>NW_024080642.1:4545834-4935600 GCF_003009895.1 Hyaena hyaena | reverse complement strand
GATTTGCTCATTTTAGCCACTCTGACTGGCGTGAGGTGGTATCTCAGTGTGGTTTTGATTTGTATTTCCCTGATGAGGAGGGATGCTGAGCATCGTTTCATGTGTCTGTTGGCCATCTGGATGTCCTCTTTGGAGAAGTTCTCAGTAAATTTTAATGCCACTGAAATATACTGTGGTGCACTGGTAGGAAGTTATGCAGAATCAGGTCCACTGGATAATGATAGAAGCACTGCCCAGTCTGAACAGTATTAATTTGCATTTTAATTACTCGTAGTGCATAGCACTCTTCACACCTCACATTTCCATCCATGAGATTCTAGAGTCATTCTACTTAGATTGTCATCTATGAGGCCTAGTTTTTGTGAATCTGATAAGAGTCTTTTACATGTACTCCCAATAGATTTATAAATTGGTGAATTGCAGCATTTGACATCTTGATTGGCAGGACTGTCAGTCATATATGAAAGGGTAGCTAGTTATCCTTGAGGAAGGGGTTTCCCCAGTATAAGAAAGTAATCATACACAATTCTGATTTGTCAGACTAACAGAAGATAAGAAATGTCATTTAGCTGGATTTCATGAGTCTTAAACTCCTGGGTACTGACAGAAAGATGCATTTGCAGGAAGATGCTAGTGGAGCTCACCCAATAAGAATATCTTCTAAGAGATGGAAAACAAAAGCTAAAGATAAACCCTTGGTGATGAACACTCGAAAGTAAGGCTAAGAAAGAAAAGCCAGTGTAAGACAGAGATAACTGCGGAGAATGGCAGGAGACTCCTGAATCTATTGACCTGCACGCTGCTGGCTTGACTCTCATTCCCAGCCTCTACTGCTGGGCAAGCTCCTGCAGGCCCACAGGTATACGCCAACAGCCAACATCTGTACAGTTGCTGGTGGGCCTGAACTGAACCCTAACCCTGTCATTGGTCTGAACAGCTCCACTCATTGCAGTTAACCCTACAGTTGTACACCTGCAAGACACCAGCCTCAACTCCCATCACTGGCCTCCCCTGCCAAACGCATGCTCACAGCTGGCCCCGATGGTCACACAGGTACACACTGACAACCAGAGCCCTTGCATGTGCCTGTGTGCCTGCAGTTGGCCCCAGCACCTGCTGAGGCCCCTAGCCTTCACCACTGCACATCTGTCTGCAACTGGCCCCTGCAGCCAGCCCCTTCAACTGGCCCCATAGCTAGGAGGGTGCACACCACTGGCTATGGCCACCATCACTGCCTGGCATGGTCCCTAGCCACTAGACTGGAGGTGCCATTAAAGAATCCAACAGTCCTTGCAGACATTGTGGACTGCCTGTAGCTCTCACTAAGGATCATGTAACTGATGTCATGGACCATAGCTTTTGGAGCCAATGAGACACCATGCCACCTCCATCTATCCCCATCGACAGATGCTACATGCCCTCACACTTGGCATCCTGCAGTACTAGACCAAGGGTCGCAGCTTGTGCCAGCATGCCCCCAGCCACAGGGGAAGGTCTTTCCTCACCAAAGTCATGTCATAAAATCTGGAAGAGGTAACTGCTTCTTCAAATGCACAAACACGTATGAAGGTGACAGGTATCATAAGAATCAAGGAAACATGACACCACTACAGGAACATAGTAAACATCCAGTAATGGACCCCAAAGAAGTAAATATTCATAAATTACCTAATAAAGAATTCAAAATAATTATATTAAAGATGCTCAGAGTGCTAACAGAGAACACAGATAAACAATTTGATGAAATAAGGAAAACAATATAAGAATGAAGTAAGCTCCACAAAGAGAAAATATAAAAAAGAACACCAGAAATTTTAGATTTGGAGAATACAGGTTGAAATGAAGAATTTAATAAAGAGCTTCAATAGCAGATGAGAACATGCAGAAGAAAGAGTCAGTAAATCTGAACCCAGATTTATTATTATTTTATTGAAGTATGGTCGACACACAATATTACATTAATTTCAGGTGTACAACATAGTGATTTGACAAGTCTGTACATTATGCTATGCTCACTATAGGTGAGGAACCATCTGTTACCATACAATGCTATCACAATACCATTGACTATATTCTCTATGTTGTACCTTTAATCCCTGTGACTTATTCATTCCATAACTGGAAGTCTGTATTCCCCACTCCCTTCACCTATTTTGCCTATCCCTCAATATCGTCCTCTGACAACTATCTCTTTATTTTCTGTATTTATGAGTTTGTTTCTGCTTTTTGTTTTTTTGGCTTTTATTTTTAGATTCCATATATAAGTATCTATCTTTCTCTGACTTATTTCATTTAGGATAATACCCTCTAGGTCCATCCATGTTGTCACATATGGCAGGACTTCATTCTTTTTTATGACTGAGTAATATTCATATGTGTGGTGTGTGTGTGTGTGTGTGTGTGACATTTTTATCCATTCATTTGTCAGTGGGCACTTGGGTTGCTTTCACACCTTGGCTTTTGTATATAATGCTACAATAAACATAGGGGTGCATACATCTTCTTAAATTAGTGTTTTTTCATTTTCTTTGGGTAAATATCCAGTAGGAACATAGATCATTTGAAATGATCCAGTCAGAGAAAAGCAAAGGGGAAAAAATGAAGGAGAATGAAGAAAGCCTGTGGGATTGATGGGACACCATTAAGAGAAACAACCTATGTATTATGAGAATCTAAGGAGAGGGAGAAAGGGGCAGAAAGCTTATTTTAAAAAATATGTCTGAGAACTTCCCAAATCTGGGGGCATATTTGCACATCTAAGTTCACGAAGTCGCAAACAAATTCAACCCAAAAAGATCTTCCCCAGGATACATTATCATAAAACTTTTAAAAATCAAAGACAAAGATAAATCTTGAAAGCAGCAATAAAAATAAAAAAGTGTGCCACTTACAAAGGAGCTCCATAAGACTATCAGTGGATTTCTTAGTGGTGCCTTACAGGCCAGAAGAGAGTGAGGTGATATACTTAAAGTAACCAAGAATCTAGCAAAGTTCTCAGAAATGAAGGAGAGACAAAGTCTTTCCCAGTCAAACAAAAGCTGAGGTTAGTTCACCACTACTAGAACTGCCTTACAAGAAGTGATGAAAGGAGTTCTTCAAGCTGGCGTGAAGGGACACTAGTAATATGAAAACAAGAAAATATAGGGGCGTCTGGGTGGCTCAGTCGGTTAAGCTTCCGACTTTGGCTCAGGTCACGATCTCACGGTTTGTGGGTTTGAGCCCCGTGTCAGGCTCTGTGCTGACAGCTAACTCAGACCCTGGAGCCTGTTTCAGAGTCTGTGTCTCCCTCTCTCTCTGACCCTCCCCTGCTCACACTGTCTCTCTCTCTCTCAGAAATAAATAAAACATTTTTAAAATTTTAAAAAAAGATAATAAGAAAATATACAACATACTGGTAAATTTAATTATATAGTCAAATTCATAAAATTCTAATTCTGTAATCTGGTAGTGTGCTAATCAGTTATTCTAGTATAAAGGTTACAGGGCACAAGTATTAAAAATAATCATAGCCACAATATTTACTAATGGATATACAATATAAAAAGATGTACATTGTGGCATCAAAAACAAAATGGGAGGGGTGCCTGGAAGGGTCAGTCAGTTAAGTGTCAGACTCTTGGTTTTGGCTCTGGTCATGATCTCATGGTTCATGAGACTGAGCCCCACACGACTCTGTGCTGACAGTGTGGAGCCTGCTTGGGATTCTCTCTCTCCGTCTCTCTCTGCCTCTACCCTGCCATCCCAAAATAAATTATTTTTTTAAAATGGGAGGGTAAAAGGGTAGAGTTTTTATATGTAATTGAAATTAAATTGTTATCAGCTTAAAATAAACCATTGTATCTATAAGATGTTTTATGTAAGCTCCATGGTATCCACAAATCAAAAACCCACAGTAGATGCACAAAAGATAAAAAGAATGTCATCAAAGCATACCGCTACGGAAAATCATCAGTTTACAAAGGAAGGCAGTATGAGAGGAAGAAAGCAACGAAGGAACTATGGAACAGCCAGAAAACAATTAACAAGATGACATGATTAAGTTCTTCCCTATTGATAATTACTCTAAATGCATATGGATTAAATTTTCCATCAAAACGCTGAGTGGCTGGATGAATGAAAAACAAGACCCAACAATGTGCTGCCTAAACAAGAGGCTCACATCAGCTTTAAGAACACACACAGGCTCAAAGTGAAGGGATAGAAAAAGATAGTACATGCAAGTGAAATCAAAATGGAGGAGAGGTAGCTAGCTATATTTACATCAGACAAAACAGACTTTAAGCCAAAAGCTGCAACAAGAGACAAAGAAAGTCATTATAGAATGGTAAAGTAGTCAATTCATCAAGAATTATGGGTTTCAGAATTACAGTATTAACTGAATTCACATCCCATCCAAGTTACTCATGCGAAAATTAGGTCACTGATTGGAAGAAGGACCTCATTCCAAATTTCCAACATTTAGTGGAACTAGGAGACTAATAATCTCAAACTCCTGAGTCTCTCTAAGCCTCTCTTGCAAATGAAGGCAGTACAACCTCCTGTACTTGTGGAGACTAGCCTTCACTAAATTGAAAACCTTGTAATAATCTCATCAGGGGCAATTTCCTTGCTAGGGGACGTCCATTTTCCTGAAGACTCACCACAGCCACCTCTTACTTCTAGTAGATTCATGACTACAGTCAGATGTTCAAGTGCTCCAGCAGGGCAAATACAAAGTCTGACCAGGAGGAAGTAGCTTTTACAGCAAAAGATTCTCAGAATTTCCATATATGATGACAAAAACCCAGAAAATATGTGAGAGTATACTCTAAGGGAGTTTAAGCAAGGAGCACAGAATATAATGCTGAATTGGTTATAATTAATATGGGTACACTTATCAGAAATTAGGGATTTAATGTCTTAGCATCTACAGCTGTAAGCAACGCAAACCGTTTATTTGGTAAATTCACTGAAACTTGAACTCCACAGTGGCCTGTGTTTTAAATTCAGATACTGGAACTTCCCTGGCGTAGTGCAGGAAGAAATCCAAAGACTTAGGGAGATAGGAATGTTGGAGTAGATTTATCACATATTGGCCTGCACATCCACTCCCTCCAAGTATATCCTCTGGGAAGATTCTGGGAACATCCCCTTACTAAAGCATTGAAAATTATATTAGTGAATGGGAGAATTTAAATCCTTGAAAAGCTCTATAGTGGTTTTCTTCTGTAGGCTAGGCATGTGGGATGACTCATTTCAGAGTAGCAGAGGCTAAATCTCAGTGTTTAACCACCAAAGACAAAGTAGGCACATTTACCATAAAGAGAAGTAGAAATATAGGGGCGCCTGGGTGGCTCAGTGGGTTTGGCGTCTGACTTCAGCTCAGGTCATGATCTGACAGTTGGTGAGTTTGAGCCCCATGTTGGGCTTTGTGCTAACAGCTCAGAGCTTGGAGCCTGCTTAGGATCCTGTGTCTTCCTCTCTCTGCCCCTCCCCTGCTCATGTTCTGTCTCTCTCTCTCTCTCAAAAATAAATAAACATTTTTTTAAAAAGAGAGAGAGACAAGTAGAAATATAGTGGTAATCAAAATATTTTTGACCCTTGCTGATCTCTGTGGCTAAATGAGTATGGTAGTTGTAGGAATAAAATAGATGGCCAACCTACCGAAATGTTGGTCACCAACATTTAGTATAAAAAAAAATCCATATATGGTGGCCCAAAATATGACTTTAGTCACCACAGTAGAGAGTTCTGACCTCTACCAGTTTCCAGGCCTAAGCCCCATAACTGAAGGCAACATTGCATCCCCCTAACGGAGTCTACCTCTTCCTCCAGGTCATCTTTACAAGGAGCTGTGGCCATCTCCTAAGATGACTATGTGCCAGGGAAAAAGAAATATTCATGTTTTTCAGGGATTTCTAAATATTGGCACTAAATTGATGTTAATTCCTGGGAACTCTAAATGCCACTGCAGTCCACCAATTTAAGTGTGAGCTTGTGGTGGACAGGTGAGAAACTGAGACCCTCTCTCTCTCTCTCTCTCTCTTTCTTTTTCTGGAACAGCTTAGGATCATCTAATCAGTTCTCAAAACCCTTGTTTAGGGGCTTATGAGTACAGAGATTGCTGCTAGTCTCCTGGTTTAGTGCTAGAAATCTCCAGTCCTCTACAGTTAAGGGGACTTGTCCAAGTGGAGGTTAGTGCCTTATACTCCATAGCCAATGTTGTAGCTGACTCTGGGGTGGTGGGGGTTATAGAGTCATGAAAGAGTGGGGCGGAATATGTGGGGGTCTAAGAACCTGGCTGTGGTATTCCTAGAATTGCTACATAAACAACTGGAATTATCTGTATCTTGTTTAAGAAGGCATTGTATGCCAGAAGACAAAAACTGTTATAACAGCATCACAAAGAGGGTAAAGAGGATGATCTGGTGAGAACCCAGGAACTTCTAGAGGACATCTGAATCTTCACAATGATCTTTCTCCATTCTGAAATCTGCATGGACATGGAAGACTTTGCTTGCTGGGATGTCTAGCAAAGTATTATTGAATTGCACGTGGCACAACATGAGAGTCTCATGAAGGAGTATTGTTGTAATGCCCACGGCATGACTTGGGGTGCAGGGTCCTTTAAGATTTGCACCATTTCTCCCAGTGGTGATGAAGAGTTTGAACACAGTTGAATTAGGGTCAATCGGTGAGTTAGGTCTTGAGGTCATAACTGAACATTAATCTTGATGATGCACTGACCACCACCTGGTTTCTCTAAGGGAAAGAAATCCAACAGGATTTTTGCCTTTACAAAAACAGGCAAAAAGCAAAAATAGCATTCAGCATTTGTTTTGCAGGAAGCGATTATAGAGGCAGCCTGCACCCTAAGCTCCTTCCTATGAGCCACACTCAGCAGCTCAGCATTCAGCAACTGTAGCTTTGAACTGTGTCTGAAGCATCTGTACTTTATCTCGACATATTTTGTGCATCCATTAACAAGATATGTCCTAAGGAAACAGAAAAGCCTAAGAGAGTTGATTTTTGTCCGTCTAGGAATGTTCAAAAATTTTTTCCATATAAATAAATGTTAATTGCTTCTTTGCTTTATGTTATTCTAGCTTACAGGCTTCAAAGGAACGTTGTACTTTGAGATAGTGGGGGAAACCTGTACTTTCTTCACTTGGCTTCCAGGATAGCAATACCTGAGTTTTTCTTTCACTTTCCTAGTTGCTTTTAATTTCTCGCCTATTGGTTACTCTTCTTTTCTTAGAGTTCTTAATATTGGAGTGCTCCCAGAGCTTAGTCCTTGCACTTTCTCTTTATTTTTTAAAAGTTTTTTTTTAAATTCCAGTTAGTTAACATACAGTGTGATTTTAATTTCAGCTGTACAATAAAATGAATCAATAATTCAATACATCACCCTGTTCTCATCACAATAAGTGCATTCTTTAATTCCTATCACCTATTTAAACCATTCCTCACCTCCCATCCCCAAAGAAATTAAGCC
Source organism: Hyaena hyaena (assembly GCF_003009895.1). Lineage (NCBI taxonomy): Eukaryota > Metazoa > Chordata > Mammalia > Carnivora > Hyaenidae > Hyaena > Hyaena hyaena. The sequence goes on along the minus strand of NW_024080642.1, from coordinate 4,928,126 downwards.
TTAACTCAAGTTTGAATCACAGTGGATTAAGTAAATCCATAGAACCACTCTGTAGTGATTTCATCAGTTCCTGGATGTATAATTAGGATACACGGTAACTGACAGAATTTTCAGTTTAGAATCCCAGATCAGAATTTCTGATCCTGAAAAAAGGAGGTTTATAGTATGAAGGGAAACTCCCCTATTCCACATATACGTATACCAGGAGAGTAAACAAAAATTATGGCTTTCCTGGGATGGCAGAATGGGAATTTACAGAGATTAGTAACACCAATAAAGATTTGAAAGAAGCAGGGAATGATAAAACCTATCTCATGCCAATTTAACTTGCCTGTTTGGTCTGTGAAGAAGGTGGATGGATTTTGGAGAATGACCATAGATTATTATAAATTTAATCAGGTGAGGTCTCCAATTGCAGCTACTTTCTGTATATAATATCTTTACTGGAGTAAATCAACGCATGCCCGCCATCTGGTATGCAGCTATTGACCTGGCAAATGCTCATTGCTCCATACAACTTGGCAGAGAACACCAGAAGCTATTGGATTTTACTTGGCAGAGCCAAGAATATAACTTCACTGTCTTGCCCCAGGGCTACAACAGTTCTCCTGCTCTCTACCATAACGTAGTCCATAGAGATTTTGAGAATCTTGACCTTCCAATCAGCACTGACTTGGCCCACTACATTGATGACATTATACTCATTGGATATGAGGTGAAGGAAGAAGCAAGGTCTTTAACTATCTTCATGAGAGACATGCAAACCAGAGGATTAAAGATAAACTCCATTTCTGGTATCAATTTTCACATCAGTCAAATGCCAGTCACTACATTCTTACCTCAGCTCTCAACTCACCCTTTTGTATTCTTCTTTGATGCTGGAGCTGGGACTCTGAAAACCACATTTCTTTGCCTTGCCAGGTGGTTCTGTTAAGTTCTGTTAATTGGTGGCATCAGAGGGAGACCCCAAGACTGAGGAAGGGCAAGAGAATTGTTCCTTCCTGTCCACCCCAAGACTGCTTCCTGTAGCCTTTTGGATCCTGTGTGCTTTATCCCAGCAATGATTCTTCATCTTGGTAGCAGCAGGCCCTTTCTGCAGCATCAACTGAATCCAGTTTGCAGTTTTTCTACAGTTCTGTACATTTCATCAACTCAAAGACATCAACACCAGCCAGCCAGCGTTCCTGCCTTAGAGGTCCGGGTCCCACAGAGTGCCTTCTCTAAGCTCAGAGACCCCCCACACCAGCTGAGCAGCATCTTCTGAGATCTGAGTTTCAGCTCTGAGGGGTCACTCCTCTACGTCTGTAAGTTTTTTCCTTTGCTTCATTTTTTCCCCAGCTCTAGAAGTGGTAACACTTGCTCCCTCTATAATACCTTGGATATCTCTTTTTAGCTTTATAGTCACCTCCTTCACTTTATATCTAGTTAACAATTCTTGTTAAATTATCTCTTCAAATAAACGGTATGATTTCCATTTCCTGTATGGACACTGACTATTAAAATTAGCAACAGATTATTAAAGTTTAAGAAAAATTACAACCAGGTGAAGGCAATACATGACTCAATCATTCTCCGGTTATTATATATTCCACCTGTACTAATTTATAGTTATATTACTTTGTAATTGTTATATTGCAATTTCAAACGTAAGAAATTGGATTATTAAAAACAGAAACTATGATTTCTTTTTTCCCCCGTTTTAACAAGCTTAGCTATATAAACCATAGTCTTTTAAGTGACACACTTCATTTAGTATATAATAAATGAGTTACAGATGTACCGCAAGATAGTTACCTATTCAGCCCTACAAGTGGCCTGAAAGGACTGGGGTGGTTGGTGCCTCTACATAATTCACCCCTGGCCAGAAGCAATTTGTTCTAAGGCTTCTCAGAGAGTAGCCCAAAATAATCAGAGACTGATGATACATTCTGGTGTCCCCCATGGTCCCACAGGAGGCAAGCACAATGAAGAATTTGCTTTATTAAAGCAAGTATCCTTTAACAAAAGAGCAAAACCAAGGAGTATTCTATTATCAGGGCATCACTTTCCAAAGCCAGTTGCAGTAAGTATTGCCGCTTGTCACAAACACTGAGCCTTGGAGCTGCCGGAAGAGTGCATGGTCCAGGTACCCAAGGGGCAAGACTCACAGCCTAAGATATGGCCAGGAAACACAGGGAGGTGTGCAAGATACTCTTTATGGACTCAACTCCCAATTTCTCTCTTTGTATATATTGAATTCTTCCTTTTCTTTATGGCTGATGTGTCCTTTTAGTTACATCCAAGTTAGCTGCAGGATTTTAATTTTAATAACACAGTCATACTCTGCAAATTAGAGCTTGATCATTATTTTGTAATATATACTTAATATGAAAAAGTGAATTCTAAAACCAGTCATGTTACCATAAGATAGTGCCACCTTACATTTGCCAGTGGGAAAAAAAGTAAGAGCGAATAGAGTCAAATATGATTTATACTTGTAAGTTTTTCATTGCTGTGCAAATTGTTTTACATTTGTCACCTAGTTGCATGAATTATATTCTCATCAATAATGACTACTAAGCGATCATTGTTGAATTGTCTTGTTCAGGAATTACGTGCTATCATTTCAATCATAAAACTCTACATTTCTTGTGAGACTAGTTTAGTGGTCATGAACTTCTTTAACTTTTGTTTATCTGGGAAAATCTTTCTCTCTTCTTAAATTCTGAATGATGACTTGAAATGTTAAAGGGAATTTCTTTTTCTGTTTGTTTTTTGTTTTTGTCTAAAGGGAATTCTTTAGTACTTTACTGTGGGTGCGATGGCCAAGGGATTGTCTGGGGTCCACTTTTGGGAAGGTGCTGAGGTGGGACTGGCTGGGAAGATGCCAGTGGTGGTGATGGCAGAAAGTGCCTTAATTTCAACAAGTTGCTGGATCAGTGTGAGAACTGGGAGCTTGAGGCTCCTGGAGGAATTGCTACACCCCCAGTGTATGGTCAGCTGTTGGCTTTATATCTGCTCCACAGTGACATGTATAATGCAAGATATCTTTGGAAAAGGATACTATAGAATCTGCAAATTCTGAATTTGGGGGAATTTGGTCAGGTGGACAAAGAATCTGGCAGAGAGATTTCCCTGGGATCTACATGACCGTTGACACACACCAGTGGTCTGAGATGGTCCAGCCTATCACAGAAGCACTTAGAGATGCCACAAAGAGAAGAGCCTTCACCCTGGTTGCTCAAGCCTACACCTCCATAAAGAGCCAGTGATTTTGCAGCCTTTGTCGGGCTCCTGTGGAAGAGGCTGTGAAAGGTACATTAGAACAAGGATGGCAGGCCCACTCTGCCACAAGAATGTTATGTCCAAAAAGCCAGCTGCAGGGGCCCTGGATGTTTCCTCCATCTGGTTTATTCCCTTATCAGAACCTGCCCCAGTTCCACCAATCCCCAATGAGCAGCAGTTAGCCATACTGACCGATTATGTGGCTTCCCTCGAAAACTGATATATTATTATGAATTCAAGATCCACCTTCAGAATCCTGCATACTGACAAATATAAAAATGTAATATTTTAATTTTCAATTTATTGGATGGATTAGCACCTCAGCATTCCCTACTGAGTATGTGAAAAACTACATATATAAAGTGTATTGTATATATTTTGTCCTTAAACATTATCCTGAATAGTTGTTGCAACAACTCTCATTTTGTAATATTTAACAATTTGGATGGAGCCTGTCAGTATTATGCAGTTTATATTTCCTAATGACTATAAAACACAGCTTTCCTGCTTCATGTGGGACAGTGGTTGTCAACTGTTTGTCCCTACTGTAGCACACAGCACACCCACGTCTGCACCGATGGTTGACAGTTACAGTGATTCATGTGGGATTTGAGGAGGACTGTCTCCAGAGGCAATATCTGAGCTGCTGTGGGTTCAATCCACTCTCTTCAGAGAATGTGCTCTCCTTTCTCCTCACCTCCTGAAAATCACTCACACAGAATGCTGAAATGTAGATGAGGAACAAAAGACCATCACATCTTTTCCTGGTAGTATTAGTACATCCAGTGTACTGGCAGTGAAGGGTTTGCCATGAAATGTGACTATTTAAGACCTTCAGGAGACATATTAGATGTAATATTCCTTTCAGAGGCAGGGAAATGTAGGGTGGAATGCATTATACTGGCAAAGAAGTTATTAAGATAAGTGATCCACTTTGCACAACTGTCCTGCAGCCTACTGGTTGCTTATATTTATCCTTTGGTTCAAGTTCTGCCTTTTGGAGAAATACTGAACAAGTCTTTCAGTTTTTGCGTGATGCCTTCTGAATATTTGGAGGGGTTTATTGTATCTTCAGACTATTTCCTCCTACCCCGCTTCGTTTGTCCTGCATTTGTTCAATAAATATTTAATTGAAAAAAAATAAAGGGAATTCTTTAAATGAAAAGATCATAACTGGAAGAAAATTATGAAACAATTTCACTAGTAAAAACAAACATGCAATAAAGGTAACAGATTAATCACTTATAAAGCCAGTAAGGAGGCTAAACCACAAAAATAGTAGAATCAATTATATCTAAAAAAAATTAGTCAAGGGATACACAAAATAAAGATGTAAAATATGATATCACATACATAAAACATGGAGGGGGAGTAAAAATTTAGTGCCTTTAGTATGTGTTCTTCAGCATACATGTGAACTCAGGTGACTGACTTAATATAGACTGCTAATACACATTAAATATGAACCCCATAGTAACCACAAATTAAAAAAACTTACGATACACAAACTAAAGAGGAATAAACCTGATCATAACACTAAAGAAAGCCATCAAACCAGAAGGAAAGAGGACAAGAGGATAAGAAAGGAACAAAAGACTAGAAAAACAACCAGAAAACAACAAATGGCAATAAGTACATACCTATCGAAAATTACTTTAAATGTAAATGCTCCAGTCAAAAGACATCAGGTGATTTAATGAATAAAAAACCAAAATGCGCCTATATGCTGTCTATGATACTCACTTCAGACCTAAAGACACATACAGACTGAAATTTTATGAAACAAAGAAAAAAAAACTGGAAAAAATACAAACACATGGAAGATAAACAACATGCTACTGAACAACCAATGGTTAACAAAGAAATCAAAGAGGAAATCAAAAAATACATGGAGACAGCCTTGCAGGTGTCACCATCCCAGAGTTGCCCATGCCACCCAGCCATGGTCAACCCCACCATGTCCTCTGACATTGCTGTGGATGGTGAGCCCTTGGGCCGTGTCTCCTTTGAGCTGTTTGCAGACAAAGTTCCAAAGACAGCAGGGAACTTTTCATGCTCTGAACACCTGGGAAAAGGGATTTGGTTATAAAGGTTCCTGCTTTGACAGGATCATTCCAGGATTTATGTGCCAGGGTGGTGACTTCACATGCCATAATGGCACTGGCTGCAAGTCCATCTATGGGAAGAAATTTGATGAGAATTTCATCCTGAAGCACACAGGTCCTGGCATCTTGTCCATGGCAAATGCTGGACCCAACACAAATGGTTCCCAGTTTTTCCTCTGAGTGATTGGATGGCAAGCGTGTAGTCTTTGGCAAGGTGAAAGAGGGCATGAATATTGTGGAAGCCATGGAGCACCTTGGGTACAGGAATGGCAAGACCAGAAAGAAGATCACCATTGCTGACTGGATAAATCTAATAAATTTGACTTGTGTTTTATCTTAACTACCAGACCATTCCTTCTGTAGCTCAAGAGTGCACCCCATCACCCCTATCTACTTGAAATATCCTATAATCTGTGCTGTCACTGTAGTTCTATGGGTTCCATATTTTCCTTACTCTCCTCCAAGTCTAGCTGGATTGCAGAGTTGAGTTTATGATCATGAAATAAAAATTAAACAACAACAACAAAAGTACATGGAGACAAATGAAAATGGAAACACAATGGTCAAAAATCTTTGGGACACAGCAAAGGGCAGTTTCAAGAAGAAAGTTTATAATCTACCTTGAGACACAAGAAAAAGCTCAAAACAATGATGTAAACTTACACCTAAAGGAACTAGGAAAAGAATAAGCAGAGCCCGACATTAGTAGACGAAAGAAAAACACTACAGGCCAAAATCCCCCAATGAACATAGATGCAAAAATCCTTAACAAAATATTAGCAAACCAAAACCAAATCAACAATATGTTTAAAGGGTTACTCACCACAATTAAGTTGGATTTATTCCAAGATAGCTCAATATTCACAAAACAATCAATGTGATAGATCACACTAACAAGAGGAAAGATAAAAACCATGTGATCATTTCAGTACATGCAGAAAAGCATTTGATAAAATATAATATCCATTCATGATAAAAACTCTCAACAAAGTAGGTTTAGAGAAAACATATCTCAACATAATAAAGGTCATAAATGAAAAACCCACAGCTGAAATTATATTTAATGGTGAAACTGAAAGCTTTTCCTTTAAGATCAAGATAAGACTTGGATGTCCATTCTCATTACTTTTATTCAACATAACACTGGAAGTCCTACCCACAGCAATCCGACAAAAGAAAAAAAAAAAAACGCATCCAAATTGGTAAGGAAGTAAAACTACCCCTATTTGCAGATGACATGATACCTTATATAGAAAACCCTAAAGACTCCACCAAAAAACCATTAGAAGTTATAAATGAGTTCAGTAAAATTGCAGGATACCTAATTAATATACAGAAACTTGCTACATTTCTATAAATTAATAAGAAAGTAGCAGAAAGACAAATAAAAAAACCACTCCCATTTATAATTGCACCAAAAAAGAGTAAAATACCTAGGAATAAATTTAACCAATAAGGTGAAAGACCTATACCTTGAAAATATAATACACTGTTGAAATAAGCTGAAGATAACACAAACAAATGGAAAGATATACCGCGTTCATGGATTGGAAAGAATTAATATTGTTAAAATGTCCACACTACCCAAAGCAATCTACAGGTTCAACATAATCCTTATCTAATTACCAATGGCATTCTTCACAGATTTTGAACAAATAATCCTAAAATTCGTATGGAACTACAAAAGACCCTGAATAGCCAAAGCAACCCTGAGAAAGAAGAGCAAAGGTTGCAGGTATCACAATCCCAGATTACAGGATATACTACAAAACTATAACAGTCAAAACAGTATAGTACTGGCAGAAAAACAGACACATAGATCAACAGAACAAAATAGAGAACCCAGAAATAGACGTATATAATCAATTAATTTTTGACAAAGGAGGCAAGAATATTCAATGAAGACAGTCTCTTCAATATATGGTGCCAAGGAAACTGGACAACTACTTGCAAAAGAAAGAAAGTGGTCACTTTCTTATCTAATTCACCAAAATAAACTCAAAATGGGTTAAAAACCTAAATGTAAGACCGGACGCCATAAAATTCCTAAAAGAAAACATAAGTAGTAGACTCTTAGACATTGGCCTTAGCAACATATTTATGGATATATCTCTTTGAACAAGGGAATCAAAAGCAAAAAATAAACTATTGAGTCTACAACAAAATAAAAAGCTTTTGCACAGCAAAGGAAGCCATCAACAAACCAGAGAGGCAACCCACTGGATGGGAAAAGATATTTGGAAATGATATAACCAATAGAGTTAATATCTAAATTATACAAAGAACTTAAACAAGTCAACACTAACAAAATAATACTCTGATTAAAAAATAGGTAGGGGCGCCTGGGTGGCACAGTCGGTTAAGCGTCCGACTTCAGCTCAGGTCATGATCTCGTGGTTCTTGAGTTCAAGCCCTGGATCAGGCTCTGTGCTGACAGCTCGGAGCCTAAAGCCTGCTTCAGATTCTGTGTCTCCCTCTTTCTCTGCCCCTTCCCCACTTGTACTCTGTCTCTCTCTCCCTCAAAATAAACAAACATTAAAGAAAAAATTTTTTAAATAGGCAGAGGACATATAGATTTTTCCAAAGACATATAGATGGCCAACAGACACATGAAAAGATGCTCACTGTCACTAATCATCAGGAGAAGACAAATCAAAATTAGAGTGAGATATTGTCTCACACCAGTCTTAATGCATAGTATCAAAAGACGAGAAATAACAAGTGTTGGTGAGGATGTGGAGAAAAGGGAACGTTTATGCACTGTTGGTGGGAATGTAAATTGGTGCAACCACTATGGAAAATATTATGGATATTCCTCAAAAAATTAAAAATAGGACTAACATATAATCCAGTAATGCTACTAGTGGGTATTTGCCTAAACACAGTGAAAACACCAATTTAAAAAGATATATGCACCCCTATGTTTATTGCAGCATTTATAATACCTATGATATGGAAGCAATCCAAGTATTCATCTATAGACAGATGAATAAAGGAGATGTGTGTATATCTATACGTCATATATATATCACATGTGATATTGTGATATGATATATATATGTATATGTATCACATCTTCTTTATATATACTTATGTATATGAATGCATTCATATATATGAATATTTTATATATGAATATTACTCAGTCATAAAAAAAGAATGAAATCTTGCCACTTGCAACAACATAGATGGACCTGAAGAGTATTAAATTAAGTGAAATAAGTCAGACAAAGGCAAACACTATATGATTTCTTTATATGTGGAATCCAAAAAAACAAAACAAATAAACAAAAAGCAGAAATAGATTCATAAATACAGAAAACAAAGTGGTGGTTGCCAGAGTGGAGGGAAATAGGGGTTCAGGTGACATAGGTGAAAGGGAGTAAGAGGCAGAAACTTCCAGTTATAAAATAAATAAGTCATGGAGATGAAAAATACAGCTTAGAGAGTATAGTCAATAATATTGTAATAATGTTTTTTAAATCCCTACATAAAAAAAAAAACATTATGTTTATAGAAGCAATCTCAAGTTTTTCATTAAATTTTTGAGAAGACTTTATTTGGAAGTTTTTACAAATTCAATGTTTCATATCCTGAATACTTTAATTTTCTTTTCTCATTATATTATATAAATACATCTTTTCACCACACTCCATTATAGTTGCCTCCAAATCTCCTTTAAATTTATCCCAGTATGCTATACAAATATCATTATTTCTATGGATGTCATTATATGGAAAAAGGTTGAGAAGCACTGCGTTAGCTTTGTTTTATTTTTTTCTTTCATAGTTTATTGTCAGGTTGGTTTCCATATAACATCCAGTGCTCGTCCCAACAAGTGCCCTCCTCCGTGCCCATCACCTCCCTTCCCCTCTCCCCCACTTCCATCAGCCTTCAGTTTCTTCTCAGTATTCAAGAGTCTCTCATGGTTTACCTCCTTCCCTCTCCCCAACTATTTTTCCCCTTCTCCCCCATGGTCCTCTGTTAAGTTTCTCCTGATCCACTTTTAAGTGAAAACATGTGGTTATCTGTCTTTTTCTGCCTGAGTTATTTCTCTCAGCGTTAACACCCTCGAGTTCCATCAACGTTGCTACACACGGCCAGATTTCATTCTTTCTCATTGCCATGTAGTATTCCATTGTATAGATAAACCACATCTTGATCCATTCGTCAGTTGATGGACATTTAGGCTCTTTCCATGATTTGGCTATTGTTGAAAGTGCTGCTTGGGGCACACTGGGGTACATGTGCCCCTATGCATCAGCACTCCTGTATCCCTTGGGTACATTCCTAGGAGTGCTATTGCTGGGTCATAGGGGAGTTCTATTGTTAATTTTTTGAGGAGCCTCCACACCGTTTTCCAGAGGGGCTGCACCAGGTTACATTTAGCTTTAGAGCAGGACTCAACCTGGGGCCTCTCAATGGATTCAGTGGGTGTGTGAAACACGCAAGTCTATCTCTCTGGAGAGATAGTTAATACTTTTCATCAAGTTCTCATAGCTTAAGAAACAAGTGACTCAAGAATTGCAAAAGTTTCCCTGTAATTTCACACCCAAAGAAGTGATGTCACAAGTTAAAGGTTAAAGGAATTCCAATAGCAAAAGTAGGCCTCCATTATCACAGGTGGGAAGAATAAAGGGGCTATAAATAGAACTAGGCGGACTTCTGTCTCTGGCTCCCTCTTTTGGGAATCCTCCTCTTGGCCTCTCTCTTCTCAAATTCAACTAACATACTAAGAGGATTCTAGGGTCTTTTCTCTATTGGAGAAGTAAATAATTCCTCAGATCACCAGAAAGTACAAACCAGGGTGGAGCCCAGGGAAGACAATATAGATTTCAAATTTGATCTAGTTCTGCAGCCAAAGCCTGAAAGGCAATATTGTAAAGTGTACATTTGCCCAGACCTTTTCCTGTGTTTCGAAAGCACTTTGCACATAACTAGACTTCTCCTGTATATGTGTCTCCCTTGGGAGCCTAGCAGAGGTGACTAAATCCACAGTGCCTCTAGGCCATACTGTCATTATTTGGTGGGTTTTTCCCTGCTAACAGGCTTTGAGCCCCTGAGGATAGACTTTTATTTTGTTCTTAAAACAGTGTCTATTATATAATACACACTCAGTATTTTCTCAATTAATGGTGAATAAATTAATGAACATGGACCAGTAATTTCCAAATCTTAGTTTCCTTAAAAGGTTATATGCCAGGAAGAGAGATTTCCTCTGCAAATTAATAAATTAATTTCCTGATACAAATACTTAATGTGAATCTGGGTACCTTATAATCCCAACTTGTTTTTATAATTCCAGTTTTGACTAGGATTTTGTCTTCTCAGATATGTTTAACAGAGATGTTCTATATCTTCCTACAGATGACACATCTCTTGACCACTAGTCTGCTTCTCTCACTGGTAAGAAAGGCATGAATCATATGTCTTTTTAGTCCTTTTTAGTCCCTTTTTGCCTGATGCTATTTTCTACACATAGGTACATTCAGCAAAAGCTGACTGAACTTGGAACAAACTTCAAAGAATAATAAAGTTATCTTAATTACATACAAGGCTTTATAGTTTATACTGCACTTTACCATGCATTATCTCATTTGATCACAAGAATCCTGTGAGTTAGAGCTCCATTGTAGAAACACATGCTCAAAACGTTTAAGCCATTTACATAAGGTTTTACAGAATTGGAACTAGAAGCCAGGTCTTCTTTTAAATTTTTTTAAATGTTTTATTTGTTTTTAAGAGAGAGACAGAGACAGCAGGTGCAGGGGAGGGTAATGGAGAGAGGGAGACACAGAATCTGAAGACAGCAGAAGCCAGGTCTTCTGACTCCTACGGTAGTGATCTTTCGCACTGGGAGATTAATGGAATTCTCCCATCTACCAAAAGAATTTCTTAATATTGTGTTGACACAAAAGTAGATAAGCAGTTTTGCTATCCTGAGTCAGTAAGAAAATCAACATACATTACTAAGACCTATTGATTTATATAATAGTTTTTCTAGAACGATACTTTGGTTTATAAACCACATGTTTCATTTGAGTTCATTCAGCTTTCAGCTATGTATATTTCTTAGCTATGCATATTGCTTCCTGTGTGGTCTCCTAAGCATTGGTTCAAAGTTCTTACTTCTGAACTTTGTCTTGTCTTTTCCTGTTTACTTCGCAGCTCTGGGAAAAACACAGTCAGATTGTTTAATCTGTGAACCATATTATCTTTGTTTAATTTTTGTCTCGCAGGCACTCTTGACTACCACCAGGGGGCAAAAGCCTACCAGCTGGCTTCTCTGCAATTCATTCTACACAGGACTGTACAGTACAGGGACCCTCAGTGTCTGATTCTTGATGGAACCTCCCTGCTAATTATTTCAACCGCAGAGCCCCAGGGAGAGAACAAAGGCTCAGCACAGAGGGCTCCAGTGGCACTTAACCATACAGCAGCCAGAAAGAGCACATGACAGCCCTGTCAGTTTAAAGGAAGCAATGAAACCCAAGAGAGTTTGAGTGACAAACTGGAGGAGGTGGCTTTAATAACTGTAAACTCCTTAATGCCTGTTTCCTCAGCTTTGATATAGATGGTGGTATATTCCAGAACATCCACTCAAATTGAGAAATAGCTTTGCCAACTCTCTCTGTGCAAATAACCAATGTTATTTGCATAGTGAGATTCCACCCCTCCCCCTTTTTAAATCTTGATTTTTCATTACTTTCTTTGCTTATGGTCTGCTGATGGCTTATCTTTTTTCTTTTTTTTACGTTTATTCATTTTAAAAAATGTTTATTTGTTTTTGAGAGAGAGAGAGAGAGCAAGCAAGGGAGGAGCAGAGAGAGAGGGAGACACAGAATCCAAGCAGGCTCCAGGCTCTGAGCTATCAGCACAAAGCCTGATGCCGGGCTTGAACCCACAAACCTTGAGATCACGACCCGAGCCGAAGTCCGACATCCAACCAACTGAGCCACCCAGGCGCCCCTACGTTTACTCATTTTTGAGGGACAGGCCGTAAGCAGGGGAGGGGCAGAGAGATAGGCAGACATAGAATCCCAAGCAGGCTCCAGGCTCTAAGTTGTCAGCGCAGAGCCCTATGTGGAGCTCAAACTCAACAAACTGTGAGATCGTGACCTGACCCCAAGTCGGATGCTTAACCAACCAAGCCACCCGCCCGTCCCATGCCGACGGTTTATCTTTTAGATTATTCCTGTAAAATATTTAATAACCTACATTTCACATATGTCTATGAAATAATGAAATCTAGAGCCGAAGGAGAAAAAACATCTCAAGGAGCAAATGCTATTTAAGAGAATTTCTTCTCAGCAGGAAGCAAGTGGGAGGTAGATAGCAGGTTGGACCCTTATAACTCTGTGGGCCCGGCTTTCTCGGCCTCCCGGGCTCATACAGCCTCTCTCACCTTAGGAATAAGGAATGAGTGAGTCCTTAGACAGGGGCCAGGGTAATAGAGGAAGCGTGAGGGTACCATGAAGCTTCTCAAGGTATAAGATTAAAAAGCCTGCTTTCTTTCTTTCATAAAGTCTCATCATAAAACACGGACTCTGAGACAGAGGGTGATCAAGCTCAGAAAAAGCCCCCGAGAGCCGGGTCAAAGGGGGATAAACTCGTCTCCTCGTCGCGCCACGAGGGTCTCAAGTCCAGTAAGTCTCACTCCCGCCTAGAGAAAGCCTTTGAAGCCCCGGGAGTCCTTTCTCACTAGACAACGTGTTTGCCTCAGGATTTTCACCTCCGTTTCCTTTCTCTAAGATCGGTTAAGCGGTGCGCCCCCACCTCAGAAAACGGTCGTTTCTCAGGAGAGGGGACTCCAGCGGCTCCCAGGCCCGGGGCCCCTCCCCCTCCCCCCACCCCACTTCACAGCCTCCCAGCGCCGGCGAACCGCGCGATTCCACAGCAAAGGAGGAAACCCGGGAAGGGGCGGAGGTCAGAGGCGCAAACAACCGGCCGGCTTCCGGCAACTCAAGGGTTACGGCGAGGCGGCGGCGCGCGCCGAGGGGAGAGGCGGTTGCTGACAGGTGGCGCCTGCGCACTGGGAGCGCTCATTGTGCCCCGCTGCTGCCGAGCCGCCCGCCCGCCCGCCCGCCAGCCGCCCGTTCGGCGCGTCAGTCGGCTAGAGTCCGGTGGTGGGTGCGGAGCCTGCGGCCGTTCCCGCGGCCTCCTTCTCCTCCCCGTTCCCCTCACCCCCTTCCCACACCCCTTTCCCCATCCCGGCTCCGTCACCCTCCCGCCCCCAACACTCAGGACAAGAATGCCCTGCCCGGAACAACCTAGCAGCGCCTAGATGGCTTTGGTCACGGTCCAGCGGTCGCCTACCCCCAGCACCACCTCCAGCCCCTGCGCCTCGGTGAGTCCCACCCGGCGGCCGCTCCGCTCCCTTCTGTCACTGCAGCTCCGCTTTGCCTCAGCGGGTCCCGCCGAGCGCCACTGCGCACGCGCCGCGCCGCTACCCAGGCCTTGGCACTCGGCTGCTGCGAACCCCCACACCCCCCGTCTTTAAGACGAGCTGCGGGACCTACGGGACGTTGGATTTTGCCCCCATCACTCTGGGCACCTGGCTCTCAAAGTCCTTCCCCCGAACCCCCACCCCCCACCCCTGTGGCATGCTTTCCTACGGCTTGAACACTTCCTTTCGGGAATGAGTCATTCTTGCTTTTCACCCTCCCCCTTCCTTGTACCCTCAGTAGCTCTGCTGCAGGGAGAGGACCATGGGACTCCTGCGGTGCCCCTAACACACACCACATCCCCATACCTACACCCATTTCGTGGACTCGTTCAGTATTCGCACACCACAATCCCTTCTTCAGTCTCTCCGGGTGTATGCCTTCCCCCTAGTCACTTGCTGTCTTTCTCGGGCTCTGGTACTGTTGGGGCTACATTGGACTGCTGAGCTGGTAGTTGCTCCTTGGTTTCTTCCTTCCTCTCCAGCAGAGAGGTCTCCGTTTCTTGGACCTCTTACCTTTCCTCTAAGTAGTTCTGAAGCACCTGGCGCTGCTTGATGACCAGTGCTAATTCATTTACATCTTACAGGTATTAATGCCTCATTGCTCATGATCATTCTTGTTCTTGGGTCATGTTTGTAGCTTCAGATGCCTAGGCCAGTGGAGCATGCTTCCAGAAGGAAAATACCCAATAACCAGCCTTTTCCTGCTGGGCCCTTCTTTGACTTGGCTCCTAGCCCCACCCTCATCGCTTTACACCCCATTCTTTTAGCCTATGTTCTTGAAAATACTTATTTAAAAAATAAAATTTGCATCAGTGGGGCGAAATGAGATCTTTAGAAAAATGCAGATGTTTTAGAAGGAAATAGAATGAAAATATGAGCAATTGGAAAAGCCATCTTGAACTTCCTACAGAATTGTCATTTTTAAAACTGTGTTGGTGGATTTAGTAGTTTCAAGTTGCCAAAAGGTATTCACTAAACACTACCACCCTTCACTGTAAAACATCAGGTTATTCTTTATATGTTCATTGAGGCGTGGACTTTTTATATCTTGAAAATATGGTGACTTCTGATTTCAACATTGGTTCCTGAATTTCAAAATTTTGTTCTATATAGTGGTGGTTTCTTCTTTTCCCCCTGAGCTTTCTTTTCAATTTTGTGTGACCAGATTGACAATTATATCCTAATTCTAGAAGTGATTAAATTTCAGAGGTTAACTTGTATTGTTCCAGAGAGCAGAACTAGGGTCCTTGGGTAAAAGTTCAAGGAGGCAGATTTCCAATGATTGTAAGGAAGAAGAATCTTGTAACAGTGGAGTGGACTGCTTTGCAAAGATAGTGAATGTCCATTACTTAAAGTATTAAAAGAAAAGCTGGAGGACCTTTTGCCTAGAAGTTAGTATAAAGAATTCCTGCAGTGAGGGACTTCTAAGGCCTTTTCCAACCCTTAAGACTTTGTGATTTGAGAATAGCTGCTCTTCAAAGGTTGTAAAATGTTTTAGAGTCCTCCGAAGACAAGTGTCATAGAATAGAAATTTAGTAAAATTTATTCTTATATGTAGTACTTTGTGCTAGTTTTTGGAAAGTTAACATTCCATCAGATCATCTTTCTTCTCTCTACTAGTAAACCCTTTGAGGTTGGTGGTCACCAGGTGTGATTTTGGCTGAGAAAGTAACTGAGAGTTAGTAGAATCATACAAGTACACTAGAAACCAGTATTATAGTAACATCATTTTCCCTGGGCATTGTTAAAAACAGTTTGTGCTATAATAATAACATAAATATATCAAGTTATCATACTAAGTTCCTTGAGGTGAATGATTAGTATACAGTAAGGCCATACTACTTGATATGACCAAATTAGCCAAAGCTTAATTATTAGTCGCTTTTGAGATAGGTAATTGATCATGTGGTAAGCTCAGTTGTTGAGCTGATTGATATTTCTATGTCTACTTACCATAGTAACTTGGTTATTTCAGTTGCGAATATGTGCCCCTGGGTGTAAAGGAATCCTGGGACTGGTGTGTGTGTGTGTGTGTGTCAGTCAGTCGTGTTTGTATGACGGATAAGCCAGTTGCTTTTCCCTTTAAATGGTCTTCCTATTTCACTTCATCCAGCGCTATGTTTAGCTGAATTGTCTTGTGGTTCTTGTGTTCTGATATTTGGCTGCTGTCTGAGCTGCATATCTGCATATGCTCTTGCATCTCTTGCTGCGTGAATAGGTGAAGTTGTTTGTTTGAGAAGTAGAGAACCATGAAAGGAGAAATTTAATTTTGTGAGACTGGAAATTTAGATTTTGGAATTAATAATTTTAAGCATTTTATTTTACTTTTTCACTGTAGGAGATGTAGGACATGTTAATACTGTCAGCTCTTCATTAATCATTCACTGGGGATTAAATAAAGCTATTGATCATCTACTGGGTGTGAGTGGTTATTCTACATACTAAGGTGTATAAGACATTGACCCTATCTGTCAGGAATATATAGTCTTGGAGGGGGCAGGAAGAACAAATGTGAGATGAGAGGGTAGAAAAGGAGAGTGAGAGAAATGATATCGTATGTATATGAATAGCTGGTTTGTAATGGCCAGTATTGTCTGAATTCAGATTAAGATAAATTCACAACTGGCAATAGGAGTAATAAGAGTATCTAACATCTCTGTGGTTTTTGTCTATGCCAGGCATCATGCCAAGTGCTTTACATGGATTAACTCATTTACTCCTCACAGTATGTCCAAAGGAAATTGCTATTATCCCTATCTTACAGATGAAGAAACTGAGGCAAAGAGCCATTAAGGAATGTGCTCAGTGTCACTTAGCTGTTGAAGATTTGTCTAACTTTAGGATATTCCATCTTCTCCTTTGTTCCTTTTCCAAAGAAAAGTACACATAGTAGGTGGATCTCAAACTAGGCCTGAAGGATGGGTAGAATATTTATAGGCTGGGATAGAAGCTGGGAAGTAGGGAGTATTCCAGGTGGAGAAAAGCTATGTTATCAACACTTACAGGCAGAAAAGTACAAGGCATATCTGAAGGACTTAACTACACCAGTTTGAGGAAGGATTTCTTTGGAAGAGTAGTAAGAGATAAAGGTGAAAAGGAAGCTGGGACTGCAGAGACTGCTGATCTTAGGAGGCTGAACTTGATGGAGAAGGTAATAGAGAGTCTTCAGAGGTTTTTGAGCAGATATAATCACAGTGGTGTTTTAAGAAAACTGATCTGGCAGTATTGGCCAAAGGGATTTGAGAGAGGCAAAGGGAGACCATGAGTGGAGCCAGTTAGAGGCTATTATGGTAGCCCCGCTGTGAGATATGAAGGCCTAAACTGGGGATGTGAACTAGTAGTGGAAAGAAAGGGACACAGATGTGAGGGATTATGGAAAAAACACAAAGCACCTGGGAACTGACTGGCTCTAGGGGAGGAGGAATCAGAGATGCCAAGTCTTGGAATGTATTGTTCTTCTAAGATAATAGATGTTTCCTAATTAATAGGCAATTTAAGAATTATCTCTATCCTTCATTCTTTCTGGTATGAATTTTCTAAAGAGATACCTATGTTGATCCAGGGTCATATAAACACAATGAAATACCATAAAAACGTTTTACTTTTGTATAGTGTTTTATACTTTTCAGAGTGTTTTTGTGTTTGTGATCTAATTTAAGTCTAGAGCAATCTCACAAGTTATGCAGGACAGGTACCAAGGTTAAAAGACTATGCTAAAGGTTACAATACTGGTTGGTCTAAGAACCTGCACTAGAACTAAGTTCCTTGGCTCCTAGTCCACATCTCTTTCCGTGGTGTGAAACAGCATATGAGTTTCTAATCCTGAGAACTTGACTGCCAACACAGTAAAGGAATCAAGACTTAAGATACAATCAAGAACTCCTACTCTTTGCAGTTCATTTATATTGTAACCGTAACTAGAACAGAATCATCTAGGTCCGTGCAAAGCATTTCTAGGTGATACCCTTATTTGAAGCCTATTATCTCTTTGTTTACACATAATTCTTAAAACTTGGGTATTTAGTTTTCTTTCTCTTAAATGGTTATCAACAGTAAAAAAGGAAAGGAAAATGTGGCAAGTGCTGCTAAAGACAGGATGCTAATACTTCTGGGAAATGATAGTGGTTTTATAGTAAGGGAGGAAGATGATGATTTATAAATAGCTGGCATAAGAAAAAAATTAGCAGTTATGAACTATTTAATGTGAGGACAGATCCCTCTCTAAGACCCAATGGTCCCTCAGAGCTGCTATTATATGGCTGTAATGATGACCCTGAATAATCATGATGAGGCTTCATCTTGTTTTGTCTTCATTTAAGCAGTCAGGATTGATTGAATTGTATTTTTGACTAGACATCCATCCAAATTTCACTGAAGTTTTGATATTTATAATGTACAGTCTAATTAATTAGGAAATTTATTGACACATATGCTTGATAAGATATTATTGAATTATTTATTATATATATTCAAATATGACCACATCTTTCTCCCAGAGAAGATAAGACTATAGCAAATATGAAACTGATCTGAAGTATAAATACTTAGAAGTGATACCTTTAAATTTTTAAAAGACAGCTTTAGAAACTTTCTTACACTGTAGAAATAATACATTTCTAAAAATGTAGGAAATTTTAGAAAATATAGAAAAGCACAGAAAAGAGAATTAAACATATGTGTTCTACACTTATATACGTACGTACACACACACACACACACACACACACACACACCATAGCTGAAATGCTGTATATATAATTTTATGTATTTGGGGTTTTTTTAAGTTTGATATAAATCATAGATGTAGTGCTATATCACTTAAATCACTTCATTGAGCAGTTATAACCCATTCTAACCATTCCATTATTGGTAAACATCTGATTTTTTCCAGTTTTTTTTTTTATTGTTTTAAATCACATTGCAATCACTGCAGTGATTTTGGAACATTTATTAAGATTTCAAGAAATACAATTACTGTATCACAGCCCAGGATAGTGTGAGAATACTCATTTCTCTTAACCTTATTAACACTGGATATTGTAATTTCACATTTAACCATTAGTAGTTTTCAAAGAAAAAGAATAGTACCTCATTGGTTTTATGTATATTTTATTACTAGACAAGTTGAGTATCTTTCAGATCTTTATTAGGCGTTTCTGTTAACTTTCTTAAAAGATAGTTTTATTGAAGTATAGTCTCCAAAGCCTAAAATAAACCTGTTTTAATAAGTTTGTAATTCACTGATTTTTAGTAAACTTACAGAGTTGTGCAACCTTCACTGTAACCCTTTATTTCCATTTTATGAGCTATTTGGTCATTCTTTTCAACCTGTGTACCCTCTTGATATATTATGAGTATTAACCCTTCATTTATTAGCACTATTTGCTTTTAGTTGTTTGTATTGCCCATAAAGTCTACACTCTAGAGTTTTGCTAGCAAGACTTTTTAAAAATGTTTTTTAACGTTTTTATTTATTTTTGAGAGAGAGAGAGAGACAGAGACAGAGACAGAGTGCAGATGGAGGAGGAGCAGAGACAGAGGGAGACACAGAATCCGAAGCAGGCTGCAGGCTCTGAGCTGTCAGCACAGGGCCCAATGCAGGGCTCGAACTCATAAACCGCGAGATCATGACCTGAGCCGAAGTTGGATGCGTAACCAACTGAGCCATCCAGGTGTCCCGCTAGCAAGAGTTTTAATGAGCTAATCTTGCTTTACCTCTTCAACCTTGTATCTTCCCAAGTTCCTGCCTTGCACACTGCTCAGTCAAGCTGACATGCCATGCTCCCTTTGATCTCTAGGCTTTTGCACATGCTGTTTCCTTTACCTGGAACACTTTTTCTTCATCTCTTTACCTGACTAATTCCTACTCATCCTTCAGGTCCCAGCTTAAATGTCACTTCTGGGAAGCTTCTCTGACTCCACTCCCAGACTATGGTAGGTGCTCCTTCTATGCACACCATAGTACGTACCCATCATGGCTCTTATCTCCTTAATGTACTTGATTGTTTGACTGCTTATCTCCCCAGCTAACCTTTAAGCTAGGGACTAGGTTTGTTTTCATAATTTTGTATCACTAGGGTCAAAAATATTGGACATACGGGTCAGTGGATGGATGAATTGATGGATATAGTATTATTCAGCAGTCTTTTCAATTTTGAGTTCTTCCATTGTTTTTAAGCATTTCTGTTTCCAGAAGCCTAAAGAATAGGACCACCTTTAAGACTTTAGGTACATTATTGCTAAATTGTCCTCCAGAAAGGCTGAATCAAACTTTGTTGACAAACTGTGAAATATGCTGGAGGTCAGGTGCATAAAAATGTTGGCTGTGCTGTACCCTCCGTAGCCCTGAGTATCACCGTCATCATCATCATCTTCATCATCCATTTTCTTTATTATAATAAGTGCTATTGTTCATTGAATACTTACTGTGTACCAGGCACTATGCTGACTACTTTACGTGCAGTATGTTATTTAATTTTTACATCACTTCTGCAGTTTAGGTATTATTATTATCCCTATTTTACAAAGAAAATTGGTACTCAGAGAAGTAAAATGAGTTGCTCAAGTACAATGAGTTATAGGCCTGATGTCTGACCCCAGACATCTTTCTCTCAACCACTACTATTTTATTGCTTTAATTTACATTTTTTCCAGAGGTTAAACATTTTTTTCAAATATTTGTTGTTATATGTTTTATATTCCCTGTTTTGTAAGTCATTCACATGACTAACCCAGCTTTCTCCATGGATAGTTATTTTTGCCATATTGATTTGTGAATTTTTTTAAAAGTAATCTCTATACCCTATGTAGGGCTCGAACTCATGACCCCAAGATCAAAAGTCACATGCTTTACTGACTGAGCCTGCCAGGGTCCCCTAATTTGTAAATATTTTTTATGCACCAAGAATATTAACCTTTTTCTGTTATGTTGGACATTTGCCTTGGTTTTTCATTTGTCATTTTGTTTTATCCATTTCGATGTATAGACATTTAAAAATTTTTAATGCCATTAATCTAAAGTCTATGTTGTGTATGCTTTTCCATTGTTTTTCTACTTAGTTCAATTTTCCTCAGTAGAGAAATATTCACCTTTATTTTCTTAAGTTTTTTAATAGTTTATTTTTATATTTAACTTTGATCATCTGAAATTAATTTTACCACATGATATGAGGTAAATATTAAACTTATTTTGTACCAAATAGTTAACAACTTGTCTCAGCGCATTTTATGAAATAATCACCTTTTTTCTTTTTTTTTTTTTAATGTTTATTTATTTTGAGAGAGAGAAAGAGAGCACCAGCAGGGGAGGGGGCAGAGAGCAAGGGAGAGAGAGAATCCCAAGTGGTGATGGCACAGAGCGCCTCACTCCTCATGTACGATGAGATCATGACCTGAGCCGCTTAACTGACTGAACCACTCAGATGCCCCTCAATCGCTTCTTTTTCTAATGGTGTATAATTTCACCTCTGGGAAATACTAAATTGGAGTATAAGCTAGAATGTGTTCCATTGCTATTCCCACGGGAGTTTAGTTTAGCACATATTACTTAGTATTTATTAAGAAGTGGATGGACCAGACAATGAACTTAAGCTAGCTTAGATTTTAAAAATTTGACTCAGGTGCATCGGAAGTCCAGAGTAAGGGCATGCCTTTGGTAATCAAAAGGTATCTTTAGGTTTCTTGTCCTTTCTGTCTGGCTTTAAGTGAGAGAAAGCAGGTTCTAAGTTATGTGCAGTCTGAAAAAGATACCATGCAGAGCCCAAACTGCCTTCCTATATAGCACCATTAAATATCCATTCCTAGTACCAGCAGCTTAGAAAAACAGCTTTACTGTTTTTCCGTTAAATGCCTGCTGTTTAGCTCGCTACACATTGCCTGGCCTATTGTAGGCATTCACATGTCCATGTTTTTCACTTTGCTTTCATTAAAAAAACTTAGCTACAGTAAGGGAATGACTTCCAAATTATTGGAAATAAAAATAATAAAATAATAAAAATAATTTTAAAAAACTCAGTGTGATTATTGATAAGACCCTTTACCCAATCTGAAATATGCCAGAGCTCAAGTATACATACATGGAAGACACCTAAGGAATCTTGTTAATCAGCAAATATTTTATGAGTACTATTTTGTTCAGGTAACCTCATCCATTCTCTTCCTCTTGTTCTTAGCACTGAGTCCTTTTCAGATACTTTTACAAACTGCCCTGCATTTTCTTGCCCAGCGGAACAGCACAGCTGCTGTTCACAGTGCCCATCATTTTCCTGTTTGTCAAGAGAAAGTCTGGTGAGGTGATCTTGGCTCTGAAATGTAGTGAGAGGTCCCATGGTTCCCTAGATTTCCTGAAAGACTGGAAATATTTCACTTGCTGAATGAGAGAGGATATGCTTAGAAACAAAAGGGGGAGAAGTAGCATACTGTGTTTCAGCCTAGTTTTTATGAAGCTGTTTAATTTTTTTAAGAAAGGTAATTTAGTTGACAATAAACTGTTTGTAAAAAAAAAAAAATAAAAAAAATGTGGAAACTAATTTGACAATAAACTATTTGTAAAAAAAAAAAAAAAGAAAGGTAATTTAGTACTTTTTTGTAGCCTGGGCTATACTCAATTCTAGCGATATCTATTTATTTATTCATTCATGCCAGTGTTGGAGATCCAGCAGCTAGTTCGTCCCTGGCTTCAGGAAGCTTTCAGAGTATAAGTGGAAAGATTGGTATTAAATAAACAGAGTACAGTGTAGTAATCACAGATGATAAAAGCCTTGAGGAAGAGAAAGAAGGCCACCAAGGGTTTCTTAGTTGAGCCTTCAATAGTGAGTGGGAGTTGGGGCGCCTGGGTGGTTTAGTCGGTTAAGCGTCCGACTTTTGCTTAGGTCATGATCTCGCGGTTTGTGGGTTCGAGCCCCGCGTCGGGCTCTGTGCTGACTGCCAGCTCAGAGCCTGAAGCCTATTTCAGAGTCTGTGTCTCCCTCTCTCTCTGACCCTCCCCTGCTCACGCTGTCTCTCTCTCTGTCTCTCTCCTAGAAATAAATAAAAATATTAAAAAAAAAATAGTGGGAGTTGGCCAGCAAACAAAGGGCTAGAGGTAAGTAGCAGGAGGGAGGGAAGCATTCTCAGGCGTGAACTTAAAGCACAAGGCTAAGAAATGGCAGATGTACACTGGGAACCACAAGCAGTACAGCACTGATGCCTTGCAAAGTGCAGAAAATAGGGCCGGAGAAGTAAACATAATTTCTTCTGAATTGTAACATCTGTGCTGTTGCTTTTACCTTTCATATAGTGTGTATGTTCTCTTGTCTTTCCTTTAAAGTGAGTTTGTTAAAATTTGTAATTAGGGGCAAGAAACTTTAAAGTATAACTGTCCTAATAGCCACCACGTTTCAAATGTCTTATACTGTAGAAACACTAAACTAGGTTTAGTGCCAAACAGACATCACAACAACCATTTGAAGGAGTACCATTATTGTTCCTATTTTAGAGATAAAGAAACTGATTTTCACAGGGATGTCTAGAGTCCCTCAGCATGGAGTGGCAGATCTGGGATTTAAACTTTGGTTATCATACTCAGAAACCAACTATTAGACTAAATTATCTTCTGGATGTTAGGGTTAGTCTCTCTTTCCGGGTGATATTTAATTTCTTCCTTTTTTTTTTTTTTTTAAACTCGTTTTGTTTCATGTTTGCCCTTCTTTAGTTTGAATCACTGTGATTTGTGTCATTTTGCTGCTTATGCCTTGGCAGTTGATAAACTCATCTGAGAGCCTTCTTAGGCACTGTGGGATGATATAAAGCATTATCCTTGTCAGAATTTTCAGGTCTAGTGGGGGAAGGCAGCTATAAACTAAGCATGTATAACCAAAGAAAGTTGTATAGTGAGTGCAATGGGATAGGCAAAACCAAATGTGTACAAGGAAGAAGATAATACTTCCAAAGGAAATAATGGATACGAAATGTGGAACAGTAATTGGAAAAGATGGAGGAGCAAAAGATCTTGGCAGCTAAGAAAATGAAAGATATGTTATTTATTTCTTTTTTTTCTTTCATAGTTTATTGTCAAGTTGGTTTCCATATAACACCCAGTGCTCATCTCAACAAGTGCCCTCCTCCATGCCCATCACCCCCCTTCCACTCCCCCACCCCCATCAGCCCTCAGTTTGTTCTCAGCATTCAAGAGTCTCTCATGGTTTGCCTGTCTGCCTCCCTTCCTCTCCCCAACTATTTTTTCCCCTTCTCTTCCTCCGTGGTCCTCTGTTAAGTTTCTTCTGATCCACTTATAAGTGAAAACATATGGTGTCTGTCTTTCTCTGACTGACTTATTTCTCTCAACATAACACCCTCGAGTTCCATCAACGTTGCTACACACGGCCAGATTTCATTGTTTCTCATTGCTATGTAGTATTCCATGGTATAGATAAACCACATCTTCTTGATCCATTCATCAGTTGATGGACATTTAGGCTCTTTCCGTGATTTGGCTATTGTTGAAAGTGCTGCTTGGGGCACATTGGGGTCCATGTGCCCCTATGCATCAGCACTCCTGTATCCTTTGGGTAGATCCTAGCAGTGCTACTTCTGGGTCATAGGAGAGTTCTATTGTTAATTATTTGAGAAACCTCCACACTGTTTCCCAGAGTGGCTGCATCAGTTTACATTCCTACCAACAGTGTAGGAGGATGCCCATTTCTCCACATCTTCGCCAGCATCAATAGTCTACTGATTTGTTCATTTAAGCCACTCTGACTGGCGTGAGGTGGTATCTCAGTGTGGTTTTGATTTGTATTTCCCAAATGATAAGTGATGCTGAGCATTGTTTCATGTGTATGTTGGCCATCTGGATGTCCTCTTTGGAGAGGTGTCTGTTCATGTCTTCTGCCCATTTCTTCACTGGATTATTTGTTTTTTGGGTGTGGAGTTTGGTGAGTTCCTTATAGATGTTAGATACTAGCCCTTTATCTGATGTGTCATTTGCAACTCTCTTTTCCCATTCCGTCGGTTGCCTATTAGTTTTATGGATTGTTTCCTTTGCCATGCAGAAGCTTTTGATCTTGATGAGATCCCAATAGTTCATTTTTGCTCCTGATTCCCTTGCTTTTGGGGATGTGTCAAGTAAGAAATTGCTGCAGTTGAGGTCATGGAGGTTGTTTCCTGCTTTCTCCTCTAGGGTTTTGATGGTTTCCTGTCTCACATTCAGGTCCTTTATCCATTTTGAGTTTATTTTTTGTGTATGGTGAGAAAGTGATATAGTTTCATTCTTTTACATTGTCTGGTTTCTCCCAGCACCATCTGTTAAAGAGGCTTTTTCCCATTGGATACTCTTTCCTACTTTGTCAAAGATTAGTTGGCCATACATTTGTGGGTCCAATTCTGAGTTTTCTATTCTATTCCATTGGTCTGTGTGTCTGTTTTTGCGCCAATAT
Organism: Hyaena hyaena; assembly: GCF_003009895.1. Taxonomy (NCBI): domain Eukaryota; kingdom Metazoa; phylum Chordata; class Mammalia; order Carnivora; family Hyaenidae; genus Hyaena; species Hyaena hyaena. Next base: position 4,902,897 of record NW_024080642.1, on the reverse strand, counting down.
CATACTGTCTTGATGATTAGAGCTTTGTAGTAGAAGCTAAAGTCTGGGATTGTGATGCCTTCCGATTTGGTTTTCTTCTTCAATATTACTTTGGCTATTCGGGGTCTTTTGTGGTTCCATACAAATTTTAGGATAGTTCGTTCTATGTTATTTACTTAAATATTAATCCCTTCCAGTTCCGTTCACAGTTAGAAGCAAGTTTTTTTTTGTTTTTGTTTTTTCCTACAGGGTGGTTATTGTGAGATACTGCTGTCTTAGGCATGGTAGCCAGATACTCAGGCATCTATCTTGGGAAAATGTGTATTTCTAAGTGTTACCTTGCCTCTCACCTACTCTTCCTCTCCCAACTCCATACCTTCCCCTAGTTAAAGAAAAATCCAACAACCTCTTTTTTACTGCTTCAGACAGATAGCAGAATATATGAAATTATATTTATTGAAGTTTAAGGAAAGACTTCTTTGTGCAACTTGCTCATTGCAGCAATGATTCTCCAGTTATTGCTTCAGACATTTTTATAGAAACAGCAACAACCTGGGAGAGCCCTTTCTTCACAATTATGATACTTAGCATGTCTCAGACAAAATTAAAGTAATCCACATGTTAGCATCTCTTGACACATCTTAATCTGTTAAGGACGTTCATTGATTCTTTGGGGTTTGAGAAAGAGATTGTGGTTTAGAATAAAAATATTATCTGCCAATGATTCTAATATAGACCATATGGTGGGGAAACCCTAATAGTATTTTCATTTCTCTCTTCTTAAGCTTCAAAAATACCTGTAGCAACATGAAGCAGTCCACTATAGTGGTTAAGAGTGTAGAGTCTGGAAAATATCTGCCTGAATCTGAATCTTGACTTTACAATTTATTAGATTTAGACAAGTCACTGAAGTGTTCTATGGTTCAGTTTGCCCATCTGTAAAATAGGAGTAATAATAGTACTTCTTTCATAGAAATAAGCATTAAGTGAGAGAATGCCTTAGCACCGTGTCTGGCACCAAATAAACATACATTCATGGAGTATTGGTTGTTTTTATAATGATGGTGGTTTAGGGTTGCTATTTGCTTATTAAGCAATTTTTCATTAGAATATACATTTAGCATATTAATGCTTTATGACAATAGAATTCAAAACAAATTGCCTGTTTCAGAGGTTAGTTTCTCTATATCTTTTTATCTTTCTGTTTATTTTCACTCAGCAATAGCTTTATTTTTTAAATCACGGAGTCTCTGCTCTAGTTGCTCGTCTCATGGCAAAGTATGTTGTGTGTGATTTTGTAATGACCCTGGAGCACCATACAGAATGATTAATGCACCTGTAATCTTTAAAACTGTCCTTCCCTTGAGAGCTTATCAATTTACTAGGCCATGCTTAGCAGCATATTAATTTATTGGATGTTCTGCTATATGGCAGGATCATTGGAAGTGGTCATCTTAGTTTGTATAGTCAAATAGTAGACTGTGTTGGTATTTTTAATGATTGAGGCTATATAAATCATGTTGCAAAGTAGAACAGAAATTTACAGATATTTTTAAAATATGGAGAATCTGAGGACACTGAATGTATTCATGGGTTTAAATATATCTTTGTACAAAGAAACAATAGGTGAGAAGAATGATCTGTCTAATTCAGCTATACCAAACAGTTGGGAGTTGAAATTGAATGCAGCTTTTAGAAGATGCATTTCTAAAGCAACTGAATGAAGTCACATATGATATAACAAAAGGTCTTTGGTTCAGGCTTTGGCTGCGTTTTGATTATAGTTTTTATTATTGAACCCTGTTAGAAAATACAGACAACCTATTTCTTCTTTGAGAGAGTAGTTTAAAAAATTGCACTAAGTTTTCTATGAGCACAGTATTTTTGATTCACTTCTTGACCTATCTTATATAAGCTGCAACTTTTTCAACTCTGAGCATTTTTATGCTGATTCTGTGGTTTTCAATTAAACTTCAAAGGAAACTATATTGACTGTAAAGGAAGTCTGGTTAGGCAAGATGTGGCTGAAAAATCCAGGAACTTCTCCACTTGCTTACAAAACATTTTTGCAGGGTATAGAGTCTTGAAAATTAAATAATGGGGCTTTTAGGAGAAAGAAGATATTCTTAGGAAATTTCCATTTAAGCACTGTTTTATGGAGCTTTAATCAAAAAGATTTTAAAAATTAAGAGAATTTTATTAATTAAACCATAAAGTCTTATAGAAGACTGTAGTTATGACACAAAACAAAAAACATTAAAGGCACAGGACAATTTGAATCTCTGTGCTGCATGAGCTTGTTTAGAATGCCAGTCTGCCAAAAGTTAGAGAAATTGCTCACCAAATTAGTCTTTGCTTTGCTTCCGGCTGTCCTTTCAGGTAATTCAAGGCACTTAGAGGAAGACTGGGTTTTAACAGGTCCCAGGCTTATTCTTTCTTTTTCTCATAGATTTTTTTCACTTTATTGGATTGCATTCATTTGCAAGCATTGAGTCCTACTGTGCACAGACTTTATGAAATTGAAGCTGCTAACATGTCTACTTTTTTTAATTGCCTTATCTTAAATATAGGATTTAGAAAATTGGATGATTTTATTCTTTCTTCATCTGCTGATATACTGAAATGTCCTATTTCATTTTGTACTTTTTTAATTCTGTTTTTATTTGTGGCTCACATTTCTGAAATAACCATAGTAGTGATTCTTTAATTAGAAATTCTCTAATTAGTGATTCTCTTTTCTGCAATAGTTTTGTGGACTCCAAAGTGAAACCATATATAGGATTAGATCATGTATGGTTCAGAATGAAAAATTGAAAATGAAGAAGATGAAGGAAAAATTATTAAAAAGGACAGTTGCCTTTGGAAAATATTTGAATACACACAAATGTTCTTGGGAAAATGTATGGGTCAATAGTAGAGAAAATGACTTATAGGATAGTTATTTCTTAACCCCTTCCTTAAATTACAAAGTTCTCTTTCCTCATTTTGCTTTTTACCTACTGTAGTTGATTGATTACTGACTTTCTGAAATACCATTTTGGAAGTTGAGAGCAGAATTTTTTAAAGATTATTAGATAATGTGACAATGATATTGAAATAATGAGGTTTTTTTTTTTTTTTAATGCTGCTAAACCTTTCTTGATTGTATTCCTCTGAAGAAAAAAATATTTTATATACTGGCCCTCATTCAGTGTGCTTTTTTTTCGCCGCTGCCAAACCCGGACCCAGAAGGACAGTTTCCCTCTCTGGCTAATTTAATAATGATTTTATGCCTTAAGTTCTTGTTCTCAAGGAAGTAGGCTGCATTATAGTGGTTACATTGGCTTTAGGTTCTGGACTCAGATTCTGAAGTTAAAATTCCAGCTCTCCCGCTTACTAAGTACTGACTTTGGACAAATCACCCTTCTAAGCTTCAGTTCCCTGATCTTATAGAATGACTGTTGGCTTTCATGAAATAACTGAATGACTGCTTAGCACAGTGTCTAGCATTATAGCATAGTGAGTGTTCAGTAACTGCTTGGGATTACTGTTGTTAAGTAGATTTAATTCTTTGCTTTTTGCACAGTATTACATACATACTTAATTTTAAAAGATTATAATAGGGGCGCCTGGGTGGCTCAGTCAGTTGAGCATCCGACTTCAGCTCAGGTCATGATCTCCTGGTTTGTGAGTGCAAGCCCCGTGTCAGGCTCTGTGCTGACAGCTCAGAGCCTGGAGCCTGCTTCATATTCTGTGTCTCCCCCGTCTCTGCCCCTCCCATGCTCAGCTCTGTCTCTCTGTGTCTCTCAATAATAAACATTAAAAATTAAAAAAAAATTATGATAGCTTGGCTTCCAAAGCATATTTATTTTAGATGATATATTTGGGTCTTTACTGAATTGTGTCCAGTATGTAGTACTCTCAGATGTGTTACTTTGTGAGAACTTGTACACCTTGGATTAAAATGGACACAACCATCTTTGTAATGGTGATGAAGTAATGTGTAATGAAGTACATTTGAAGGTAGTGAAAACTGTAGTTGTGGTTACCTATAACTACCATTAGAGCTATTAATATTCTTTTCAGATAAAGATACAATGAACTTTTGCACTGAGTATATGTCTAAATATAATGTTCAGTGGGCACAAACGTGTGGTGATATTTAAGATAATTCAACCCTTCGTTCATATTATTTTCCAAGGAGTTCATGAGACATAGTCTTTTGGCAGTTGAGATGTGTGTTATTTCTTGGAACTGCTTCTAGTGAAAGTCTACATTATTTAGCAGTCCTAAATGACAGCCTTCTTGAAAGAGCCCACATTATCCCCCACCTATGGCTTCTGAGATTTTTGTGAAATTCTGACTTAATAGCTTTGCATATCAGAATCCTAAACCTTTTACCAGTAATGTGCAGTAGTGATATAAGCTTACCTTGCGGCTAAGACTACAAAATTACAACCCAAATTTCTTGTTTTGATCTTGGGTACAGTAATTTTTATATTTCTTTGCTACTTCTGTATGGGAAATGCAGGAAGTTTCTTGGATCTTTGATTACTGTCAAAATCTTAGGGTTTATAAATATTGCTTCCTGGGGTTTCACAGAATTTCAGAACTGGAAAATTGACTATTCTGATTCATTTTACTGTTAGTTTCCAGAGTGTGGCTCCAGGGATAAAGTTTAGAATAACTTCTTTCTTGAGCAGTTTTAGGAGAGTTTTTGCTATTTTAAAAACCCTGTACTTTATATTAGGTAGGAATGAATTGGAGGTTTTCTAGAATGCTAAGTATTCAAGTGGCCACCTGGGTTCTAGGCTAGACACACATTGAAATGTAATATAGAAGGTCACATAGTTAAATGTGGCAGTGGGGTTAGGCAGATGAGCAAAATTAGTGAAGCTGGCCAAATGGGGCCTGTGATAATTTGAAGACTAAGAGCTCTATTGTCAGGGTTTGGCAGTTGTAACCAAGTGAGAGTGTAGACACAATGTTTCCAGAAAAGTCTTCTAGTTTAAGAAAGACTAGTAATACAGATTGTTATGTGAAATCTCTTGATTTTTATTTTTTTTTAATGTTTTATTTTTTTTTCTAGGAGAGAGAGAGAGAGACAGCGTGAGCAGGGAAGGGTCAGAGAGAGAGGGAGTCACAGACTGAAACAGGCTCCAGGCTCTGAGCTGGCAGTCAGCACAGAGCCCGCGGCGGGGCCCGAACCCACGAACCGCGAGATCATGACCTAAGCTAAAGTTGGACGCTTAACCGACTAAGCCACCCTGGCGCCCCTGAAATCTCTTGATTTTTAAACATTGGCAACTGAATTGGCTGGAAATGATTTTGGCTGCAAGTAACAAAAGACCAAGTTTAAATTATAAGAATATTTTTGGTTTATGTAACAAAGTCTAAGATACATAGTCCAGGATAACTGAGTAGCTGAACAATGTCATAAGGATTCAAGTCCTTTATAACTTTATATTCTGCCATTAATCATATACTGATCTCCATTTTAATGCATATCTCCACATAAGAAAAATATCTGTTGTAGCTCCAGGCAGTATATCCATGTTTGATGCAAGAAGAGGTAAACGGTACGGTACCAGCAATTAGCTGATTGATTGATTGATTGATTAGGAAAGTGTAAGTTTTCCTGGAAACAAACTTCCCATTCCTAGCAGACTTCTCTTTTAGTCTCTGGCCAGAACTAGGTTACATGATTATCCCTAGGTGCAAGAGAGCCTGGCAAGTATGTTACTTTCCAGCTTAATCACTGAGTGGCTGCGAAGGAGAAGGATATTTGCAACCGCTGTTGTGAAACTTTGTCCATAACAACTAATGAAGATTTAATTTTTTTAAATGTTTGTTTATTTTTGAGAGAGAGACAGACAATGCAGGGAGGGGCAGACAGAGAGTGAGACACAGAATCTGAAGCAGGCTCCAGGCTCTGAGTTCTCAACACAGAGCCCAACAGGGGGCTCAAACTCATGAAATAAGAGATCATGACCTGGGCCAAAGTTGGATGCTTTACCGACTGAGCCACCCAAGCGGCCCACAACTAATGAAGATTTAAAGGAATGGATTATAAGGGCTAAACAGAGGTTATCTGTGGCCCAGATTTATCTCGTGGGCCACTAGTTTGTGAATACTTCATAACAGTATATATATATTTTCCCATTTACTACTCTCTCCTGGCTTCTATTAGTTAGTTATTAGGTTTCTAGGATAACTTGGTGAAAAAGTTATCTTTCTATAATGTGGAAAGAGTGTTGAACTTGAAATAAGAAAGCTTGAGTTTAAGTACTGATATAAAGACTTATTAGCAGAGTAATACTGGACAAGTTTGCTTAATCTTTCTGAACTTCTCATTACCCATCTGGAAAATGGGCATATTGCAATAGAGCATAGTAGTTGAATGTGGAGGCTTTGGAATCAGAAAAACCCAAGTTGGAATCATTTTTGCCAAGCAAGTTGCATATCTCTTTGCCTGTGGATTCTTTTGTAAAATAGGGTTAATAGTTGTACTTCCCTCACAGAGTCTTTATGAAAACCCATGAGACACACTGGAGTCTTACCTTAGCAGAGTTCTAAAGTTAGCATGTAAGACAAAAATCAAATTATAGTCAAAATTATCCCTGAAAAATATCTCTTAAATCACTCATAAAGAACAATATATATGGTTTTGGGCATAAAACTCTGTATCTGAGACTGTCTGAGGGGATGTAGTTTCTTTCATCTCATGCTCATTTTGTTACATGCACTTGTTGAATGTAATTATAGGTAAAATCATGTGCACTGTAGGGTAACTTATATTTTCATTCATGTTTACTCTCTTCCAAGGATATATTAATCAAATTAGCATAAGTGAAATGCATATTTGATACAACTCCAGAGTTATTATGAGGTACTTGTCATAGAACCTGGGCTTTTTAAATCTCCAATAAATGTTAGCTGTTATTTTTACCATAGATACAGCACATGTGTGAGGATGAAGAAATTAAATTTGTTTAGGGCTCATCTAGAGTCCTGATGTGCAACATGGACCAATGATGATTTTTTTTCTGTCACACTACCCAAAACTTATAACAAAGGGTTAATGTCACTATTGAGGGATTAGGACAAAGATTATCCATTGTATATCAAAGGAAAATTCTAACTAACTGCCTCCAAATATATAGGCCAAAATAAATGTAAAATGAAAATACATGCTAATTTTCTTTTATACTTTTGTTTAAATTTTGAAGTGCATCATTTATACAGAAGAATAATTTTTATTTATTAAAAAAATTTTTTTACATTTATTTTTGGACAGAGACAGAGCATGAGTGGGGGAGGGGCAGAGAGAGAGGAAGACCGAATCTGAAGCGGGCTCCAGGCTCTGAGATTTCAGCACAGAGCCTGATGTGGGTCTCAAACTCACAAACCGTGAGATCTTGACCTAAGCTGAAGTCAGACACTTAACCGACTGAGCCACCCAGGTGCCCCCAGAAGAATATTTTTAAAGAATGTTTTTTATTTTAATGCAAAAAATTTTTTTTGCTTCCTTTCAAATTTATGATGTAAAGGTTTTCAAAGGACAAAGTGATATTAAGTGGAGTACAAGATGTTAGGGTTAGGAAACCCTAATGATAAAATTCACCTGGGACTCATTTATCAAGGCTGTTAACCATTTTCAACTAAAGCTATACTGAGCCATAAACAGTTACTGGTGATCTGTTTTACAGTGTTGACACATATGTCCAACAAGATCTCGTACCACTGACAAAAAGTACTTTTTTGTACTTACATTTGTGGCTTAAAATAATTTGGGACTTAAGTTTCTTGGGTCAGATTGGAGTTCTCAAATATAATGAATCATATATAGGTTAAGGTATAAATATAGCTTAAGAAATTGCCATACAGGAAGACAAACAGGACACCCCGTTTTCTGAGAGGAAGTATTTACTTTGCAGGTTACAGTGGGCAGGGATGCAACCTCTGAATGTTTTTCTTGAAGATCCAAAGTTTTAAAATAAGCATAAGAGTGATAGACAGTAAAACTCTAAGAGCAGTAATGTGCTTTTTTTCAGATGTTATCTAAGTGTTTTCTACTGAATGTAAAGTTGTCTAAACTTGTACCTTATCACTTGTTGCTTGGTATAGGGTTGTCTTGTTTTTAAACAAAGGAGGAAAATCTTGTTTTAAGGTGACTCATATAGTGATGTAGTATATTAGTAACAGGGTGGTGTTTCTTTGCTCAGTATGAGCACTAGTAATTACAGACACTGGCAACTTTCCCATAGGATTCAGTTCATATTTGGGAATTCTTAGGAATCTGTGTATACAGGGACCTGGTTCCATAAAGTCTTAATAGCAAAAATGGGTAAGTATGACTGCTGTGTGACCATGGGACTTTAAGGTGTGATATTTACAATGTATGAGTTACAATTAGCTTATATTTTTAAAACTTTAAATATCTCTCAGTCTCTGTTATCTGTGATTATTTTTTTCCTGCTGTCCTTTGAGACCCATTCATTTATGATTGGCTAATTTATCCATTTACAGTTAATTAAATTCAGCTACTGATTCTTATTTTATGTTTTGTTTTTTTTTAAATCTTACTGTGGGTATGGAACTCGGTCTAATGGAAACTTGATTTTGAGGTCTTTATAGCTGTATAAATACTGCCATGATACCTGGAAATACAAGTATGGATAACTGGAAAGAGACATAGACATTTTATTTTCCTAGTTACAGAGATTTAGAGATTTTTGTGATTTTCTGTAAGAGAAGATGTATTGAAACTTAAACCTTAGCCATTTTTACAGTAAAGAAGAATATAGTTTTTAATAATCTTCTATGACTAAGAGAGATTAAGAGAAACTCTTAATGAAAACCTTTGGGAAAGGATTGAAACATGATTAAGATTTTGGCAGGATTGATGCATTTTGAATCTGATTGGCAGTCTTGGAGATAATCAGAGAGCTTTTAAAAGTAACAAAATGTTTGAGGCCAGATGTTGATGAAAAATAGCCAATTTGGTTTTGGGCCTTAGTTTTTTCTTTATTTATTTGGAAGATTTCAATTAGTTAAGGAATTCTAGGATATATGGTAGTAAGACTAGTTCTTTTGTCAGACATAACAGACCTTGTATACTTGAAACATTGTTGTCTAGTCCCTAAAAAAAGTAGACAACATATTTGTGCAAAAGATGCAACATTTGCTTAGGATCTTTGGAGCTCCTGTTCTTGGCTTTGCCTTCAGCCCTTCTAAATATCTCCAAGGTAGCAAATCTTCCTTTGAAAGTAAATTGATTATTGGCAATAGCCAAAAAAATTTGTATCCGTGTCTGATGATTATTAATTAACCAAAGCAAAACTTCTTAATTGAGTGTCTTTTATGTTTCAGGCCCTGTGGGTACAAGAATGTCTAAAGCAGTCTGTCCCTGCCTTCAAAGTTGTGGAGTGCATAATCTTGGGGCAGACAGCACATCTAAAGCTTTGTCTAAGGGTTTTGGCAGAGAGAGAAGAACAGGGAAGGGGCCCTAAACCATAGAGCCTAATTCACAAAATTAATAATTTCAGTAAAAGAAGGAAAGGAAATGAAAATAGGGGCACTTGGTTGGCTCAGTCAGTTGAGTGTCGGATTCTTGATCTCAGCTCAGGTCTTAATCTCAGTTGTGAGTTTGGAGTTAAAAAAAAAAAAAAAAGGCCTGTATACAAGATAAATTTTTGTGAATCTGGAACTGGCTTAAACTGTTTCCAAGCAGATATTCCCAAAATGTTTCAAGTAGTGAGAAATCATAGAACTTCTCAAGATGACTTTTTGTACAGAATATTCATTTAAAAATATACATTCTGTTTTGTTAGTTAAAAAAAGAAACTTTCATTAGTTTATTATTTTATATGTTTAAATTGAATTCTTTATAAAGTATCACCATATATGGGGCACCTGGGTGGCTTAGTAGGTTAAAAGTCCAACTCTTGATTTCCGTTCAGGTCACGATCCCAGGGTTGTGGGATTGAGCCCTGAATGGGCTCTGCACTAATAGCATAGAGCCTGCTTGGGATTCTCTCTCTACCCCTCCCCCACTCAAGCTTGCTGGTACACTTTCTAAATAGATAGATAGATAGATAAAATAATAAAAAGCATTCACCCTTTAAATTAACATAGCTCTTGTCTATTGTTTCCTGCCTCTCTTGATACCTCTACCACTTACTTTTTTTTCCCTAGGCTAATAAAGATCATCTTCTTTCCCAGCAAATCTGAGGGGAGGGAAGGAGAAAGAGGCAGTAAAACTGAAAAATATTTTGAGTTGATCCATCTCAGAGACAGAGTAGTTAAAATTAGATACTTTTCCCCCCCTAATGGTGTTAAATGATGGATACAACCTTCAGAGTGAGAGGAACAAATTATTGAGGTGGTTTTTAGGAGAACAGGAGGTGGATGATAAATAAGGTGAACTAACAATTTATTATCCAAACTTATAATTTGTTCTCAAATAATGAGAATGAAAAGTGTGCCAGTAATTATTTCGCTGTACAATAGATGTTAATGAAGCTATACAAATAGGGACACATGGTGACCCTAGTGATAGAGGTAGAATTTATCTTGGTATTTGTTGCATGAGTTTTCACAGAGGGGGAAGAATTTATTTGGGATTTGTTCTCATTATATTATTTTGAAAGCATCACACGTGAGTTAGTCATTTCTTTGTGTTCTCTTAAAAATTTTATACATATATATCTTTATAGAATTATATTGGGGTTATTTGGTCAGCCTCCCTCGTTAGACTGAGGTCAAGAGCTTTTCTTGTTCATCTTTGTGACCTCCTTAGTATCCAGAATATTAAAAATATGTAATAAATATATGTCAGTGAAGGAATGTTAATCTTAATTATAGACTTTGTAATTACTAAAATAAGACAGTTCTAGGGCTGATACTTTTACCTAACCAGGTTGAATGTATTGCTTGTATTTTATAGTATTAAATAGGTTGAGAATGGGTATTTAAATTTATAGGCTGTGTTTTACATTTGTTTTTAGAGAAAATTTAAAGGCTGGGACTGAAATAACATATAATTAAACTCATGAAAAAGACCATTTGGAATCAACCAGCAGTAAAGTGGATAGGAGTGTAGTTGAATTGACTTTATGGACAGAAGAATAGAATGTGCAAAGACAAGACAGTATGACCGTTTGTAGAAATACACATGATTTGATTTGATGAGACTAGAGAGTATATGTCAGAATGGGACATGGAGGGAGATGAGGCATAAGAGGCCAGATCATAAGGAGCCTTACATGATATGTTAGGAGGTTGAATTTTATCCTAAAAACTGTGAGGAAATATTGAAGAATTTTAAATTTTTTAAATGTTTTATTTATTTCTGAGAGGGAGGGAGCGAGAGAGAGAGAGAGGGAGGGAGAGAGACAGACAGACAGACAGACAGACAGCATGAGCAGGGAAGGGTCAGAGAGAGAGGGAGATACAGAATGTGAAGCAGGCTCCAGGCTCTGAGCTACCTGTCAGCACAGAGCCCGACACAGGGCTCGAACCCACAAACCGTGAGATCATGACCTGAGCCAAAATCGGATGTTTAACTGATTGAGCCACCCAGGTGCCCCATGAAGAATTTTAAACAGAGTGATGTGATCAGATTTTGCACTTTAGAAACATAGCTATCTGAAAATATAATTAGTTACTAAATTGGTGGGCAGAGGGAAGAATGTGTATGAATGTGAAAGAGTATTGCTTCAGTGTTTCAGTTTTGGGCAGCTGGGTAGAGGGTAGTGCTATTCACCCAGCTAGAGAGTACACGAGCCATTTAGATGGTAGAATGGGAGGTGAGCATCTTGAGTTGGAGGTATATATGAAACAACCAAGGGAAATTCCTAAGTTGGATAGATATATTTGTTGCTCATCAAGGAGATCTAGGCTGGGGACAGAGAAAATGATTGTGACCACTTATTAAACTTTTGCTTAAATGTGTAAATATTTTATAAATGTATAAATACCTGTGGTAAATATGTTATATACAGTGTCATTTAGTCCTTATGAATAATCATGATTATTCCCATTTTATAGATTAGTAAACCAAGATCCAAGTTTATACAGTTAGTAAGTGGCAGTCACTTGTTGACTCTGAGGCCAGGTTAAAACATGAGAATATGACTGAGTGATTAGGATGAATATATAGGGTGGAGACAAGTGGAGGATTGAGAGGTGACTAAGGCATTAAATGAGTGAAGCACTAAAAGTGGACTTTTGAGGAACTTGGACATTTGAGAGGCCAGTGGAGGAAGAAGATCTTAACAGATAAGACTGGAAAAGAACATCAAGAGCAATGTTATTCAAATTATGTTCTTCAATTAAATTTGTCATATAAGATGGTTCTTTAAAAGGGAGGCACAGGGTTCTAGAGTCAAGTAAGTTTGGGAAACACTGCAGAACCCCATTTTGTAGAGTCACAATGGACACTGGTATTGATATGAGAAATCTGAGAAATCCTGTAGTAAGGAAGCCTGTTTAACTTAATACCACATTTCCCAAACCTGTGTTGTCATGAGCCTTCTCCAACAGCCACCTTTTTTTTTGGCATGCATTTCACTGACACCCCAGAACTGAAGAATTCAAGTGAGGATGGCATCACAGACTCTAAGCAAAAAGGGAGTTTCAAGAAGTGGTCACTGTTGGAGCATATGTCTTAGAGAGATCAACAGAGTACAAAGAGCAGGCAGTCAGTTGACTTTGGTAGTTAGGGCACTAGTGACCTACCTATATGAGAGCGGCTATGGTGCCGTGGGTGGTCCGAAGACCATTCTGTTGCAGCAGGTTAAAAGACGAATGGCGAGAGAAGGGGAGGAAGCAAGCATAGATTGCCCTTTCCAAAACCCCATCGCTGAAGGAAAGGAGAAGAAAGTAACTAGAGGAGAGTTTCAGGTGAAAGGAGGGCTTTTTGTGTGTGTTATTTGAGAGAGATTTGAGAATATTTCTCTGCTGAGGGGAAGGAGTCCTTAGGCAAGAAAAGGAGTTCAGATGTAGTAGGGAAGAGCAGATGATTCATGGACTAACATTCCAGAGGAAATGGGAGGAGACAGGATCCAGAGGACAGATGGAGAGATTAGCTTTGGAGGGGTGGAAGTATTAAACTGATCTCTAATACAGTAATGCCCTTAGGGGCTTCTTTTCCAAGTAAGATTGTACTCTTGGTGTTTGTGTTTGTGTTTACTTTTTATAGTTTTACTGAATCTTCTTACTGTCAATAGTGTCAGCTGTCACTTTTTATTGTCATTGTGTCTTTTTCTAGTAACTCTTCTATTAATTTGCTGCTTTAAAACAAACAAAACAACAAACCTTCATTTGTTGCTTTATATCCACTTACAACTAGAAAATGAGGAAACCAAACTTTGCAGAGTTGAATAGGAAGTAAGAATAAATAAACTGAAGGTTTAAAAGGCATGCTATCCTAAAGCCCCAGGAGATGGAGTTTATAAGGTTTGGGACATGTCTTTTCTATATTTAGGATCCTTTTTTTTTTTTAGGTGATGTGTTAGGGTGGAGTTGCTTTCAAATTTGTACATTTTCCATATAGAAATACCAGATAAGGAACTACTAGAAGTTTACGTGTGTGTGTGTATTTACAATAGAAAAGTCTACTATCTCTTTATTTCTCTACTTTTTTTAATTCTAAAAGCCATTTTTCTCATTTTAAAAAGCTTCAAATCTTTTTTTTTAAGGTGGATATCTTAAGGCTATATGTTGTTCAGATACAATGTCTTTAGTTTAAGGATATTTTTAAACTAGAATCTAGAAGAGTAGTGGGATGAACAGCACAAAACGTATCAAATTATAACTGTTAAAATGTGCAAGAGTAGGGGTGCCTGGGTGGCTCAGTTGGTAGAGCCTCCAACCCTTGATCTCAGTTCAGGTCTTGGTCTCAGGATTGTGAGTTCGAGCCCTACATTGGGCTGGGTGTGAAGCCTACTCTGAAAAAATGTGCAAGAGTAAATATTTTTCAGTTAATACTACCAAGTATTTGTGATGTGGTCTATACTGAGGACTTTTGATTTAAGTGGGTCACTATATAACAGTGCAGTCCTGTTCTGTGCTTTTATGGCTATTTATGGTTCTTTTGTCTGCATCTGGACATCCCTTTCATTCAGATGAGAAGTCTGGAAAATCTGTAGTTAAACTTTGGACTGCTTTATCACAAGGCATAAGTTTGGAGGCTATTTTTTTTTCTATAACTAGAGTACCTGTTTGGCATTTTAGAATTTATTTAGAAATGTAGATTAAATCTGGTGGGTTTCATCCAAAGAGCATAGTGCAGGGAAGTTTTGGTAGTTAAATGTAGTCACTAACCATCTGCATTAGACACATGGGAACATAGCAGCATAGATTTGTAGGCTTCATCTCTGTCCCACCAAATCTCTTTTAATGAGGTTTAGGACTGTGTGTTGTTAAACTGCTTTTGGGTGATTCTGGTAGACACTAACATATGAAAAACTACTGATATTGGGGATCTAGCCTGTAATTAAGTCTGACCCAGCCTGGTTCTTCCATTGAATGTGGCAGAAGTATCCATGGTTAGAACCCAAATCAGATGAGGACATGACCAGGTGTTTTTCATAAAATGATCTATTAAAATTTTGTTAAGACTTATTATTTTTAAACAGCTTTACTGAAATACAATTCATACTCTACAGTTAACAAATTTAAAGTATTCACTGGTTTTTGGTATATTTGTAGATATGTGCACCTATCACCACAGTCAATTTTTGAACAATTTCAACACCTCAGAAAGAAATCTTCTGCCCTTTAATTATCACCACCCTCTCCTTCCCTTCCGCCACCCAAGCAACCATTAATCTATTTTCTGTCTCTATAGATTTCCCTATTAGGAACTTCCATATGTATGTAATCATATACTATTTTGCTTTGTGTGACTGGCTTCTTCACTTAGCATAATATTTTCAGGTTCATCCATATTGTAGCATGTATCAGTACTTCATTCCTTTTTTTTTTTTTTATGTTTTATTTATTTCTGAGAAAGAGAGACAGCGTGAGCAGGGGAGGGTCAGAGAGAGAGGGAGACACAGAATCTGAAGACAGGCTCTGACCTAGCTGTTAGCACAGAACCCTACGGGAGGCTGGAACCCATGAACCATGAGATCATGACCTGAGCCAGAGTCAGACGCTTAACCAACTGAGCCGCCCGGGCACCCCTAATGTTTATTTATTTTTGAAGGAGAGAGAGAGAGAGAGAGAGAGAGAGAGAGACAGACAGACAGCATGAGTGGGGGAGGGGCACAGAGAGAAAGGGAGACACAGAATCTGAAGCAGGCTTCAGGCTCCAAGCTGTCAGCACAGACGTGGGACTAGAACTCACGAACCACAAGATCATGGCCTGAGCCAAAGTTGGATGCTTAACTGACTGAGCCACCCAGGCGCCCCTCTTTATATTGACTTTTTTCTACTTATGTGGTTAAGGGTACGGTTCAGATTATAGAAATATAAACCATTAAAATATTTTGTTTGTAAAAATTACTGAATTTTTATTTTACATTCATATAGATCCCATCTGAGAGTGTTGCCTAATTTTCAACTTGTCTCTGCCATGGAACTGAATCTCATGGATAAAGCTCCAACTCTTGTTTTCTTGGATTTTGGAGGGAAAGGAATATGCTTAAAGTCTGATTCTCTTCAATGGCCTTTCTAATTATTCCATTGGACCATGAAGACTTCTCACTCTTGAGCTTCATTGAAGTAGCTTTTTCTTGCTGGTATCTATCCATCTCTGTGGTGGGATCAAGTGCAATCTCTAATCAGTTTCCTTTATTAACTTCACATATACTAGGCTATAAAGCTATTATATGTTTTGTAAGGTCATCTTAATTTTTATAAAAGATGAGGGAGGAAATGTTTTCTTCACATTAAATAAAAAATTATTTCTTTCTTTCCTAAAATTACTATTTAGTAATAGAATCCTATGGCCTCAGGATAGATGACCATTTAAAAATAGGTCTTATTCCCTGTGCTATGATGACCAGAAAGTTTCTTCTCTCCAAAGAGAAAGAAATAAGAATGATGGACATATATTGAGCGCTTACTCTCTCCTATGCACTGAACTCTTTATAGGTGTGTTGTCCTCACAACAACCTTCTGAGAATAGGTACTGTTATCACCCGTTTTACAAATGAGGAGATTGAGGCACCGATAAGGGATAGAACAGGGTCAGAATTCAGGCAGTCTGACTTCAGAACCTTAACAGCAATGCCAAGGATTGGCCTACCTTATCTTTCTTGTCTTGAATTCCATGTCATTTTTGATGGGTCTAGGAAAGAGGATCTAGGAAATATACCAGAAGTGCCTTTGTTTTTCTACTAAAGCTCAAGCTTTTTCTCAATTAATCTTCATTAAACAATTCTATAATAATGAATATCTCAAAGGTACAAAAGTCTCTATTCATGCTCCAAGACTTTTTTTGTTATTAAATGTGTTTTATGGTCATAGCTTTATAATATTAATTATTTACTGATTCTGGGTATTATATTAAGTTACTGAAATATCATCTATAGGAATATTATCAAGTAAAACAGGTGGCCTCAAAGTAACATAAACATGTAGAAGAAATAACATTGGTCTAGATAGGAAAGCCCTTCATCTGGCTTTGTTACCATTTAACTCTGTGGCCCTGGCTAGTCTCTTCATCTGTCTCACCCTAGTTTTCTCATCTGAGAAAGAAAAGTTGAATGAATTTCTAAGGTCTTGTTCAGTTTTAGCATTCAGAGATACTACATACTCTTGGTAAAGTGCCTTCAGATGCATGGAAGAGAAGTTGAAAGAGTACCTTAATTGGGCTTTATTCCTTGAATTTTAAGGTAATTATTGGCAGAATAGGCTGAGAGATAATTCTGTTAATTGACCTCTGGATCCATGGAGTAGAAAGCCCTGTCCCTGCACAGGAAATGTGATTTACATAACATGTCTTAGAAATGTATTTTTAGATATTCTTAGTGTTTTAAGAGAGCACGAGTGGGTGAAGGGCAGAGAGAGAATCCCACAAAGGCTCTCCACTGACATTGCAGAGCCAGATATGGGGCTCAAATCCACAAACTGTGAGATCATGATCTGAGCCAAAATCAAGAGTCGGATGTTTAACCAATTGAACCACCCAGGCACCCCAAGATGCTCCTGGTGTTTTATTAAGGATCTGACTAGAGGCACCTGGGTGGCTCAGTTGATTAAGTGTCCGACTTTGGCTCAGGTCATGATCTCACAGTTTGTGAGTTTGAGTCCCACATGGGGCTCTGTGCTGACAGCTCAGAGTTGGAGCCTGCTTCAGATTCCATGTCCCTCTTTGCCCGTCCCCTGCTCACGTTCTGTCTGTCTGTCTCTCAAAAATAAACATACATTAAAAAAAAAAAAAGGATCTACCCAAAGACTGTTAAAGGCTTAAATGTATTCTCTAATGAGTTAATATATTAGTAACTAAACTTAGAGTTTTTAAAACTTGGTTTTAGAACAATTCTTGAAAATGTATGCTTTGGTAGAGATGTAGGAATAGAAAGGGAAATACAAAATAAAGAATAGGATCCAGATTTAGTTTGGGCCTAGGAAACTGACAGTGGTTTTTAGAATATGCTTCCTTGTTTATTTGTCAGAAGTGCACTCTAACCAATAAGCCCTTAATAGTAACTGCCACTTATAAAGTGCCTACTGTGCGTGTCAGGATGGACAAGAAATCTTTAAGACATATTTGAAACTTATTGAAGGATATAAAAGAAAACCTGAGTAGAGATTTATGTACGTTACTTAAAAGAGAAGACTTGGGGCGCCTGGGTGACTTAGTCGGTTAAGTGTCCGACTTTCGCTTGGGTCATGATCTCGCGGTTCGTGGGTTCGAGCCCCGCGTTGGGCTCTGTGCTGACTGCCAGAGCCTCTCTGACCCTCCCCTGCTCACGCTGTCTCTCTCTCTCCTAGAAATAAATAAAACATTTAAAAAAAAAAAAAAAGAGAAGACTTAATATTCCAAAGATGCTGTTTCTACTCAAATTAATTTATTATATCTTTTAAAAAATATAATTTTATTTATTAATTTTTTAAAGTATGTTCTACATCCAACATGGGGCTCGAACTCACGACCCTGAGATAAAGAACTACATATTCTACCTACTGAGCCAGGCTGCCACCCCTAATTTATATCCAGTGAAGTATATCCCAATATACTTTCTCTTGGAACTTGATAATCCTATTCTAAAATTAATGTGGAAGAGAAAATGCTCAAGAATAGCTAAATATTTTAAGCAAGTGAGAGAAGATGTATTTTAGCAGATGTCAAAATGTATTACAAGCCATTACTAAAGCAGTATCAATTAATGGAATAGGTGCAGATCCATGTGTATATCTGGAGATTTACTGCATGTTAGAAATGATGTTTCAGATCAGTGGAGACAGGAAAAACTGTAACTGGAGTTGGTAATAAGCTCTCGATAAGTAAAAACGTAGAGCCCCACATTATCCCAGTCTCAGAAGTAAATCCCAAATGGATTATAGGCCTAACATTTTTTGAGTATATAAAGTTACTAGAAGAAAAATATAGTAAAGTGTGTTTATGATGTTGAGAAAGGACAGTTTTTTTTTTTTTTTTGAGAGAGGGCAGAGGGGGAGAGAGAATCTTCAGCAGGCTCCATGCCCAGCGTAGAACCCAGTGTGGGGCTTGATCTCAAGACCCTGAGATTGAAATCCAGAGTCAGATGCTTAACCAACTGAGCTACCCAGGCACCCCAAGAAAAGATATTCTTAAGTCACAAAACGCAAAAACCCTAAAAAAGATTAATAAATTTGACTATATCAAAATGTAAATTTTAATGTAATACAAGTTAGCATAATTACACTAGAAAATAAGCAGTAATTGAAAAATATTTGTAATATGTGTAACAAATGCTTTGTATTCATGATATATTAAGAATTCCTACAAATAATTTAAAAATGCTTAATAGGAAAAATAAATTCATAGAAGAAGGAATAAAAGTGACCAATAAAAAATATGTTCAACTTCATTAATAATCAGAGAAATTTAAAAATAAGATAAAATTTTCACTCATTGGGTTAAAAATATTTAATGAGAAAATATTCAGTAGGAGGAGGAAGTAGGGAAAGATGTATCTTTATAAACTGTCTGTGGACATATAAATTGGTGCAGGTACTTTGGAGGGCAATTTGACAGTATCTATTAAAACTTAAAATACCTGTACCTCATCACTCCGTAGTTCCCTTTCTTGATATTTCCCCTAGAAAAACTTCCTTCCATGTAATGCAAGCATTTGTCACAAGCATGATCATTGTAGTGTTGTTTGTAATAGCAAAGCAAGACAAAATAAAACCAAAAATCCTAAATATCCATGAACGGGGAATGCTTATGTAAACTCTGGAACACCATGCAGTGCTTAAGAAGAATTGGCTATGAGGCCCCTGGGTGGCTCAGTTGGTTGAGCATCCGACTTCGGCTCAGGTCGTGATCTCATGGTTCATGGGTTTGTGCCCCACATTGGGCTCTGTGCTGTCAGCACAGAGCCTGCTTTGGATCCTCTATCTGCCTCCCCCTGCCCTCCTCCCCCCTCAAAAATAAAAAATAAACATTAAAAGAAGAATGGGATAAATCTGTATGTACTCAGATACATTGACTATATAATGAAAAAAAAAAGTCAGACTTGTTCATTCTCTAGATCCTTAAGGCCAGTTGTAAATCCTTGATGATTTCAAATGTGTTGTCTTCATTTGATCATAGTAGCAGAAAGAAACATGGCATATCAAAATGGATTTACTAGAAACCAGGCAGTGAGCTTTTTAAAGGAGTCTGGCAATTGTGCCAAATTGCTTTCTAGAAGAGTTGTATTGTTTACATTTCCACCAGCAGTGGCAGTGAGTATGCCCCAAACATCATTTTCCAAAAATTAAAAATTATATTCTCATTTTAGGAAAAGTTAAGAAAATGACATTATATAACTATTCAGGTGATAGGCAAAGTTGATAACTATGTACCAAACTATGTATGTTCTGGAAGCACCCAGCTATTGAGTTCCATAACCAAACTACATTGTATACATCTTGAGAAGCCAATTATGTAATCTATTTCTTGGTGGAGAGATTTAAAGTTTTTTCTTCACTGAAGCCTTTAAAAGTTTGAGTTCCTTTTTTCAGTTCTTAGGGAATTTCAGGTTCTAATTTCATCTCCCTGGTGTACTTTTCATAATTATTTTGTTATTAACAAAGAAATAGGGAAAATAGGGTCTATAGATGGTTTATGATTCCCTAATTCCATTTAATATAAGGATTTTATAAGGATTGTATTTCTCCTTTTCATTTTATTTTTTTTTAATATTTTTTATTTTTTTCTGAGAGAGAGAGAGAGAGAGAGGTGGTGTGAGCAGAGCAGGGTCAGAGAGAGAGGGAGATACAGAATTCGAAGCAGGCTCCAGGCTCTGAGCTTGCTGTCAGCACAGAGCCCAATGCAGGGCTCGAACCCACGAGCTGTGATATCATGACCTGAGCTGAAGTCGGATGCTTAACCAACTGTGCCACCCAGGCGCCCCTCTTTCATTTTAAAATCGCCCTACTACTCTTTGGTAGCTGACTGATAATAAACTTATTTTATAACTACTATAACTAAGGTTTGGGAAATTGTTAACACTTCACATATATGTACATTTTGGTGGTTTATTATTAAATTCTAGTTTCTAGTTTTTAGTTCTTTAAAAAATGCTTAGCCATTTAACACTTTGCTCATCTTACTTTCCATTTGCAATCACTGGTTATACATTTGTATTTAAAGACATTAAGCATGGTTTGGAATATATAATGGGCATATAGATACTACTCTGTATCTTTTAGATTCCCTATACCTAGTGAAATATATTATTCAGAGTGCAATATGTTCACTTTTAGTTTGATATAAATGTTTTTCTGGAAAGAAAGAATTTAGCTATAGATGAATTATTTTGGATATGCTGTTTGGTCCTATGGGCTCAAGGCTTAATAAAAAGACTCCTAAACTGAGCCAGGAATCCTGGGATCTAGCCCTGGCTCTGGCACTAATTAGTTTTGTAAGCTCGAACATATCACTTATCTCTGTATTTTTATAAAATGTCCTACACAAAAAAACATAATTAATATTACTCAAATATGAGGTAATATTATTAGGGAGAAGAAAAACTTTGGTATTAAGATTTGGGATGATAGAGAAATAACTTGGTTAAATTCAGTATGTTCTGGGGAGTGTGGGTGGCTCAACTGGTTGAGTGTTGGACTTCAGCTCAGGTCACGATCTCGCAGTTTGTGGGTTCCAACATCTGTCTCTGTGCTGACAGCTCAGAGCCTGGAGCCTCCTTCAAGTTGTGTGTGTGTGTGTGTGTGTGTGTGTGTGTGTGTGTGTGCGCGCGCGCGCATCTCTAGCCCTCCCCTGCTCACACTCTGTCTCTGTCTCTTTCTCTCTCAAAAAAAAAAAAAACATTAAAAAGGTTAAAAAAGATAAATTCAGTATGTTCTATTAGAGAAGGCAGCACAGAGTAAAACAGCAACACAGAACTTATTCTGCCAGACCAGGCAGGTAGCATGAATATGTGAATTAGGACTATATAAGACAGGAAATATTTGGATTCTTTGATATATGGAGTCAGTCTTTATGTATCACTTTAAAAATTCAGATTAATAAAGAAAATACTGTGAGGGCAACACTGAACAGTTCTGCAGGCAGGATTCTTCCTCAGAGCCTCCGGTGTAGAGGAAAGAATGCTGGACCAGAAATGGAAGTCCTAGGTCTGCCATTAACTAGATGGGCAGCCTTGGGTTAGGTCATTGGGACTCTCTCAGCTTCCATTCCCTCATCTGTGTAAGTTGAACTAAATCCATGGGTAATGACCCTTACACTGTCTGAGAATTACTTTCTTTTATGTTAAGAAGCTTATATTCTAGTGGCAGCAAACTAAATCACCTAGTGTATTTTCTGTCTCACTATTTCACTTCCCAGGCAGGTGCTGTGTCTTACCTCTGTTGTTAGCTTAATAAGGTTAGGGGTAGACTGGAGGAGAAGAAAGGATTCTCTGATACTTTGTGGAATCATCTTAGTTTTATTCATTAGATTGGCTACAATGACTCTGGTTTATTAAGAAGATTATTAAGGAGAGGCTAGGAAAGAAAACGTAATGTGTAAAATTATTTTCTACCTTTTAAAATCCAGGAAAAGAAACTTCCTCTGAGAATATTTCTCCTTTGTACATATTAATTACTTTCTCACAACATCCGAGTCAAGGAGGAAGGTGATGCTAGCTTCATTTCACAGTTAGAAGTGGGAAGTATCTCAACATTTATGAGTTAAGTAGGCCGAGTTAATAGCAGAATTTTGGACTCCAGGGTGTAGCCTGGATTCCATTTAGCCTCTCTACAGTATTCAGCCTGCCATACCTACCCAGACAGAACACGCAAGTGCACTCTTCTCACATTTCCATACATCCACATCTTTGTGTGTCCAGGCCTGGTTTAAACACCTATCCTCCACAAAGCCCTCCCTAATCCTTGAGCTGAAAGTAACCTTTCCTTTTTACCTTGTAATTATTTTTTCCTTTTAGTACTAAACTGAAGGTTACTTAAGAATGGACTCCACATTTGATTCTTCCTTATATACTGTGGGGCAGAGTGTCCTTTGTAACAGGCACTCAGTGATATTTGATGGCTAGCTAGTCAGGTGGATATTAGAAAGATGGATGGATGAATGACTAGTGGGCTCTTATCCTAGCAACATGTGTGTAAGTATATTAATTGTGGCTTTATACTTGGTTTAAATTTTATTTTTTTGTAACATTAAGTTTTTTAAAGCAGCCTTCATTTTTCTAGCATTCTATTCTCTAACATGTTTAGGTATCAAAATTTAGAATATCCAACATTATATTTATGGCATTGTTTTTACCAGCTTAATTTCATGGGCCTTGGTTGGGACTTGTAAACAATGCATCTTGTTTTGATAACTTTCTGATGGGCTAGAGGCCTCAAATGGATGTCACATGCTGTTGGAGCAGATCTAACAAAGAAAATGACAGACAGTTGATCCTCTTTGTTTCAAGTAGCCTCTCTCCCTCTCCCTCTCTCTCTCTCTCTCCCTCTCCCTCTCTCTCTCTCTCTCCCTCTCTCTCTCTCTTTCTCTTTATGTTTAGTTTAATTCTGAAAGTATTTGTTAGCTTTAAAGACAAGTTATAATTTCCTTTCTAATATCCATTAAATCACAGAAGCATCTAGTAGATACTCAATTAATATTGGCATAAATTTAAAAAATGAACAGTTGGAAAGCATTGTGACAAAGTGGAAACAGCATGCACCTCTGAATAAGAAAAGCCTATTTTGAATATTGATTTTAATTGTTATACTCATCTTGGGTAAATTGAGTTCTGTACCCTTATTTGTAATATGAAAATGATAATAATTATGGATTTTCATATGCCCTAGTATTAAATATTCATCAACATACATTCTGATTTCTTTTTGTTTAGAAAGCATGGTCATCATATTTTAGTTCTTAGAGTTTTTCCCTGTGGAATTTTAAAACTAGATACTCTTGAAAAAAAGAAAAAGAAAATAAAAGACAACTAGATACTCCTGGACACATTTTTAAAAATAAAATGTATAGAGATGAGGCTTAGGGGACATTCATGTACCTTAGCCACCAGTTTGTACAATTTGTATAATTATGAAAAATAACACCAAATGCTGTACTTAAGATTTCCTATGATTGATATCCAAAATCAGCCAATCTTGAACCAGACTTTTTCAGTTGTTTACTTGCTGCTTTGAGCTTATTTTTCTGCCTATTTCATAATTTATGTAGCTCAGATTATTAATAAGTTGAGATCCTAAGTGTCTGCACCATTAATGTAAGTTTACAGTTATAATCATATTAGATACCTAGTTATAACCGTGCAACATACTTAGTAGGATGTGGCTAGATTTTATCTCATATTTTTGTGCATATGCCTTCTCTGATACTTATGATTAGTAATTCATTTAATATGTAATATCTACTGTAGTATAAATCTGGAAGAAATATGAATGCTGAGCAAGGTAATATGATGTATTTCAGCCCTGATTTTTTTGGTCTTCTCATTGTTTCCATATATTTCTCCAGTTGCTTTATAAAAAAAATCTTCCTTGTTAATTCCAAAAATATATATGAAGCATCTACTAGATGTTACATACTGTGCTAGGCCAATAAATATGTATTGATGAATAAGGCAGACATAGTTCCTTCTCTCATGAAGTTTATTCTTTATAGTAGTAAAGATAAAATTAAGCATGTACACAAATTTATAATCACAAACTGACACTTCTATAACTAAAACAAATAGAGAGCAGTGCTTAGATTGGAGGTTAGGAAAGGCCTCCCTGAAGAAGTCAAACTTAGGTTTGAAGAATGCATAGGAGCCATCCATAGGAAAACAAGGAAGAGAGTAGTCTAAACAGAGAATGACATGTTCAAAGGTCCTGAGGTGAAGAGAGTTTGGCATGTTAGAATCTGGAGGAAGGCCAACGTGCCGGCAGTGACTGAGGCAGAATGAGGAAACTAGTGAAGTATGCAAGGGCAGATTATGTAAGGCTTTCTAGAACATAGAAGTTGTTTTTATTTTTTCCTCCCAAGAGATATGGAGGAACCACTGAAAGGTTTTCAACAGGTCATGACCATATTTCTGCTTTCAAAAGATGGCTTTGGTTCTTGTGTAGAGAATAGATTGTAGGAGATAGGTTAGAAACAGGCTGGCCAGTAGGGAGGCCATGGCAGGGGAGACAATAAGTGCATAGATTTGAGATGGAACCTGTAGAGCTTTCTGAATAAGTTGGATAGAGGATTGAGGCAAAAGAATAAGTTAGACATGACTCCAGCTTTCTGATTACTGCAGGTGAGGTGTATGTTTGCACCACTTTCCAAGATCAGGACTTCTAGGCCAGGGCAGATTTGGGGGAGGGAGTGGGAATTGAATTGGGAGTTTACACAGGACTGTGAGACCCTCAGGAGAGGGCATAGATAGTTGAATATAGAAGTCTAGCCTTAGAGGAAAGGTTTGGTGTGAGGAATATACATGTGGAAATCATCAGTGAATAGTGGATATTTAAAATCCTGTGACTAATGAAATCACTTGACGGTGCGGAGAGTTATAGAGAAAGAAAAGAAGGCTCAAGACCAAGTCCTTGAGCTCAGATCCTGGAGCCAGCATCAGATTCTGTCTCCCTCTCTCTCTTGCCTGCCCCCCACCCCCTCTGAAAAATAAAAACATTTTAAAAATTAAAAAAAAAAAAAGACTAATAAGTTCTTTATCTTTTGAGAGTGTGCAACATTCTAGTTAACTTCATTGTCTGGCCTGGTTACATGTTATCTGACAATGAGAATTCTGTATCTCTTTGTTCTCTTTTCACAACTCATAAAGCCAATGAATACAAACCCAACTGTGAATTTTTTTTTTTTTAGTTAAAAGTGTTAATCTGAAAACTCCTTTTAATTAAATATCTTTATTTATTATATTCATAAACTTTTCTGGAAAGCAGCCATTGTTTTCAACACTTCTCTTTGGGAGGGAGTATAGATGTGGAAAGTGGGCCAGATATCAAATCTCTGAAGAACTTTCCTAGCTTGTTTATAAGTCAGTCCATTTGTGTTCTTGTCATTAACCTCTTATAAAACCAGAACACAAAGCAGGTGGGGTGGAGAGAACCTTCCCTTGGAGTTTTCAGTTATTTTAAGTTTGCTCCATTCAGGTCACATGTCATACTGATGTTTGCCTCAGTAGGTAATGATGAAAAAGCCCAGCTTTTCTTCTGGATATGTGGCCTTGGTTTTTCTTTCTCTCTTTAAATATATTTCTTGTCTCTGTTTGTTCCACATGTTTCTTTAGAGGTTTTTGGGCCAGTTGTACATTATAAGCCTATTCATTTAAAAAATTATGTGAAAAGCTGTCCTACTCAATTTTTTTCTCTTGTTTTTTTTTTTGTTTGTTTGTTTTTTTTAGGTAGTCCATTAGTAAGTATGTATGTTTTGTTTTGCTTGCATGTGGACTTGCTTCCTTGTTTTATTAACCCTGTAGCTCTGAAGCTCACGAGAATTATTCAGATTCTTCTTTCAAGCGTGAAACATTCAGAGACTTATTACTTGCACCTTACTATGCCAAAAAAATACCTTTTAGGCTACCAAGAATTTTCACCTGCCACCTTACGCCCTCCTGTGCTCCATATCACCGTGTTAAAAGAACACCAGCCCCCCACTTT
The DNA here is from genome assembly GCF_003009895.1 of Hyaena hyaena. Lineage (NCBI taxonomy): Eukaryota > Metazoa > Chordata > Mammalia > Carnivora > Hyaenidae > Hyaena > Hyaena hyaena. Next base: position 4,876,671 of record NW_024080642.1, on the reverse strand, counting down.
CTTTAGTTTTTCTTGTACCTACCTAACCTTATGTAAATATCATTAAGCTTTTTTTGGGTGAGAGGGAGATTTGGCCTTTCTTTTTCCTTGTAGGATCTAGGCATAGGAATGCACACTGATTTTTATTGTTGCTATTGTATTGTTTATTGGAGAGGAGCCAAGACTTCATGCTAATGTTGTACTGTGTGGTTCTGTCCAGTGAGTACTAATAGTCACCAATTACAATTGTGAGATGCTAAAACAAACTTAAAGCTATAAACTCTGTTTTCAAGAATCAAAGCTGGAATTAGTCTAAAACCAACATTTACATAAATCAAAAGAAATAATTTTACCCTTCCATAACTTTAAAAGCCAAAAGCAAGCATCTCTGTAGACCACCGCTTTCAGTCACATTTTTTTGTTTTTGAAAAAAATAATTCATGCATATTAAAGGATTTGGCTGAAATAAGAGTCTCCCTGTATTTTACTAAGATATTCATTTCAGCATGCTATAATTTAGCTATTAACCTGTTAGATATTTGGGTTTCATTATATATAATTCTATAGGGATTATTTTATACATAAATCTTCATATATATCTCTGCTTGTCTCTTTAAAGTGAATTCTGAAATTTTTTGAGTTCAGCATAGTGAACATTTTCAAGATTTTTGATACAGTGTCAAATTATGTTTCAGAAAAATTCTACCAGTTTATACTCCCAGCCATTGGTGTGCAAGTTGCTCTTTTTCTTTAATAGCTTTGGAAACATTTATAGTCTCTTACCTTTGCCAGTCTGAAGGATGGAAATTATATCACTTTCTGTTTTGCATTTTTTTATTACTAATGGAATAGGACATGTTTATTTTCAGATTTCTTTTAAAAAATCAAATGAGTTAGAAAGTACCAGTGTAAATAGAATAGTGTTTCTTTATTCCACACTGGTGTGAGGAAGATTTACTTACAAATGGCTGCAAGAGAAGCGCCTGGGTAGCTCAGTTGGTTAAAGTCATGATCTTCAGCTCAGGTGATAATCTCTTAGTTTGTGGGTTTGAGCTCTGTCAACTCAGAGCCTGGAGCCTGCTTCAGATTCTGTGTTTCCCTCTCTCTCTGCCCTCCTCTGCTCTCACTCTGTCTCTCTCTCCCTCCAAATAAATAAACATTAAAAAAATTTTTTAAAGCCCAATGGCTGCAAGAGAGTATATTTTCAAATCTTGTTATCTTGATACAATAGATATAAACTTTCAATTCTGCTAGAATATCTCAAGCTCTAACCAGTATGCAGTAGAACATTAACATTCTGAATCCAGTATTACAGAACATAAATTTGCCAGTTCTCTGAAAACACTAGAGCACAAATGGAAAATTCAATAGCCCTACTTCAGTGACTTGCTTATGATCCACCAGTGGGCAAAGTGCAGGCAAGACTGCCAGCTGCTCTGCATCTGCAAACATTTGTGCAGAAATAATTTTAATAACAGATGTTGGAAATACTAAAAAAAAAAAAAAACCCAACTCTCCCTGAGAAAGTCAGACCTATCCCGTGACTTCTCAGATGCCCCATAACCCTGTTAGCCAGAATTTCATTCCTAAAATTCCACATTTTGCTTCCCTTCTTTCTCATGTGAGAAGATTTAGAAATGCTGAAGGGAATTTCACGACTTCAGAAAGTCTTGATACTGCTTTAATTGGCCCCCTACAATGTTGTCATATCTAGGAAGCCTGTATATAATTAGGGTTTACCCATGGATGATTCTATTTTGACTTTTGGGGATACCCAGACTCCATTTATATTATATCCATCATAAGAAAGCCTATTTCTCCATTTTGTATTGAGGTAAAAGTTACAGGTAATGAGGAGAAACTTTAAGAGAAAATTATTAATTTTGTTTATCAAATGGACATGAAAACATGGTGATTCCAGTAGGAATTTGCTAATCATCGCCTGAATGACAGCATATACAGATTTGGGGTTTATGATACCAATATTCCAGGTCATTAAAGGAGTTCACACAGGCACAGATAGGTGCTCTGTGACATTTGTCAGTATCCTCATTCACGTGTCATAGTTTAATCAAATCTGGTTTTTTTTCCCCTGGGGTTTGCTTATGCTGAAAGGCATAATAAATATTTTCATTGTTATTTAAGGTTTTTTTTAAATTTAATTTCTTTTTTTAATGTTTATTATTATTGAGAAATGCAGCATGAGTTCGGGAGGGGCAGAGAGCGAGGGAGACACAGAATTCGAAACAGGCTCCAGGGGCTCGAATCCATGAACTGTGAGATCGTGACCTGAGCCGAAGTTCGATGCTCAACCGACTGATCCACCCAGGCACGCCTGACTGAGCCACCCAGGTGCCCCTTAAATTTAATTTCTTTTTTTTTTTAAAAATTTTTTTTTTAATGTTTTATTTCTAGGAGAGAGAGAGAGAGACAGCGTGAGCAGGGGAGGGTCAGAGAAAGAGGGAGTCACAGACTGAAACAGGCTTCAGGCTCTGAGCTGGCAGTCAGCACAGAGCCGACGCGGGGCTCGAACCCACGAACCGCGAGATCATGACCTAAGCGAAAGTCGGACGTTTAACCGACTAAGCCACCCAAGCGCTCCTAATTTCTTAAAGTAAATGTATTTCTTAAACATTCATACGATTCAAAATTCAAAAAGTTGTTAAGGGTACACGGTGAAAAGTCTTTTTTTTTCCGTTTCCCAGCTACCCAGTTCTACTCTTAACATACAACCACTTAACTAATGTTACTAGTTTTCTGTGACTCTAGACATACTCTATGCATACACAAGCTCTGTGTGTGTGTGTGTTTATGCCTCTCCCCACTTTTATACTAGTGGTACCACACTGCACATAATACTTTCGCTTTTTTTCACCTAGTCTAACTTAGGAATATTCCATATTAATACATAAAAATCTCCCTTGTTTTTATTATTCCTAGATGGGATTTTATTGCATACAGTGATTAATTAACTGATGTTTAGGCTTTTGTTATTAGCATAAATGCTGCAATAAATGACATTAGGAAAATGTCATTTCACATAATTACAATAAATTTCTAGAACCAGAGTTGCTGGGCCAAAGGGGAAACATAGCTTTATTTCAAGTAGACATAAAGCTAGGATGAGACCCAAGGGTTCACCCTTAAAAACCAAACCTGAAAAGAAATAGAGGTCATAGCTGATCAGCGATTCTGATTTGTGTCATTAAATAAGATGATTTAAAAATTTTTTTTCCTTAAAAAAATCACAATGAAAATGTTAAATGATTACTTTTTTTTAATGTTGTGGGTTTTTTTGTTTTTTGTTTTGTTTGTTTTGTTTTGTTTTGTTTTTTGAGAGTAAGAGCGTGAGCAGGGTATGGGCAAGGAGAGAGGGAGACACAGAATCTGAAGGAGGCTCCAGGCTTTGAACTGTCCCCATAGAGCCTGGCGCGGGGCTCAAGTCCATGAACTGTGAAATCATGACCTGAGCTGAAATCGGACGCTTAACCAACTGAGCCACCCAGATGCCCCTAAATGATTACTTTTCGGTAATGATTTAGTGATGACCAATAACTTTAATTCAGCATTTCAAAATATTTTACTATGAGTATTTCAAGGCAATTACATAATTCTAGGGAGTTCATTTATTCAACTTGCTAGTGTCCTAAATACTGCTGTGCACTTTTTAAAACATTACTGTTTGGTATTTTAAATACCATCATGATTTTAAACTCATTCACAATGCACCAGGTTTAAACATTTATTGAGTTCTTATTCTATGAAGACATTGTCCTTGCCCTCAAAAAGTTGACCAAATTAGTAGTTCACCACCTGGGCAAAAACTCAGAAAGGACTCTTTGTTTTTTTAATGTTAAATCATGATCTATAATTTATTTCTTTATTTTTCCTTTAATAAATGCTACACCTGGCTACATCTTTTCATGTGCTTATTTGCGGTCTGTATCTTTTCTTGGTGAAGGGTCTGTTCAAATCTCTTGTCTATTTTTATTCTTGTCTTCTTATTTAGTTGTAAGAATTCTTTATATATTCTGTATACAAATACTTTGTTCAGACATAATTTGCAAATATTTTTGCCAGTCTGTAGCTTACTTTTTGTTTTCTTAAGTGTGTCTCTTGTGAGCAGTGTTTAATTTTGTTGAAGTCTATCTTACAAAAATTTTCTTTTATGGTTTGTTCTTTTGATGCCGTTAAGAAATCTTTGCCCAACCCATTGCCACAAAGATTTTCTCCTGTATTCTGGAAGTTACACCCATTTTTTTTTTAGTAACCATTTATAGTTCTCACAACTAGTCTTCACAGTTGAGGAAACTAGGCTCAGTGAGGTTGAAACAATTTGCCATAGGTCATTGAGCCATGAGTTGTCACTATGTTGTCACTATGTGTTCTGATTCCAAAGTGCTTTTCCCACTGTACAGGTCTGTGCATATTATGCCAGAATATGTACATCTATAGTAAGATCATAGGTCTATGTAGATCTAATATATCCTGGGAATGATCATTTAGTTTGTCTTTTCCCAAGGTATTGCCTTCTCTCATTTCCTGCTGGGGTCTACCATTTTTTAAATTTATTTTTAATGTTTATTTATTTTTGAGAGAGAGAGTGAGAGACAGAGCACTAGCAGAGGAGGGGCAGAGAGAGAGGGAAGCAGGCTCCAGGCTCTGAGCTGTCAGCACAGAGCCTGACATGGGGCCAGAATCCACAGTGAGCTCACGACCTGAGCTGAAGTCAGATGCTTTTAGCCCACTGAGCAACCCAGGTGCCCTGGGATCTACCATTTATTTAGCACGTCAATTAGACGGCAAGTGAAAGAGGAATTAAATTTAATTCGCTAATCAAATGTTATTTTTTTGTGCCTTCATAAAAGATAATTACTTGGATTCAATCCAAATTTTTATTTATGGACCACAGTATTAATGATTTAAGAATAGATATTGAATAATCAGCCAAAAAGTATTTATTGAGTGCCTATTGTAAGTGCCAGGCACTGTGTGTAATTTCTGGCTGTACAGGAATGGGTGAATTAGGTACACTTGATCTTTTTCCTCCTGAAAGTTGTAGAGGAGTAGCTTTCAAATTCTTATGATGGAGATCCACAGTAAGAAATACATTTTACATTGTGACTTGTTACACTTGTATAGGTGCTCTTACACATACATATCTAAGGTAGAAGTTTCATGAAACAGTTCTTCCTTTTTATGCAGGGTGCTCCGATATTTTCTTTTCTATTCAATTAAAAAAAAAAAGCTATGTTGCTGTAAACTACTAAATTGATTTCACAAGCTGTTAATGGGTCTCAACCTGCAGTTTGATTACTGCAGTTTGATGAGTCGAAGCTGGTTGATTACTACATTTTGGGGAGATTTCCAGACACTGTGGTTTGTTGCCAGGGGGCTTGCTGGGAGAGCATGAATATGGTGTCTGCCTTTTGAGATTCCCAGCTGCCCATTGGTCAGATGGGACAGAAAATATAACTACACATTCATTCCTCCCAAACACACCAAAACCTTCAAAATTTCAAAGGCGGTGCTAACTTCCTTCATAAGATTCTATAGGTCTGGAAAGGACAATGCTTCTTCTTTTTTTTTTTTTTTACAAATAGTTTATTGTCAAATTAGTTTCCACATAACACCCAGTGCTCATCCCCACAAGCGCCCTCCTCCATGCCCATCCCCCCTCCCCCCCACATCCATCAGTCCTCAGTTTTTGTCAGCATTCAAGAGTCTCTCATGGTTTGCCTCTCTCCCTTTCCCCCACCATTTCCCCCTCTTCTTCTCCCCCTTGTTCCTCAGTTAAGTTCCTCCTAATCCTACTATATGTGCAAACATGTGATATTTGAAGGACAATTGCTTCTTATTCTCAAAACTATCCGGGCTGTTTAGATTTAGGAATAAGTGGGAAATAACTAAGGAAATTTGTCCAAGGCTAATGCTAAAACATACACAGAAAATCTGAAAACGGTTTCAGCAAGACGATGAGGAAGTATCTTTCTTCATTTGATTATTTGGAATTGAGGAAACTGGGTATGCTTAGTAGTATTACTTGACTAAAAGTAAACTATGAACAGTCCTTGGAGAGAGAACTTTTATGATCCCTAACCACAAATGATCTTTTTGTCAAAATATGAAACTGTTTCTTACCCTTTACAGAAGACAATTCAGAGCCTAGAAACACAAGAAGGGTCTATCCATTCATCTCGGTTTGCAGTTATTTGAGGATTAGAGAAAAAAAGGATATTGCTTCAGGAATTGGAAATTAGAACTTTTAATCAGAGCGAGTTTTATTCTGTGGCACTGTATAGCAGATTTCTACCCAAATTGGATCTAAAAGCTGGCACTTTGGTAGTGGAGGGTTTTGTTTTCTACCCCAGTGGGAGCATAACTATTATAGTAGGGTGATTCTTACTTTGAATCTTTCTAATAACCACCTTCCGTTGACAAATCCACATGAGCCAGTGACAGTGATCTGAACTTACAGAAAATATGTGCCAGATTTAAAGTTTCTGGAGGGTGTAGGGTTTCATTACATTTCCTGATGAGTTAGTCCCCCTCCTAATGGAATTATTTTATTGTGGCAAAGGATGATAGTAAATTATTGTATTTTAGACAATAATTTTCTAAGATGGACATGGCTTAATTACCAACTAAGAATACCAATGTTGTTCTCATGCCAATATTTCTTCTCCATTTGTTCTCCACTGTCTCTAGACAGTAGGAATAGTGAGAATAACAAAATGAGCTAGGATAACTCCCAACTCAATGGCTTCTCATGATTTTTTTTTTTTTTTTTTTGCTTGCTTCTTTTTCCCCAGTTAGAAGAAACTAGTATATTTGGAAAGAATTTTATTGGTTATGAGAAACAGAGACCATCCTTTTCAGAGGCTATGTTACCATGAGAAAGAACTAAGATTTTTCTCTACATTGAACGAGCATTTTCTTTCAGAGAAATTATCCTCCCAGGAGGGGATTTTCTGCTGGAATACCCCAGTTTCTGACAGTCCTGCCCAGGCTCAGACAGCTCTGCCTCTCAGAACCTGACTGATGTCTGCACGACATGATGCAGACCGATGTCTGCAGCACTTATCACTGCTTCCTCAGGGGCATTGCCTGGGCCTGGAGTTCATCCTTGTGCTGACTAATGTCCAGTGCAAGAAATCCATGTGTAAGCCCCAAGTTCTTCTCTAGGATCAAGATAGTAGCAACCATAAACTCCTGTGCTTTAGTATCTTTCCCTGCTGCTCATTGAAAGAACTCTGATTTCTACTGACATGGGTTTTGATTTCTGCAGAGGACCTTCCTGTATTCTGCCTCTGTTCTTGAGAAGAAGCCGCTGTCAAAAGCAATTCATCCTTTTCTGCAAGTTTCTTTTCAAAGGAACTCCTTTCTGTGGGCCTTGTTCACAAAGCTTTCTGCTGACCCCTGGCCCGAGCAGAGTGGCTGTTCTCTTGTGAGCTCCCTGATGCTACATCCTCCTTGATGCTCTCCTCTTTGGAGTCTCTAGTATCCTTGCTCTTTTCAGTTGGGGGGAATGCATCCTTGTCTGGCTCTTCTTTTGACCTGAAGCTTAGGGCCCCAAGGTGTTTCTCTTTGGCTCCCATAAGGACACACAGCACTTGGAAAGCTGCCATGGCCTCAGTGGAAACATTCCGGAGATGGAACTGTGAGACCTTAGAAGCCAACCTGAGTCAAGGAGCGCTGCAAGGGGACAGCCGTAAGGCTAGCACTGGAGCCCTACCTCAAATTTGAGCTTTGACTCACCACCAAGCTTCTCTTCAAGGCATTGTTAGCTTGGATTTTGGGCAACCAATATCCTTGATTGCAGGACGGACTCCTTTATCACTGGAACCCCAGACCACTTTACCTTTGGGATTTTTCTCACCATGGTGCCTCTTATGAAATCTCCTAGTTGTGGTTTAGGAGATAAGACTCCTTGGTATTGACTATCCACATGGAATCTCTGGCCCTTGAAGTGATTTTTGAATTCATCTCCCAAATCCTTTCTCTAAGGTGAAAACTAAGAGAAATGCTCCCTTTCTTTAATGGGTTCTTTTCTCTAGAGTCTCTTGCTTCTCTGTTCTCTGGCTCTGCGGCATTGCTATTTTATGTCTGGGATCTCTTGAGACACTTCTGTCATCCCTGTGCTCATTTCCTGACATTGCTCAACTTGCAGTCAGCTCTGGGCTTCTGTTAGCCCTCAATAAAGTTCTACTTTTACAGGTTATTTCCTATAATGCTGCATGAGAGAGGCTGAAAAGTCTGTTTTCCTCCTCTTGAGGGTAGTGGGAAGGACTCCTCAGGCCCATGACCAGTATTTGAGGGGCCTTTCTCAGAATTCTCTGGTGGAAATTGACTTTTATGTGGTCACCTTGTCTCCACCAGCATGAGCGTTTCCCCAAAGAGTTTAGCAATCTCACCGTGGTGTCAGTCCCTGAATTGTGGGTGACTGCAGGGGAGAAAAAAGGTAGACTTGGGTAGATTCTGCAATTGGGCTTGTCTCACCATTAACAGTTTTATGAATTCAAGGATTTTGAGTAGTAAGCCTGATCTCTACCAGACCTAAACCTGTATGTGATTTTTAGAACTTGTTGAGAGTTGAATCAGGGAAGGAGAGCTCTGGAGAGGTATTCAGGTTATATTCCCCTCAGATAGTTTTAATGCTTGGTATAACTCTTTCTCCAAAGAATAGGGAGTGAATTTTCTAGAAAGATTATACCTGAGGTTTACAACCTTTCAGCTCCTTCTGGGTAGCATCTTTCATCAGGTCCAGTTAATTAATTAGAATGTAAAAATGACCTTTCTGCAGTATGAAGAGATCTTGTGGTCAAAACAGGAAATTAAGGGATGCCTGGGTGGCTCAGTCAGTTAAGCATCCAACTTCAGCTCATGTCATGATCTCACAGTTTGTGAGTTCAAGCCCCACACCGGGCTCTGTGCTGACAGCTCAGAGCCTGGAGCCTGCTTTGGATTCTGTGTCTCACTCTCTCTCTGGTCCTCCCCCACAGGACTCTGTGTCTGTCTCTCTCAAAAATAAATAAACATTAAAAAAAATAGGAAATTAATTACAAGTACAAGATCATTCACTTTATTCCCAGTTCAGCTTGTTAGTCCTTAATTTTAAGTATCTCTAGCCTTCCTTGCTAAATAGCCTGGATTCCTCTGCTGGTAGTAGAGTTCAGTCTTTCAGTTTTCTTACTTATTGAGGAGGGAATCAAGCTCTTTACTGAGTAATAGGGCCTAATCCTTGGTCCTAAGTAAAAACTGCTCTTTTCACATCATCTGAAACCTGACTTGATAATGTCTTGGGACTCTATCTCAGTAACAGCAATCTTTCGGCACTTATCTTTCTTTCCTGGCACACATACCCAGACATTTGTCCAAGGGAGGCTTTTCTCTTCTTTCTTACTCAGTGTCTTCTTGTATTCAAATTCTTCTTGTTTTCTGAATTCCCCCAGTTTCTCTAAAATAGCCTTCTCTTTGCTCTTCAAACCTGCATTCCCCAGAGGAATAACAGAGCTTCGCTTCTTTGCACACTCTACAGAAGCATACAGTGGTCATGTTACATGGTATATGCGTTAGCATCTCTAAAACCCAACTCTCTTTCATAGCCTAGGTTCCAAATCAAGCTACACACACAAAAATTTTAAGGTGTTTGTGGGGCAGGAGTTGATGGCTGTGTTTAAACCACAGATAACTCTCATACATTGGTCTGAAGAGGGAAATAAAGAACTAGAAGTCTAAGGTTTTAAAGACTATAAAGATAGTATGTAAGATGATTTACTAAATAAATAGGAGACAACAAGAATTGTATGCTTTCAGCACACGTTAGAGTTAAACTTTATCTCCTTGTTTTGCTAGCCTGCTGTCAGCTCATGAAGTTGACAGAACAATTTTTTTTTTACCTAGACTCCTACACAGAACAGGAGGGAGGTAATCAGCTAACTTGTTAATAGCAGAAGCCTAACCCAAAATGGAAAATAATAGATTATTTGTTGTGCCTAAATTAAAACAAATCTATCTCTCTATGGATTATATTTCAATTTTGAGCCACTTTTACTTAGCAACTAGAGACATAAATCCAAATGTTTTCTTTTGTATCATGAGATTCCATATCTGGAAGTTCTGAGTTGCTGCTGCTATTTTATTCTTTGTTTTTGTGAGATTTTAGTGAAGGTTGAACATCTACCACCAGCTTCTTTGCTTTTTCACGTGTTTACGAGCTTGCTTGTTACTTATGGATTTGTTCTTCTGTGGATGATTGCTTTTCAAAATCCATCATGACACTCTAGTTACCTATGGAGACATTCATTAAATACAGGTAATGCCCCTTTCTGTAAATTGAATAGTCTGTGTATATGAATGACTGCTTTTATATCTCACTGATGATCCACCACTTTCCTTTTGTTGGTTTTGCTATAGAGAGCTAGTTCAGGACTGATATAATTGCACCATTCTGGTTTTAAAGCAGTGATATGTGTTTTCTATAGATGCAAATACTTTAGATCAATGTACTTCAAACTTCAGTGTTTATCAGAATCACCTGTAGGGCTTGTTAAAAACACATTTCTGGGCCCTACCCCCAGGTTTTCTGATTAGGTAGATACAGGGTGGAGCCTAAGAATAGGCATTTCTAACATGTTCCTAGGTGATACTGTTTCTGATGGCCTGGGGACCACACTTTAAGAAATCACTGCTTGGGGAGGGGTGTGCTTGGATGGCTCAGTCTGTAGAGCATGTGACTCCTGATCTCAGGGTTGTGAGTTTAAGCCCCTTGTTGGGTGTTTAAGAGATTACTTAAAAAATAATGTGCCTGGGTGGCTCAGTCAGTTAAGCATCTGACTTCGGCTCAGGTCGTATCTCACAGCCCGTGGGTTTGAGTGCCTTGCCAGGCTCTATGCTAACAGCTCAGAGCCTGGAGCCTGCTTCGGATTCTGTGTCTCCCTCTCTCTGACCCTTCCCCCCCCTCCCCTCCCCCCCTTCTTACTCTCTGTCTCTCTGTCTCTCTCTGTCTCTCAAAATAAAATAAAGACATACAAAAATTTTTTTAAGTAAAAAAATAAAATCATTAGGTTTTTTTTTTGAGAGAAAGAGAGTGTGTGAGGTGGGGATAGGGGGCAGAGGGGGAGAGAGGGAGAATCTTTTTTTTTTTTTTTCATAGTTTATAGTCAAGTTGATTTCCATATAACACCCAGTGCTCTTCCCAACAAGTGCCCTCCTCCATGCCCATCATCCCCCTTTCCCTCTCCCCCACCCCCATCAGCCGTCAGTTTATTCTCAGTATTCAAGAGTCTCTCATGGTTTGCCTCCCTTCCTCTCCCCAACTATTTTTCCCCTTCTCCTCCCCCATGGTCCTCTGTTAAGTTTCTCCTGATCCACTTATAAGTGAAAACATATGGTATCTATCTTTCTCTGCCTGACTTATTGAGAGGGAGAATCTTAAGCAGGCTCCAGGCTCAGCGTGGAGCCCAACACAGGGCTTGATCCCATGACCCTGGGGATCATGACCTGAGTCAAAAAACAAGTCATATGCTCAACCAACTGAGCCCCTCAGGCACCCCCAAAATTAAAACCTTAAAAAAACAACAACAACACAAAAAGAATCACTGGTTAGGGATTTTTCTCCTATTTCAGAAACATGGCCTTGTAGGACAGATGGTTATATCAAAAAAAGAGAAGGAAAAAAAGCCCAAACCTCAAGGAGATGACAGGACTTGGTGTGCTTTTTAAAAAAATATTCAAATGATGTACATGTGAGGATGTGAATTTGCTATTACAAGTAATCTGGCATTTGTATAGGATCTGAGATACTATCCTAAGTGAACATTCAAAGAATTAAAAAGTGGAATCTACAAATCTACAAAATATTCATATATCAGGTTACTATGTTGTAGACCTCAAACTAATACATGTTATATTCAATTTTATCTCAATAAAATGGGGGGGGTGGGGACTTCTTATCACTGTTATTTGTGATAAAAGACTTGAAGGGGGGCGCCTGGTTGGCTGAGTTGGTTAAGCATCTTACTTCGGCTCAGGTCATGATCTCACAGTTCGTGAGTTCGAGCCCCTCATCGGGCTCTGTGCTGACAGCTAGCTCAGATTCTGTATCTCCCTCCTCTCTCCGACCCTCTCATGCTCATGCTGTCTGTCTATCTGTCTCTCTCTCAGAAATAAATAAAACATTAAAAAACAATTTTTTAAAAAGACTTAGGGAGAGGAGGTATAATGAAAGAGTAGGAATGTTGTATCTAGGAGACCTCAGTTAAAATCCTTGTTCTGCCATTTAATGAATGATTTTGGAGTGTGTAACTTCACTTGGTTGATTAGTATTGAATGAAGTAACAAATGTGAAATGTTCCGTTTATCATAGTTGTCATTGGTTATTTTCATAGAAGCTGGCCTCCTCTGTGGCTTTTGTATACTCAAGAATCTTTTTAAATTCTGTGGGTCACAAGTTTATCCAGAGTTTTTACTTACAAAATAATTGGATCCCAACATTTGCAGCCCTGTGGTTGCTATAGAAATGAAGACATAGAAGATAAGGACCCTGTTCTCCAACTACATAAAATCTGCTTAGAGAGTTAGGATACTTTCCATTGAAACTAACAAACTACTGCGGTGCCTGGGTGCCTCTGTCATTTGAACATCCAGCTCTTGGTTTTGGCTGAGGTCATGTTCTTATGGTTTATGAGTTTGAGGCCCACATGGGGCCCTGCGCTGACAGTGAGGGACCTGCTTGGGATTCTGTCTCTCTCTGCCCCTCCCCTGTTTATGCTCTCTGTCTCTCTCTCTCAAAATAAATAAATAAACTTAAAAAAAAAAAAAACAGTACCAAAGTACTATATTAAAAATGGGATAAACTGTGATCTTTTTAACATAAAAAAGCCAGAGTTAAGGCTCAATGCAGTTATCAAGGTTCTGGATTCTTTTCATCTTTTGTGCTTTGTCATCCTTAGCATGTTGCCTTTTGTTCTTGAGCCTCTCCTTTCAAGGTCACAAAATGACTTATCACAGCTGTAGACCTCATATCTTTGCACTACTGCATCCAAAGCCAGAGAAAGGGCAGGATTTTTATTGTTTTTCTCAGTTCTCCTTTATCAGGGTGGAAGATCTTCCACCAACTCTTGTTGACCAGGATTAGGATACTGTGTGCTGGCCTGCACGAAGGCTAAAAAAGCAGGTATATGGCTTTTCAGCTTCAGTGGTGAGACTACTAGCTGACAAAGTTGAGAGATGACTGTTGGTCAACAACAGGGAGAGTCTACTAAGGGGATCTAAGACTGCTCTGTAAAGATGAGAGACAGTTCTAGGCACTTTCTCATTAGGCAGAATTGTATGCTCTAACATGTACCCCAGTGTTCATAGCAGCACTCTCAATAATAGCCAAAACATGGAAAGAGCCTAAGTGTCCATCAACAGACGAACGGGTCAAGAAGATGTGGTTTATCTATACGATGGAATACTACATGGCCATGAGAAAGAATGAAATCTGGCCGTGTGTAGCGACATGGATGGACCTTGAGGGTGTTATGCTGAGTGAAATAAGTCAGGCAGAGAAGGACAAATACCATATGTTTGCATGTATAGGAGGATTAGGAGGAACTTAACAGAGGACCGTGGGGGGAGAAGAAGAGGGGAAATAGTGGGGGAGTGGGAGAGAGGCAAACCATGAGAGACTCTTGAATGCTGAGCACAAACTGAGGACTGATGGGCGGGGGGGAGATGGGCATGGAGGAGGGCACTTGTGGGGATGAGCACTGGGTGTTATATGGAAACCAACTTGACAATAAACTATTTGTTAAAAAAAAAAAAAGAATTGTATGCTCTAGGGCAGGGGTTGGCAACCTTTTCCTGTTAAAAGTGTGAGAGTAAATATTTTAGGTTTTGCTGGTCACAAGTGGTCTCTGTTGCATTTTCTTCCTTGGACTGTCTTCCTTCCTTCCTTCCTTCCTTCCTTCCTTCCTTCCTTCCTTCCTCCCTCCCTCCCTCCTTCCATAACCCTTTAAAAATGTGAAAACCATTCTTAGTTTGCTGGCCGTATGAAAATAGGCTATAGTTTGCCAACCCTGCCAACACCATGAAGGCTCAGAGGAGAGGGAGATGAGTGAGGCTGAAGTCATCATTTTGAAACTCCCTGAAATTCTGGGATTTGAGTGGATGGGTAAGATTTACATTGAGGGATTCTATTCCTTCTGAAGGGAGTAGTGTGTGCTTACCATAAAATAACTACATGCTACCTGCCAAGCGTGAAAAGCAGCAAGACCTCTGAGGTGAAACAGGCTAAATTGCAAGCCAGAGTTAGGGAGTGCTGAATACCTGGGCTGTCTTAGCCACTGACAAGCCAACCTTCTAAGTAGCTCTGAGAAATGAAGATGCTCTTTTGGCTTAAAGCCTCCATGCTGTCTTGGAGCCCAAAGAAGGCAGTGTCTCATGTAACAATTGGCTCTTCAGTAGGAACGGTTGCTACTATGACTAATTAAAGGACAAACATCTTGTGTTTGGAGAAGATTGTTGGTGTCTTAACCATAGCTCTACATAAAGATTATAACTCATCTTCAATTTGTATTATTTTTGTTGACAACAGGGAAGAATTGCATCAACTAATGTTAAGTCACTCATTCACTGAACATTTTTGAATGCTAAGTGTGTGCCAGGCCCTCGAGATACAAGATGAGACTTATAGTCCAGAGGGAGAGAAATAATATATATAGAAATAATTATAGTAGAATGAGATAAGGATTAGAAAATATACATACAAGGTACTGTGATGCCTAGAAGAAGGAACCATCAGTTAGTTCATCCTGATTTAAACTTTTTGGTGACTCAGTCTAATTATTGCTGTCCTTCAATGGCCATAGATTGTATCCTTTTTTTCTTTCTTTTTAAAAAAAATTTTATTTAAATTCAGTTAGTTAACATATAGTAACATTGGTTTCAGGAGCAGAATTTAGTGATTCATCACATATAACACCCAGTGTTTATCATAACAAAGTGCCCTCCTTAATACCCATCACCCATCTAGCCCATCCCCTATCCACATTCTTCCATCAACTCTCAGTTTGTTCTCTACGGTTAAGAGTTTCTTACAGTTTGTTTCCCTCTCCCTTCCCCCTCCTTCCCATATGTTCATCTGTTTTGTTTCTTAAATTCCACATGAGTGAAATCATATGGTATTTTGTCTTTCTGTGATTCACTTATTTTGCTTAATATAATACATTCTAGTTCCATCCACATGGTTGCAAATGGCAAGATTTCATTCTTTTTGATGACTAAGTAATATTCCATTGTGTATATATACTACATCTTTGTTATCATTCATCAGTCGGTGGACATGTGGGCTCTCTCCATAATTTGTTGTTGATAATGCTGCTGTAAACATCAGGGTGCATGTACCCCTTCAAGTCTGTATTTTTGTATCCTGTAGGTAAATGCTTAGTAGTGTAATTGCTGGATCATAGGTTAGTTCTATTTTTAACTTTTTGAGGAACCTCCATACTGTTTTCCAGAATGACTGCACCATGTTTAATTGTCTTACAGATCTGTGCCACTGATTACAAAGAGGCCTGTTTGAAATACTGTGGTTGAATCAAATCCAAATCATCATCCAGGAAAAGCAATTTCAAACATTCTACTGCTGCTGTTAGGTTTTTAGGATCCTCTTTATGTACAAAGTATACGGCTGTAGTGTTGTTTGTTTACTTAATTTTGTGCTCCCTGCTATACTAGGTATGAATACAGGGTTCTATAAAATAATTATTTTCCCCAGTAAAACTTACAGAAAAGAAGATTCTGTGGTAGGCAGAACATTCCCCCCCGCCCCCAAGAGTTTCCTCATCTTAATCCCCTGTGAATCTGCAAATAGATTATGTTACATGGTAAGGGGGGAAAAATTAAGGTTACAGATGGAATTATGGTTGCTAATTAGATGACTTTAAAGTAGGCAGATTATCCTGGATTATTGGAGTAGGGGGAAATATAATTATAAGGGCCTTTGAAAGTGGAAGATGGAGACAGAGAAGAGGTTGTATTGATAAAATACAAGAAAAACTTATCCCACCTTTGCTCACTTTAATGATGGAGGGAGGGAGACACAAGCCAAGGAATGCAGGTGGCCTCTAGTTGCTGGAAAAGGCAGGGAGACAGATTCTCCCTGTATTAGTTTGTCAGGGCTGCCAAAACAAGTACCATAGACTAGTGGCTTAAATAACATTAATTAATTTTCTCAGTTCTGGAAGCTAGAAGTCAGAATTCAAGGTATTGGCAGGATTGATCTTTTTTCCTAAGATATCTCTCCTTGGCTGGTAGATGTCTGTCTTGTCTGTCTGTCTTCACATGGTCTTTCCTTTCAGTGCGTGTCCTGATCTTCTCCTCTTATAAGGACACCAGTCATATTGTATTAGGACCTACCTACCCTAATAAACCTTATTTTAATTTAATTACCTCTCTAAAGACCATATCTCCAGATAGAGTCACATTACGAGGTCCTAGGGATTAGGACTTAAACATATAAATGAGGGGATGTGATAGGGGGAGCACATTTCAGCCTGTAATACTCCCCTAGAGCCTCCAGAAGAAACATGAGTCTGCCATCACTTTGATTTTAGGACTCCTGACCTCTAGAGCTATAAATATAATAAATTTGTATTGTTTAAACTGGCAAATTTGTGGTATTTTGTTACAGCAAATTGGAAAAATGAATACAAGTAATCTGAGTCAATTAACAGGAGACTGATTAAATGAATTGTGGAACATCTATACAGTAGAATAGCTGTGATCAAAAATAGTGAAATAAATATCCACTACCAATTAATAGATTTAAAAATGTGATATATATGCAATGGAATAAAGGAAAGGAATTCTGACACATGCTAAGTGAAATAGACTAGTCACAAAAAGAGAAATACTGTATAATATCACTTATATGAGGTATTCAGAGTAATCAAACTAATAAAAATAGAAAACAGAATAGTGGTTGCCAGGGGCTATGGGAAGGGGAAATTAGTTTTTTACTGGATATATAAATCTCATTTTGCAGGATGAAAAAGTTCTAGAGTTGGTTGAACAACAATGAGTATACCTAATACTAATAAACTCTATACTTGAAAATGGTCAAGATGGTAAATTTTATATCATTTTACCACAATTCAATGTTTTAAAAATAGTGACACAAAGATAAGTTTAAAAGGCAATGACAGAAAAATAGGTTTAGTGTGTTTTCATTGTATATTTTTAGAAAAAGTATATATGTATGTGTGTGTATATATGTATATACACACACATACATATCCATATACACTTGCATATACACACAATATCTCTGAAAAGATACCCAAGAAACCCACATAGTGATTACTCCTGGGAATGTTCTCGTAGAGAATTAGGAGGTGGGAGGACGGGGATGGGAGGAAAACTTAAATACTCCTTGACACCTTCTGAATTTTATTGGCCACATGCATATATTACATATTGAAGTTATGGTTTTTACCATAATTCACAATAATTTCAAGCTTAGAGACACAGAGACACAGAGAACAGATTGATGACTGCCAGAGGTTGGGGAAAGACTGGGCAAAAGAGGTAAAGGCAGTCAAAAGGCACAAACTTCTAGTTATAAAATAAGTAATGGGAATATAATGAAAGAAAGAGAGAGAGAGAGAAAGTAAGGAAGGAAGAAGGAGGGGAAGGAAAGGAGATGGAAATGGAGAGAAGAAGGGAATGAGAAAGTGATAAGGTTTTTAGATGTGTAACTTGGGGTTAGGGACTGCAGAGAGGGTTTTCTCACTTGGGTTATCTTTAGGCTGTGAAATCGCTTTGTCAGTCCATCTATGTGTAAGTGTCAGAATAAATAAGACCTACTTCTTGCCTTGGCCTCTAAAGAGTTAAAAGTTTAGTTTCAAAGTGGTCATCAGACTTTAAGGTACACATGTATTTTATGGTTTGGTGTCTAATAGTATAATTTCAAAATCTCTAGTTTCTTTAAGAACAAGTGTAGTGTGTTCACTTAGAACCTCCAAAAAAAGTTAGAGGAGAAAATATAATTGAAAATAGAAAAGACAAAAGAAATGTTATAGCCAATATTTTCTGCTTCTTAAAAATTAGAAAACCTGTAGACAACAAGAATAGAATAAAAGACCCTTAACAGTAGAAACATGTTTTGACTCTTGTGGGATTATTTCTTAAGAATTCTGCTTCCAGATTGTTAGGTAACTGGACAAGTTCGTTTTAACACTCTTCAAAACATTCTTCTTAGTGCATGAATCCTTGCATCATACATTCCATATAAAGATTGCAACATTTTATTACTATAATTGTTGCTTATAAGCTGTTCTGGATTGAAACTTCTTGTTATACAGGGATGTGTTTTCCTTACCAACAGTCTTCGTCTTTGTTTTTCTCCAATGCTTAGCCAAAGAGCATATTTCCATAGAGCCATATCCATATTTTTGTAGTTTTTTTCATCTTCATAAAAAACAAAAAACCAATTCTGGAACCTGTTCAGTTATCTTTCCCATTTTGTTTAGAATTTTACTGTACCTAATATAGCACCCAGAAGATTGCTTAGTACATAGTAGGGGTACAATAAATGGTAATGAATGACTCATTGTAAACTCAAAGCTTCAGGGTTATATAGGGAATACAAAGTTGTCTCTATTTAGAAGTTAAACGCCTATATATATTTTTCAGTTTATGTATTTATTTTGAGAGAGTGAGCAGGGAATGGGGGAGAGAGAGAAATCCAAGCAGGTTCCATGCTGTTAGGGCAGAGCCCAATGCTGGACTCAAACCCATGAACCACGAAATCATGACTTGAGCCAAAAACAAGAATTGTTCGTTCAACCTACTGAGCCACCCAGGCACCCCAACACCTATAATTTTATAGAAGCAGAATTCCCCTGTATAGCAAAAGTTATGTTGAAAGAGAATTTAACGCAAACTTCTAAGCCTTTTACATCTAATAGGGAGATTATTACTATATTATTATTATTATCATCATTATTATTAGCAACAACAGCAGGAGGAGCAGTAGTAACATGAGTAGCTAAGTCATGCTAAGTGCTTTTCCTAGATTATCTCTCATGCAATCTTTCCAATGACCCTATAAGATAAATGCTATTGTTATGCCTGTATTTATGGATGAGGAAATTGAGCTCAGAGAGATTAAGTAATGTGTTCACCATCCCATGGCTAGTAGGTGTCAGAACCAGAGTATGAACTCAGTTTAGTTTAGTTAAGATTTGGACTTGGCACTTCTAATGCAAGAATATGAGTTTGACATTATCCACTTCAAAATTCCTACTGAAATGGCCAAAGGGAGGGGCGCCTGGGTGACTCAGTCGGTTAAGTGTCTGACTTCAGCTCAGGTCATGATCTCACAGTTTGTGGGTTCGAGCCCCGCGTTGGGCTCTGTGCTGACAGCTCAGAGCCTGGAGCCTGTTTCAGATTTTGTGTCTTCCTCTCTCTCTGACCCTCCCCTGCTCTCTCTCTCTCTCTCTCTCTCAGAAATAAATAAAAACATTAAAAAAAAAAAAAAAGAAATGGCCAAAGGGACATTTAAGAAGAGAGGAAGGAGAAAAAGAAGGAAGGAGGGGAAAGAAGGAAAAGAAAAGAGAATTGATATCTGCACTACAAACTGGGCACGGTCACTATCCTCATGCTAGAAAAACACTGGAAGATTTTGTTCAATATGAAATTCAAGCAAGGCCAACTGGGTTAAGGGCCTACCAACTTGAGGAGTACTATGTACATATAAAAGCCCACCTGGGAGTGAATCAAGAAAGCACCTTTTAGGGGCGCCTGGGTGGCTTAGTCGGTTAAGCGTCCGACTTTCGCTTAGGTCATGATCTCGCGGTTCGTGGGTTCGAGCCCCGCGTCGGGCTCTGTGCTGACTGCCAGCTCTGAGCCTGGAGCCTGTTTCAGTCTGTGACTCCCTCTCTCTTTTTCTCTCCTTTTCTCTCTTTTTCTCTCTCTCTCCTAGAAATAAATAAAACATAAAAAAAAAAAAAAAAAATTAAAAAAAAAAAAAAAGAAAGCACCTTTTATTCCTGGTTTACTAAAATGTTAATTTTATCAAATACTTTTTAGCATCTATGTAGATAATCTTATAGTTTTTCTTATTTTACTTAATATGCTAAATTATATTAATAGAATTCCCAAACATTCATTCTTGGAATAAGTTGTAAGCAAGACAGTTTATAGTTTTTATAGTTGTAAGCAAGACAGTTCACTCTGCAGAACCCAGGAACAACTCAGGAACTGGAATTACCAAGAACCTCAGAAAGCACAGGAAAGAACTTGAAATATCCTTTGTCTTCCTTTAAGATTAGATTTTAATTTGGAACTAAATATGTTGTTTGCTAGTAAATACTTGTTCCATGAGCCAATTATTTTTAATGCTACCAACACACTTAAATTGATACCTTGTAACTTAATGAATTAAATTGTAATTAATAAGTATGCAGTGAAGTCTTAAAATAACTTTAGGAGTACAAGTCATCACAGAACCTTCTTGGAAGCTATTTTAAAAGAGCTCGTGTAAACATGCTGAAATATTTATAAGAATGAAAACTTTAAAAATCTTAACTAGTGTAATTTGGATTAATTCTACACTGTGGCAGTGACAAGCCACTTTTATGTTAAATGTTAAATATCCTTAACATTACTTATGTTGTCATCTGTTGTGATGTGATAATTTGGGAGAATTGAAAGCAGTTTTGTTCTCTAGCTTATTCCTTCAGATATTTTGGCTTTTTTTAATTATGCCTTTAGCTTTTCTAATATGACTTTTAGAAGTCTTCAAGTATTTTGTAGTCTGATATTTTTAAAAAAGACAAATGAAAAGTATATGTTCTTATTTTTCCCCTCTCCAAAATTCAAGGGAGTAAGGAATAAAGAGATTTTGCATTTGTAGGATTTAAAAAGTGATTTTAAATGTTTGTTTTTTTCTGTTTATATTCTAAAAGAGAAATAAGGAGGGAAAATGGAAGATGAAACTTGGCTGTAAGAGGGGAAACTAAAGTAGGCAGAGTATCAAGGTAGGAAAAAAGTTAAGGAGATAAGCCAGGAGAAGGCAGTTACCAGAAATAATAGCTCTGAGCTTTACTTTTTTTTTTCAGTTAAATTTATTTGCACTCTAAAACTCAGTCTCTACAGGTATTCAGTGGGTTGAAATGTAGTTTCAGCTTTGAAAAATCAAAGTAGGGGGCGCTTGGGTGGCTCAATTGGTTAAGCCTCTGACTTCAGCCCAAGTCTCACGGTTAGTGGGTTCGAGCCCCACGTTGGTCTCTGTGCTGTCAGCTGGCTCAGAGCCTGGAGCCTGCTTCTGATACTCTGATTCTGTGTCTCCCTCTCTCTCTGGCCCTCCCCTGCTCATGCTGCCTGCCTCTCTCTCTCTCTCTCTCTCTCTCTCTCTCAGAAATAAATAAAAAAATAAATAAAAAATAAATAAAAAACATTAAAAAAAAAAAAAGAAGAATCAAAGTAGGAGTCAACTAAGATAGCCACAGAGTAGTTTCACAGTAATCACAGAAGATTAAGTTTCAGCAAGAAGTTTTTTTTGTTTTTTTGTTTTTGTCATTTGAGAGCTTTATTGAGATATAATTGATATACATAAGACCAATATAGTTAATGTGTACAATTTGATGGTTTTGGACACATGCATATACCTGTGAAACTATCGCTAAACCTGTCACTACCCAAAGTTTCCTCGCGCCTCTTTGCATTTTTTTGTTGTTGTCTGTTTTGTGGTAAGACCATTTAAGCATATGCCCTCCTACCAAAAATTTAAATATACAATAGAATATTGTTAACAGTAGGCACTATGTCATATAGCAGATCCCTATAACTTTTTTTATCTCACTAAACTGAAACTTTGTACCCATTAAAGAAGAACTCTCCATTTACTCCTCTCCCTTAGGCCCTGGAAACTACTACTTGTGCTACTGTGAGTTTATTTTGGATTCCTCAAATAAGTGGAATCATGTAATATTTGTCTTTCTGTTATTGGCTTATTTGACATAGGATTTCCTTTTTCAGGCTGAATAATAGTCCATTGTATGTATATATCACTTTTTCTTTAACCGTTTGTCTGTTGTTGGACATTTGGGTTGATTCCATTATATTAGCTATTGTGAATAATGCTGCTATGAACATTGTAGTGCAGACATCTCTTCCAGATCCTGATTTCAGTTCTTTTGGATTTATACCCAGATGTAGAAGTAGAATTGCTGGATAATAAGATACTGAAAAGTTTTGATGACATAAGCATCTACATCTTTATGTAAGGATAGCTCAGTTTCCGGTAACTGTTACTCAAACAGTAAACATTTGGATGGAACTTAATGGGTCAGAGTTGGAGCTTTTTTTTCTTCTCTTTTTTGTGTTGTTGTTAGTCATAAGGGAAAAATACTCTTGTGTTACCAGCTAATTATTTCACCCTTTTGTCTTGTTTTCCTTATCTATCTTCTAGACAGATTTTGGAAAAGAGATTAGATAGTGGAGAAAGGTTTTAAATTGTTTTCTGGCATCTGTCAGGTGGACTTGGGCAGGGCCTATCTTTTGGCTATTCCTGTAAACACTTGTTAGAAGAGGGCTGATGAGGCTGGTGGTTAGATAGCCCAGTCATGTCCTATGTTATATTCTATGTTATATTCTAAAGCCTGACTCTAAACAGTCATATTAAATATGTACCTTTGGATGTGAGGATAAATGAACACAACCCTACTCTCTGGGAATAGTCCAGAGTACATACAATGCAGGGTTAGTAGCACCATCTTTACAGAAAAAGGACACCCCATTGCCCAAATTGGAAACTATAGAAAGTGCTTCAGCTAATCAAACATTCCTTAATCAATTTTCTAGTCACCTAACCAATCAACTTGTTGGCTTTATTCTTTCCAAAGTAGCCATCACTAATCAGACTTGCAGCATCTCACCTATGAGCTAACATGACTTGGTGATGTCTGCTGGCTTTTCCCTCAGGCTTATGGCCCCATTCATCGGGATCTCTGAAATGATCTTGTTTGTGTTACAGAGTTCTCATTTGGAAGACAGTGAATCAGCAGTGTTACTTTGCTGTGAATGTGAAGAATCAGATATCTTTAGTGGTTCCAATGTACGTAGGTACTTGTTTTTATACAGCCTTTGCTAATTCCAAGTGAAAGCTTTTTGGGTAAATTTGGCTCTTAAATGCAACTGACATATAGTACCTATTGTTCCATCTGTTTGGACTCACTCAGCCAAATACAGTAGTCTGTGAAAGCAAATAAGTGACTTGGAATGAGTGTATATATAAATATTATGGTATATATGTATGTATAATCATCTCCACTCAAAGTGTATTTATCAAAGTAGAAAAATATTGTACCCTGAAGCTTTGTGTGAGTTCTCTGTCAGTAAAGAATGATTATTTTATTGGGCTTTTTACATTAAAAAATTTTTTTAATGTTTATTTTTGAGAGAGAGCAAGCAGGGGTGGGGCAGAGAGAGGGGGACAGAGAGTCCAAAATGGGTTTTGTACTGACAGCATTGAGCCCTACATGGGGCTTGAAGTCACGTACCACAAGACCCTGACCTGAGCCGAAGTCAGGCGTTCAACCGACCCAGCTACCCAGGCACCCCTTATATTTTTTAATAGTCAGTAGTTTCCTTTTCCCTGTGGCAACTGCTTGGTCTTGGTGCTCCACTGGACCTTTATTCCTTACAGACATAGACCTAGCACATCCTGGCTCTTGAGAATGTTAAGCCAAATAATGTTTTAATTACTGGATCATGCTATCTAATTACATTTCATGAGATGTTATAAATTTATCTCACTTGACCCCCAACATAGTTGCTTAATTACCACAAATTGCCCAGGCTGAATCAGGCTGAAGTTAGAGACTTTTAGAAAATTTAGATATCTCTTCCAACAGGATAACTGCCTTTGCTAGCCATGACTAATACTAGGTTCTACAAACCTTGACGACAAAATCTGGATTTTGTCTATTTTAGGATGTTTACTGTACATAATGGAACTCTATAAATATTGTTAAAGTTTTATCAGTTGAAACTCTCAAAGTAAGTGGGGCCTCTTAAGTGTATCACCATAGTACTGCCTGCTCTTAAATTGTCTTCTTTACTTCACCTTCATTTCACAAAGAAGGTGATCACTATTTCAGGACCTCATCCAGCTATTATATTGACTTATCTGGTTGCACTTCATTCAGCATTGATGATGAGTCTGGAATGGCATAAAGTTGGTTATTGTAACTCACTAATAGATGGAGCTGTGCTCATTCCCTGGTGCTTGAAAACACCGATGAATTCACATGCACACTCATTTATTATCAACATTTTGCAGATGACAAACCGAGGGTAGAAAGGTTACAGTCTTTGCCCAGTGTTGTGAGACAAGCAGAAGCAGCACTGATGTCAGATCTCAGCACCTATCAGTGCTGTCATCAGTGATCCCATTATCAGCAGGCAGCATCATCATTGATGGAATATATACCAAAACTATATAGTTTCCTCAAGATTTACTTTGTTCAGTCTGCAGTGGCATCTTCTGGATTCGACTGCCTTATTTTTTGGCTGACTTTGTCTTAAAGAGACCAGTGCACAGCAATCTATGTGAAGAAAATTTTTATGAAGCTGTGTACATGTGGGGAAAAGATGACTCTAGTTTTTGTGGTTCTCTGAGAAACAATTAGTTGGGTATACATATTTGCAGATTATTCTGGATCACTTTATTTTATTGCCATAGCTTTCATTCACTTAAGTCAGGTTTGTTTTCTTTTCCTCTTCATAAGACAAAGCGGTTACATGTACTTGGATGGCTCTTAAAAAGTATTGGGTTCTCCTATTTGGTTGCTTAGGGAGTATTTCCTATACACTTTCCCCCTTTCCTCAGCTCCCCATTCCTACCCTCATGTCAAAGGAGATTAAAGAGCTCCTTCCCAGTTTGATGACTTAAACTTGAAAATAAAATTGTTTGGAGAGCAGACTAATTGAAATCTCCACTTTGAATGTGCTTCAAAGGAAATTACATGGGATCTTGATAACTATTTGAAATAGAAGTTAACTATCGTAAAGAAGAGTAGCACATAAAGTCAATCACTGAAGAACTTTCTCTTTAATCTCAGGATAACAGAATTATGAACTTTGGTTAGCTATATTCACTCATTCATGTATGCATGCATGCATTCATTCATTCATTCATTCATTCATTCTCCAAGCATTGATTGACTTTCTTGTACTAATCACTGGGCCGGGGTTATGGCGGTTAGGCATAAAGTATAGAATCTACCCTGAGCAAACTTTCAGCTATAAGATGAATAAGTTCTGAAGATCTAATGTAAAACATGATGACTATAGTTGATAACATTGTATTTGATAATTGACATTGCTAAAAAAGCAGAACTTAAATGTTCTCACAAAGAAGATAAATATCTGAGGATGAGGGGAATCTTTTCACAATGTATATATATATCAGGCACCATGATGCACACCTAAAACCTTACAATTTTATTTGTCAATTTTACCTTAATAAAACCGAATTAAAAAAAAAGAAGAAGAAGAACTGGGCGCCTGGGTGGCTCAGTCGGTTAAGCGTCCGACTTTGGCTCAGGTCATGATCTTATGGTTCATGGGTTCGAGCCCCGCGTTGGGCTCTGTGCTGACAGCTAAGTCAGAGCCTGGAGCCTGTCTTTGGATTCTGTGTCTCCCTCTCTCTCTGACCCTCCGCTGCTCACACTGTCTCTCTCTCTCTCCTAGTATTAATAAAACATTAAAAAATTAAAAAAAAATAAATAAAACATTAGAAAAAAAAGAATCTACCCTAGAAGAATGTATAACTATGCTTCAACAACTTAGTTTTATGGATATTTCTGGAAAGCCATGAAAAGGAGAGGAGAAAATCATTCATATGCAGTACATGAGGAGAAGAAAAGAAATATGTGGATGAGTGGAAAGACTAAGGATGACTGCCTTAGGTCTCTTAGGGCTTTCTTAGAAGAGAAGAGGGGAGTGTAGAAAGGCTTCTCCCTCTTCTCTGGTCCTATTCAGCCTCTAGGGAACCAGATAAAGGGTAAAGGAGCCTCTTGTTGTTCCCTTTGCTCTGTAGAGGGTTGATGGAGGTCTCCATAATAAGAAGAGGGACTGCCGCCCCCAGAGCAAAGTTGAACGTGTGACTGGAAAAGGTAGCAGAGGAAAAGATACTGGCCCTAGCTGTAGGAGTTTCACTTTGGCTTCAGATAGGAAAGAATGTAGACAGTGACTAAAGCAGATTGGGGTACTGGTGGCTGCAGTAACCACTGAGATTCCTGAGCGTCCTCTCTACTCCCTGTCCCCATACCTTGCTATCCTGCCTTAAAGGAGAAAAAGCTCTGTGTGAGCTGAAATTCCAATTATCACGTTTGTGGGGGTTCAGCTAGAAACAAGCAGATTCATTACTATTGCAGGATTATATCTTCCCTAGTCTGGAGGTCAGGAAAATGCTTGTTATGCTAGTTTTTTTTTCCCTCAAAATGCAATTTATTTCTTTTTCTCCTTCCTCTGGTCTTCTGACCCCACTCCCACCCTACCAAACAGGAGGAGGGACATATATGGGTGGTCATACCATTTTTATGGTCAATTTCATTCCTGTGCTTCGATATTATATCCTTGTAGGGAATGCATTTTTCTTCCCTACAATCAAAACAGCATTTTGTTTGATTAGCCCAGTGAAAAGAAGGAGTGTTAGCCTTTTGTTTTTAAAGAGAGAGAAAAAAAGAAAATGTGACCCTTGAATCAAATGTGGAGAAGGCAAACAAAAAGAAAGGGAAATCTAAAATGTAAGAATTGGGGCGCCTGGGTGACTCAGTAGGTTAAGTGTCTGACTTCCGCTCAGGTCATGATCTCACGGTTCGTGGGTTCGAGCCCTACATCGGGCTCTGTACTGACAGCCAGCTCAGAGCCTGGAGCCTGTTTCAGATTCTGTGTCTCCATCTGTCTCTGACCCTCCCCTGCTCACGCTGTCTCTCTCTCTCTCTCTCTCTCTCAGAAATAAATAAAACATTAAAAAAATTAAAAAAACCAAAATGTAGGAATTATTTGGTGTAGCATACTTTACATTTTTAAACTGTAGAATTGCATTCTTTTCTATGGCAGACCAGGTATTTCAGAATATAGCAGTATCCTTCTAGATGGCAACTTCTGCAGAGGTTTTACTGTGTAGTCATTTTGTGAAGTGGGAAGAATGGCTTCAGAGAGAATGTTAACCTAAGTTTAAGATAAATTTAAGAATTGTAAAAAGTTATTAGCATTAAGAAAAGACAGCCCTAATTCAAGGCCTGCTATTGAGTAGCCAGCCTATGGATTGAGAACAAAAGGGACTTTAATCTTTAGGATTCTTCTGAAGCATCTTGTTTTTCTTGTATGTTTTAAGTCTTAGAATGTGGTATATGGGATGATCAAAACAATGAATCATTTGTCAGCTTAGAAAGTAAAACTATATTTAAAAGGGGAAAATTGGGGCACCTAGGTGGATCAGTCTGTTAAGTGCCTGACTCTTGGTTTTGGCTCAGGTCATGATCTCGAGGATCGTGAGTTTGAGGCCCACATCAGGTTCTGCACTGGCAACGTGTAGCCTGCTTGGGTTTCTCTCTCCCTTTCTCTCTGCCCCTACCCCACTTGCACTGTCTCTGTCTCTCTCAAAATAAATAAATAAACTTTAAAAAATTTTTTTGAAGAGAGGGAACTGCTATTGTCATTAAATCTACTTTTATAAGACTTTTATTGTGAGCAGACACACTTAACAATAGGTTGTAGGTAAATCTAGAGATACAGTGATAACCAAAGTAGTTGGCTGGAAGGTGGTAATGGTGTGTAGGCTGACAGTGTAGGCACCTAGTCACTTCTGATGGTTTGTATTTACCTTTTTCCTTTCAGTTCTTGGTATTGTATTTGTTTCCAGTTTTGCAGGCTGATTTACAGAGATACCATTTCACTAGACAACATACACAAATATAAAAAAGATTAAAAAAGGCAAACTTGTTGCCAAAGAGATGTGAGTTTTATTATGGCTCAAGATTCAGAGAGCCTGGGTCAGAGTCCCAGCTCTACTTCCTGGTTTGTGACTTCACTTCTCTAAGCCTCACTTCCCCCATCTGTAAAATAGGATTAATAATAGTACCTCTCTTAGAGTGTTGTTAGAATTAAGTAAGATTTATATAAGGTGCTGAGAGGGCCTGGCACATTTTCTGTGCTAAGTAGAGAGCAAAGACAGATGTAGGATTCCCTGAGGTCACCATGTCTTCCACAGAGTCAGGACAATGCCACTGTTGTACATGGGCACAATTTAAGTTTATAGTCCAGTGCTGTGAGGGAGGAGGAGGAAAAAGTGGACATCTTGAGCATCTTTATTTTTTTTCATCATCCTTGATTTGTCTTGTGGTATATGAATAACTTGTGGCAACTTCTAAAATATATTATTTAACTTTGTAAAATGATCATTGAAGGGCCAGGAGCTTTCTCTTATTCTTCCTTATGTTTGCCACAGTGCCTAGCATAGTGATTTGCAAGTTGCATATATTTAATGCCTTGGGTAATGGAATCTCAACATGATGCTTCAGGCACACCAGGCTTTCCCCTGTCCTGATTTTATGTTGGTCTGACTTCTGGCCCTTCTTTTAACCAGAGACATATTTTGGTGACTTCTGACACAAGGATATAGACTGTAGCAGTGAAACAATTGTAGGCAGACACCAGAAGCTTGGCCTACTTTATAAAATCAACCAAATGAAAGCTCCAACTAGCTGAGTTATCCTGCTTCCATAATCTGAGGCAGGGCATTTTCAGGTGTGCTTGTCCCTTATTTTGGTTTAGGAAAGCAAGAAAAGCAGCAGATGGCATGACTTGTACGTTTTTTCATTAACAAAATTATACAGACCTTTTTTTAGATTACAGCTTGTAAATAATTTACCCTCTGGAAGGTGAGCAATCTATTTAGCAATTACTATTTGCCAGACATGCTAAGTGATTTTCTTACAAGTTAGTGTCAAATCCCAATTTTTGAGGCTAAAGACTTTTAGTATTTCCCATTTAAAGCTAAAGAAACAGAGGCTGACATATGTGACCATGCTGATAGTGACAGCCAAGTCTGCCTGACACATTTGAGTTTTTAACCTTATGCTGGATTACCTTTGCCCTTGAATGAAATATTGTTATTCTAGTGCTAGAAGGTCAGGAGCAAATGGAATAGTAGTGGTTCTCAGTTCTGTTTTTACACCAGAATAATCTGTGGATCTTCCGAAAAACAGAGACTCAAATCTCACCTTAGTGACTTCCTCATTCAGCGCGTCTTAGACAGCTTTATTCTTTACAGTGGTCCATAGGTGATTACTTCACACAGCCAATGTTAAGAATCATGGTTCTTAGAAATTCCATAGGGAAGAATGATAAGATTTCAGATCTGGAGGCATCTGAAGAGTGAATTTGGGATATTGTAAAGACACATCATTGATAGAAGTGTAGGGAGAAAAGAGGTGGCTTAATAACAATCAAGTTTCATGTTTCAAGAGGTAGGATAGTATGTATCACCAGAAATTGGATATATCACTGAATTATTTTATAGCCAGATTAATTCTCCATTCTTTCTGTGAAATTCTATAGTGCTGCCACTATTGTACTCAAGCACAGTCCTTCTCAACCCTATTTTAGTCTCCCAGATACCTTTTTACTTGGTGGCTGGGATGAAGTTCTAGTGAATTTGCGATTTCAAACTATTAGGCAGATAGTCCCTGAAGAGAGCAGTGGATGGCTGTGATTAAGACAAATGTGATAGAAGAATAGTAAATTTAACAGATTCTTAATCATAATGGATCCTGTCTTCTGAGTCCCCCCCTAATACCTTCTGTTTATTTTCTGTAATCTCACAGTGTACTTTGGCAGTAGGGAAGGGTTAATAATTTTTCCTTTCTCTTTACAATTAGGAAACTGAGTAACAAAGGCCATGACTTGCTGAGAACTATAACTCAGCAAATGGCTAACATTTGTTGAACGCTAACCATGTTCCTGGCTCTATAGCAACTGTTTTTACATGTGTTATCTCATATTACATCTCTGATGTGGATAATGTTTTAGGGATAATAAAACTGAACTCATTTATTCTAGAGTTATTTGAGTCTCCTCTGTGGCAGGTACTATGTTAGGCAATGAGTATCCAGTGGTGAACAAATTAAACCCTGTCCCTAATGGAACTTACAGGGGAAGACACATAATAAAAAACAAATAAATATTCAATTATAAAATGTGATAGTGCAGTGAAAAATACAAATGGGAAAATAATAAAAAATAAAGAATAACAAAGCAGAATAGCTATTCAAATAAAGTACGGTCAAGAAGGGCCTCCTTAACATGGTGATATTTTAGTTCAGAATAGTTCAGGGATGGGGCGCCTGGGTGGCTCAGTCGGTAAAGCTTCTGACTTCGGCTCAGGTCATGATCTCCCGATTCATGGGTTCGAGCCCCACGTCAGGCTCTGTGCTGACAACCAGCTCAGAACCTGGAGCCTGTTTCAGATTCTTTGTCTCCCTCTCTCTCTGACCCTCCCCTGCTCATGCTGTCTCTCTCCCTCTCTCAGAAATAAATAAAACATTAAAAAAAAAAAAAAAAGAATAGTTCAGGGATTTGCTTAGTGTCACACATCTAGTAAGTGATGAAGTTCAAGTCTGATTTCCAAGGCTGTGCGCTGTAAGCTATACTGCCTGTCAGACATGTGCCTGGAATCTGCCAGACTCTCCTATCTGGTCTGACAAGCATTCCTATCATGGCACTGTACCAAATTTCCAGAAGGGCATCATAAAATTTATAAATAAGATATTATAATAATAATTCTTTCCAAAGAAATCTGTCTACTAAAATCCTTCTTTAAAGAGAGCCCTAGGAGGCAGCAAGGAGAAGGGATAGCAAAAAATATTGCAAGCAGTATATGAATTTCAGCAAATGACAGAGACAAAGCTCCAGAGAAGCTGGAAATCTCTGCTATAACTGCACTAGGTACATTTGCATGAGGAAGTACTTTCTTGGCATGCATGGGCTGGGACTGGGTGTTCCACTTTGGATCAATGTCTCCTTTCCTGGCCTTACTTGAACTTAAAGAACTTGAAGGGCTGATCCAGGAGCCAAGCAGAAGACGTCTAATGAAAGAAGCTGACTGAGAAGTGTTACGTGGTGGCTAGGACCTCAAGATACTTGGAAAGACTGTTGAAGGAAGGGAAACTCTGCTCTTGGGAAGGGAAAGAACGAAGTAAACAGTGAAATACAGCCTTGAAGTTAAGTCTTCTTTTGATTCTACTGTAGTGCTTAATTTGCCACATTACTTTCTTAGGATTTTCCAGCAGAGTCCTCTGAACTCCCCCTTTGCTCCGGAAGAATTTGTTCACTTAATATTTTGCCTCCCAGGAAATAACAGCAGTTCTTAAGCTGTTTAGATTCTGTTGAAGTGTGATGCAGGTTTTAAAATCCTGGATTATGATCCTGACTGTAGATTTGAATAGTGCTTAGTATAAATTTATGTTTAGAAAAGATCTGTGCATGATATTCATGTCTACATCTTTTTTTTTTAATTTTTTTTAATATTTTATTTATTTCTAGGAGAGAGAGAGAGAGACAGCGTGAGCAGGGGAGGGTCAGAGAGAGAGGGAGTCACAGACTGAAACAGGCTCCAGGCTCTGAGCTGGCAGTCAGCACAGAGCCCGACGCGGGGCTCGAACCCACGAACTGCGAGATCATGACCTAAGCGAAAGTCGGACGCTTAACCGACTAAGCCACCCAGGCGCCCCCATGTCTACATCTTAACTTGATGATTATATTGGGGACGATTATAAATCCTGGCAATCTAACAGTTCAGTCAAAAGTTATTATATGTTGAAACTCTTTGACCCAGAAATCTAATTATTGAAAACTTCCTCCGAAGAAAAAGAAAAGTATAGTACTAAATTTTTAGTGAATATGTTTAATAATAGGAGAAAGGGAATGGTTAAGTTAACTATGGTAGTATTAACTCTGAAGCCATTAGACACAAAACCCAGGGACCATAAAAGAAAACATTGGTAAATTCAAATACATAAAGCCAAAAATTCTACATTAGAAGATCCTATAAATAAAATCACAAGACAACACATTGGAAAAAGATTTTCAACACATATGATAAAAGAGCTAATTTCTATAATATGTAATGTATTCTGTAATTTTTTTAAGATCAGAAACACAATAGAACATGTGCAAAAAAAATTAACAGACTTTCACTGAAATATATACAAATGGCTCTTTACCATATGAAAAAACATTCATAACCAATTATTTACCAATCAGATTGGGAAAGGTCAAATAAGTGTGATATTACATTGTGTTGGCAGGGTCTTAGGGGAAACAGCAATGCTGTATTTTGTTGGTGGGCTCTAAATTAAAATAACCTCCATGGAGAACATTTTGGAAATATCTATTAAAATTCTATATGCCTATAGCATTTACTCTAGAAATTTCATTAGGAGTTTATCTTCCAGAAATATTCTCATATATGTGAAATTTCATATATTCAAGGATATTCATTGCAATGTAAATGAATTTGACAAATTGGAATATAAATTTGCTATTTGTAATAGCAAAAAATTTGAAATATCCTAGATGTCCATCAAGGTGTTTCCATATGAGCTAATAATGGAATTCTTTCTTACTGTTAAAATCCAAGATACAAAGAAGTGTGTGTGTTTCATTTGTGTGAAAAACAATTAGAGGAAAAATAATATATTTAGATTCTTAAATATGCCTAGATGCATCTGGTAATTATATATAAATATTAAAAACAGTAATAACTTTAGTAATAACTTCTGATTAACTTCCGTTCAGGTCATGATCTCACGTTCTTGAGTTTGAGTCCTGCATTGAAAGAATCATGTTCAAGCCTGCTTGGGATTCTGTCTCTCTCTCTCTGCCCCTCCGCTGCTTGCTCTCTATCTCTCTCTCAAAACAAATAAAAATAACCTGAAAAATAATTTTGAAAACAATTGTCTTTAGGGAGAAGGACCTGTTAGCTCAAGGAACAGATGTGAGATGGAGACCTATTTAATGTTCATCATACTGCAGGTTTTTTTAAAAAATTGTTTACCGTGTCAAATGATACCTGCTTTTAAAAAATGCTAAAATAAGGGGCACCTGGGTGGCTTAATCAGTTAAGCGTCCAACTTTGGCTCAGGTCAAGATCTCAAGGTTCATGGGTTTGAGCCCTGATTCAGACTTTGTGCTGACAACTCAAGAGCCTGGAGCCTGCTTCAGATTCTGTGTCTCCCTTTCTCTGCCCCTCCCCCACTTGGCACTCTGTCTCTCTCTAAAATAAATAAACATTAAAAAACTAAAATAATTTAAAAAGAAGAGTAGAACAGAATTTCATAGCCTTCTTTCAGTCATTACACAAATATTGTTTTTTAAATTTTTTTAATGTTTATTTTTGAGAGAAAGTGTGAACAGGGAAGGGGCAGAAGAGGGAGACAGAATGAAGCAGGCACCAGACTCTGAGCTGTCAGCACAGAGCCCAGTGCAGGGCTTGAACTACAAACCATGAGATCATGACCTGAGCTGAAGTCGGATGCTCAACTGACTGAGCCACCCAGGCGCCCCTCACAAATAAGAAAAAGTTATCTTTTTCCTTAAATACCCACAGTCTAGAAAAAGATATATCTAAAGATTATTAAAATATAGTATGGTAAGTACAGAAATGGAGTAGATGTGTGTACTAGGTACAATGTTACACAAGAAGAGAATGATCCATTCCTTGCTTGATATGTCAAGTTTACAAATGAACAAAATTTGGAGGCACGTGGGTGGCTTAGTGGGTTAAGTGTCTGACTGTGGCTCAGGTCATGATTTCACAGTTCATGAGTTCAAGCCCTGCATTGGGCTCTGTGCTGACAGCTCATAGCCTGGAGCCTGCTTCAGATTCTGTCTTCCTCTCTGTTTCTCCCCACTCATACTTTGTCTCCCTCTCAAAAATAAATAAACATTTAAAAAAATTTTTTTAAATGAACAAAAAGAATTTGGGATGCCTGGCTGGCTCAGTCAGTAGAGCATGCAACTCTTGATCTCAGGATTGTAAGTTTGAGCCCTACATTGTGTGTAGAGATTACTTAAAAATGAAAAAAATTTTGGGGCTTTGGGTGGCTCAGCCAGTTAAGAGTCCAATTCTTTTTTTTTTTTTTTTTTTAACAAATAGTTTATTGTCAAATTAGTTTCCACATAACACTCAGTGCTCATCCCCACAAGTGTCCTCCTCCATGCCCATCCCCCCCTCCCCCCCCACATCCATCAGTCCTCAGTTTTTGTCAGCATTCAAGAGTCTCTCATGGTTTGCCTCTCCCTTTCCCCCACCATTTCCCCCCTTCTTCTCCCCCTTGTTCCTCCATCAAGTTCCTCCTAATCCTCCTATACGTGCAAACATGATATTTGTCCTTCTCTGCNCACCTCCCCCACGTGCGCGCGTCCGCACACACACATACACACACACACTCTCTCTCTCTCTCTCTCTCTCTCTCTCTCTCTCTCGATAAACATTTTTTAATAAAATTTTAATCTTTAAAAAAATAAACAAAATTTACATGTATATTCTGATTATTACTACATAAAAACTATATAAATAAATAAATAACAAAAAGAGGAATTGAAACCCAGCAGAGCCCTTAAATATAAGAAATTTCATTCAAATGGTGAGGATGTGAAGGGCATTTGAAATATCAAAATAATCTTATTCATATTTTAAAGACAGTGTTGTTTTTTTTTAATTTACTTTTGATTTTTAAAAATCAAGTAATCCAGGGGAACCTGGGTGGCTCAGTTGGTTGAGGATCTGACTTCAGCTCAGGTCATGATCTCACAGTTTGTGAGTTCGAGTCCTGCATTGAACAGTGCAGAGCCTGCATTGGGTCCTATGTCTCTCTCCCTTTCTGCCCCTCCTCCACACATTCTCTGTCTCAAAAATAAATAAATAAACATTTTAAAAAATCAGGTAATCAGGACTCAGTTAAGCCAGAGGTCCCTAGAGTCTCCTACTTGTAGTCTTAAAGATGAGAGGATAAGAAATACTGTATTTTCCCCCAAGTTAATATATGGGATAAAAAAATCTGTTTATCACACACACCTCTACTTTTCCCTACCATTTAAGCCTCAGCCTCTCCAGGTTACTGTGAAAAGCCTTGGAACTGATTAGTGTACAAGTTATATCTGTAGAAGTGCTCAGTGATCTTCATGGGAGGTGGGGTGTCTTCAATTTTTGGTATATAATAGTTTTTTCCCTTCTGAAAGAACTTTAACACTAGCAGACCTTCACCAGGGCCATTTTTAGATGTTTTAAAAGTGAGCTACAGAGCAGCCAAGACTATCTTGAACAATCTGGCACTCAGAATGTATGGCCTTTCCTGTTATGAGCTACATATAACAAGTAAATACCAATTAAAATCCACTGGAACATAATCACAAGTGATGTTGCTGTGTCATAATAATTTAAATTCCACTATGTGAGTTAGTTCCAGGTCTTATGATCAGCTCTATCTCTCATTAAGTTATATATATATATATTTTTTAATTTTTTATAATGCTTATTCATTTTTGAGAGACAGAGAGAAACAGAGCACAAGCAGAGGAGGGGCAGAGAGACAGAGACAGACACAGAATCTGAAGCAGGCCCCAGGCTCTGAGCTGTCAGCACAGAGCCTGATGCAGGGCTCGAACCCATGAACTGTGAGATCATGCATGACCTGAGTGAGCCAAAGTCAGACACTTAACTGACTGAACCACCCAGTCACCCCCTAAGTTATATTTTAAAGCTCTACTGTTTCATTTCCTTCTCCATTCATGCTTTCCACTGGTCAGCTTCTATGGTTCTGTCTTGAACTATTTAAACTGGCTCAACAGGGAACAGCACTAGGCATAATACCAAAAATGGAGCAGAGCTGACCTTGGTACTTCCTTCATTGACTATAGTCATACTTTGCCTGACCCCTGTGCCTTAGAGGGATGACATTAGTTTCTATTTCTTGTGTATGTGGTTAACTTTCACTCATCATTTTTTCAGCCAGCAACTATGTACAGAGTACCTCCTATGTGCTGGACACTGTGCTGGTTGCTGGGATATAATGATGCATATGGCAAACATGGTTCTTCCCTTTGAAACTTACATTCTAGTAGAAAAGGTGGCATTAAACAGCTAATTATGCATTGAATTTTTAAATTATAATTGTGATGGATTCTGAAAAGAGGAAAGTACACCATACTATGAGAATATAGCAAGCTGGGACCTGACTTCCTTAAGGGTTAGTGGTCCAAAAGAGAGCTTCCTTGGAGAATTAATGTTCTGAGCTGTGCTCTGAAAGATGAGTCAAAGTCAACTAGAGAGTTGGGTGGAGAGAGTGGGGAAAGAAATACAGGTCAGGAAACCTATGGCATATTCAAGGAACCAAAAGAAGGCCAGTGAGGCTGGAACACAGAAAATAAGGGAGGAAATAATGCAAGAGGATGCTAGTGAGCTCAGCAAAGGCCAGATGGTGAAGACTCTTATAAACTAAATTAAGGGTCTTGGTCTGTATTCCTTAAACAATAAGAAGCCATTGAAGAGCTGGGTAGTAAACCAGTTAACATATTAAAAAGATCTACCTGACTTTACTCTGGAGAAGGTGCAGAAAAACAAAGCCCCAGCTGTCACAAACAAACAAAGCCTTTTGCTGTTCTGTGATTTGATTTGATTAACTCATTTGTTGGAGGTTGGAACCCTTAATAAGAGGCAAGTTGACCAAAAGGCAGTATGGTGTCGTGATGAAAAGTTCATGACCCTGGAAAAGTTACTTTCCATCTATAAGACTTAATTTGCTCATCCAAAGAATGGAAATAATAAATAATATACTTGCCTTATGAGATTATTGTGAAGATTAAATGAAATAGTGCCTGTAAACACTTAGATTAAGGCCTGGTTTATTGTAAGCCTGTAATAAATGTTAGCCACTCTTATAATCTAACAGTCTCATGAAGGGTTCATCTCTTCCTCTGAGAACCACCCATTCTTGGTGATCGATGGAGTAGCTTTCCATCCAAAGGTCACATGAGGATTTGCCTAGCTACCAGCACTAGACTATAGGAGTCTAGTGTTGTCAACTGGTAAGGAAACCTCATACTTACAGCTTACTTTTACAAATGTCATTTGAAGATGGAAATAGAAGCTGAGGAATGGTTGTTCATTTTAGCCCTAACTATGGTTTTGCTTTAAAGCTGGCTTTTTACAGGGCACCTGGGTGGTTCAGTCAGTTGAGCGACCGACTTCAGCTCAGGTCATGATCTTAACAGCTCGTGAGTTGGAGCCCTGCGTCAGGCTTTGCTGTCAGCTCAGAGCCTGGAGGCTGCTTCATATCCTCTGTCCCCTTCTCTCTCTCTCTGCCGCTTCCCTGCTCTCTATCTCAAAAATAAATACATATTAAAAAAAATTAAAGCTGGCTTTTTACAAATATAAGTGAGAAGGTCTGACACAGGAAGCCCAACAGAATGTAGTTAGTTGCTTGGAAACATCTGTATTTCTTTGTTTCCCACAATACTAGGTAACTAATGTGTGTAATTATACTGCTGAGCAAAGCTTCAGGTTGATTGAGGTTAATTGTTGACAGTATTAGAAATGTTAATGTCTCCCCCTAAAGCTGCTTTTCCAAAATAGATTGTTCCAGCTCCACAAAAGATGTAAAAGCCATTGATTTCTTCATTCAGTGATCAGGACATCTAAAATTATACATTTCTGCCTTTGATCCATTTTGTGTAACTAGGGAGAGTGGCTAAAGCATGTCGTCTTTCATAAGATTCCTGAGGAGTTTTGGGTAGGTGGGAATCTATTCTGAAAGTTTGCAGTGGATTCAGACCCTGCCCAGAAAGTCTTTGTTTTGTGTTTAAAATTGTCTTCTTGCTTGAGAACAGAAGAGGGCAAGATTTTGAAGGGAGTTTTGCTGCCAAGTGCTACAAGAAAAAATTTAACGTTTCTTATGTAGTCAATGAGAGTTCACTGCAATCAAGTTTACTTACTGAATTTGTCAGAGACTTCCTGTGGTGAAATGGTTCACAGATGGTGAATAATTCCATTTTAAAAATGAAAGTGAGCTTTGTGTCTTGTTCCTTCTCTTGTCCAACATGATGGCTCCACCTGCATAGCTGTTTTTTCTGTCTCTCTGTGCTCCAAGGGAATACCAGAAAGCATCAGCTAAATTGTTCTGGCAGTGGAAAGGGTGTTGAGTGAGAAAGGATTGGCCAAAAACAGAGCTTTACCAGCTGTTGCAGGAAGATAAATGGAGGTTTTACCATATGTAACTACCTTCTTTACAATTATTAAGTAATGCGTAATATAGCATTACTACTAAAACCTAAAGTAGTATGGACTTAATGTTGATCTAGGAAAAGGTTCATATACAGATGCTATAACCATGTTGATTTTTTTAATATTCCCTTTCATTCTGTTTTCTTTTTCATTGTTTTGTGTTTGTCCTGCTGAGCTTCGAGAAGCAACACTGAGGAAAGTACCAAGTCACAATTTGTGTTACCTGGAACTTCCTGGGAACTATATGTTTTATGTCTGTAGAAATTTGTTTACTCACATTTTAGAAGAATAACAACATGAGAAAATCAAATTTATCTTATTGCTGTTGACTATTTCTTAAAATAAGAAAAAGAACTTAATCCTTATGCTTTTTTATCAACCACTTAGTATGTGCCACACACTCTTCTAGATGCTCTCGAGACATCTGTGAACAAAACCAGAAATGCTGCCCTTTAAGCATGTAGTCTGATGCCTGTTACCATCTCACATTCTGCCTCTGCCAAGAGAAGTGCCGGGTCCAAATCCTAGTATGACTGCATGTTATCTCTTTTTTTTTTTTTTTTAAATGTTTTATTTATTTCCAGGAGAGAGAGACAGCGTGAGCAGGGGAGGGTCAGAGAGAGAGGGAGTCACAGACTGAAACAGGCTCCAGGCTCTGAGCTGTCAGTCAGCACAGAGCCCGACGCGGGGCCCGAACCCACGAACCGCGAGATCATGACCTAAGCGAAAGTCGGACGCTTAACCGACTAAGCCACGCAGGCGCCCCGACTGCATGTTATCTCTGACCTTGGAGGCCACTTCCCATCTTTGATCCTCTTACTTGTAAGCCTAATAATCGTGTTATCATGTTATTCATTTGGTTATCTCAGAAGAGTCCATTGTCTTGGTATTGGTTGTGTAAGAGGGAATTTTCTTGTTAATTGCTTGGATTTATATTCAGCAGAGCGTTATGCAAAATAACTTAAATTTTGTCCCTGGATTTACCTGTGTATGTTCCCTCATATGTTTTTACAACAGATCTGGCTTAATATCAACAACAATTTGGAATATGAAAGCCAAGACCACATGAGTTTATGTTTATAGAATTAATCTTACATATGTCATCACAGTTGCAGGGAATGATGAAGGAAATGAAATAACAGAGTGCTCTGAGTAGATAGCTGCTGCTTTTTTGGTATGGTCTGCTTTCCTTTTAGATGCTTGTCTGTTCTACTCTGTGTGGTTCTGGTGGGGCTGACAATCCCTTGACCCTGCTTTGCTACCAGTAGGACAGCCATATGTCTGTAGACCCATGCCAGGCTGGTCAAAGTACCCATTTTCCATAGATTCCATGGTTGGTTCAGGGTAGCATATGACCCAAGCTGGGTCAATCAGAGTCACAGTAAGAGACAGATACAGATGCTAAAAGGTGGTAAAAAGGGTTTAGTTCTTTTTTAGGTCTTTTTAATCAGACTCTCTGATTAAGAGAATGATACATGCTTGGTGTGGTTGGTGGTCATCTTACTACCACAGGGAGTCTGCCTTAGAATAAGAAGAAAGCAGAATCCAAAGAGAGAGGGGAAGATAGAGACCTAATAACATAATTATACTTTTTAATCTCCCTTCCATTTACCAGTTATGTGAACTACTACCTAACTACAATTTTTTTTGTTGTTTTTTTTTTAAGTCAGATTGCCTATAACCAAGAGCATCTTGTATGATACAGTATCCTTATCTATTAC
The DNA here is from genome assembly GCF_003009895.1 of Hyaena hyaena. Taxonomy (NCBI): domain Eukaryota; kingdom Metazoa; phylum Chordata; class Mammalia; order Carnivora; family Hyaenidae; genus Hyaena; species Hyaena hyaena. The sequence continues at coordinate 4,836,627 of NW_024080642.1, read as the reverse complement.
TGTGGTAGTCATTTGTGTTTGCTAATATTTCCGGTTCTCCTTATTCCAGATAATGGTGGAATTATACTTCCTTGGGAGTCACCCATGGTGACGTGAAATACTTTGACAAATGAATTTTGTGACTTTTGTCACTTCTAGGTGGAAGCCTTTAAGTCTTAAGAACTGATGAATGATTTGGCATATTCCATTCTCCCTGCCATAGTGACCAGTCATGTCCTTGGTGAGTGAGGGTAACGTGGAGTAGAATCTCCACTCATCTAAGATCTACATGTAGCATAAATGAGAAACTGTTATTATTTTAAGCCGCTAAGACCTTGATACAATACATTATTACAGCCCATCTGATTTGATACTTGTATGGAATACATTTTTCTATATTAAAATTCTCTAAACACTTCTGGTGAAGAAATATTTTGGTATAACATCTCAAAACACCAGTGTCCTCAGAATGAGATTCTTAAAATATTTAGTATAAATAGTTATTCTAGTTCCATATTAACGTACAGACTAGAAGTAAACAGCAGTTTCCTGGTCTACTATACAGGAATTAAACCTGCTTCTAGGGCTGTGACCTCTGACCAAATTATAGTTGCCTTGTTTCATATTATGTGGCAGGACAAAGTCTATAATGACAGGTGTTTAAAACTCAGACACTATGTAAGCATTCTGGCCTTGCCCATGACAACTTCTCTTATGTGGCCTGGACAGTGGGGTATCTCCTTAAGTAGGCCTTGCTCTCTGAAAATAGAGAACCAGACAGGTAGGAGGAATGGTTTGAGGACAGATTGTACAGAAGCCTGACTTGCAGCCTTGTAGTATCAGTAAGGAAGCCTTGGAATTAACAGAACCCTTGGCAGATAACCATCAAGGAAGCTGCCATCTTTGCAGAGTGAGTGTGTAATATAGGCAGCAGTGAGCTCTGTAGACATGAACATCCTCTTTGAGGAAGTGTCATTTGTTCATGCCACACAAAACATGCTTCAGTGCTAGACTTTAAAGGAGGTTGTATAAAATTTTTCACCAAAATTTTGGGGAATATTGTAAGAAAAAATTAGACACTCACAGACACTGACACACACCTATTCTTTATTTATTGTAGTCTTCAATATCTGTGTTGGACTCTCCAGTTTGTGTGAGGAGCATATTCTCTCATGGGCAGAGCACATTGGGTAATTCTACCTATAAAATGGAAAGAAAAAAATGTCCTATTCTTCCCAATTGTGCATGTGGGAAAACGTGGTACATAATATATTTGTCAGAGTTCTTGGTTTAGAGTAATAGAAAACTGGCTTAAGTAGGAAAATAAAGGCTATTTATTGTTGAAAATAAAATTATTTGTTGTTTCATTAGCAGCCAGTTTGAGGATGCTATCCCTTTGCTAGCGGTTGGCTTAACCGTATGATCCAGGGCAAAGCCGGGAGATGAGAGGGGAAGCTGAAGGAGGTAGGGCTGCAGGGAAGCATCTGGGACGATTTTTCTCGTACTAAAGAGACACAGGAAAAAAGCTGTTTTCTTCAACTGACTATTGCTAGATATATATGTAATGGGCCTGGAATGTGGCAGTTAACTTGAGACCATATTAGCCTGAGAGAAACACTGGTACAATCAGGATGGCAGAGCCAAAAGATGGGAAAAACTGCATCAATAATAAAGTTCAGCTACAGAATTAAGATGAAACTTTTCTTTATTCTTTAGGCCATTTGGGGGTGGCTTTTTTAATTACTTGAGACTGAAAAACACTCTGAGTAATAAGTAGAGATATTGTAGGCTCCTCAGAAAAGAAGCTCTTGGAGAGCTACATAGTTCCATTGGACCAAGTGTATACCTTGCACATAGTTGAAGCTCAGTAAATACTTGTTAGAGGAATGTGGTTGTATTTATTTGTGTTTATAATAAAAGCTCTAAAAGAATAAAACACTTTTCTTCCTTTCTCTAACAATTTAGCACAAAAGCCATTAGATGGGACTAAGCATGATAGGTATCTTCAGGCACCAAGGCCCAATGTGATTGGGATATTGCAGCCCTGAAGTGGATTGTTGGAACCTGAGTAGAGTGAGGAGGGAGTCTCTGTGGAAAGTAAGGATTGCATGTCCTAATACAGGGGGTGTTAGAGCCTGAGGAACATGAAGAAGGCTTCTGTGCAGAGGGACATTGGCCCAGTGCACAGCGTCAGATCCCAAGTGGGATGAGGAAGATATCTGCTTATACTGTTTTGGAAACTTTACTGTAATTTTGTAATCATCTGTGTCTCAAATGCACACTTTAATTTTTTAATGAAAATGTCACAAAGTTAACCTTTCCACCGCCCCTTTTTAAAATACGAAACTATTGTTTAATATATCACATGAAATTCCTTGAAATCCTTCTATTTAATTAAAGCATCTTCACCTTCCCAGCAAGTCAGCTTTTTTTATATCACATAAATTTCATTAATTATAATCTGCATTTCCTCTACATAGAAAATATTTTTCATTTTAGTTTTCAGTGGAGTAAAACTACGTTTTTCACAACTGTTCTTTGGCACTTCTAAAAAGTTTCGAAGAAAAACCTGATAGAAATTGTCTTTCAAGGAAAACAGATTAAGCTTACTGATGTTCCAAGCTCTTTGATTTTTGTAAGCAAAAATTTCAGCTCACCATTATTACCAACACAGCAGCACAATATGGTCGCCATCCCTTTGCAAATGTGATTAGGTAGTCAAGATTAGCCTCATTTATTAGTGTTAAATATGGCCAGCATAGGTCCCACTGTGATCTTTAGGAAGAACTATAATTAGGTTAATTTTCCCAAAACCAAGAGCTATTAACTGTTTATTAAAGGTGCTTTATGGAAATGAGGACTGGGGAAAACTAGGTCCAGAAGAAAGGAAAGAGTACCTGGCTCGTAAGTTTTTCTTCAGTATTTGTATGATATCATTTTAACAAAAGTTTTTCATAGCTAGAAATATATACCACTTGAAATTTGCTTAGTTTCATGAGATTGAGGAAGTGCAATACTTGTTACCTAGTTGCCAGTCTTAGGTAACTGGGTTTGTAGGTTGCACATCACTGGAAATGCTAAAGGAGAAGGTTAGTGTATAAGGAAGTAGCATCATCTTTGAATTCAGAAGACAAGAATGGGATTGCGTTGGTGATTCTGGTTCTATATGTGATCATATGAAGTGCAGCTTTTGCCCTTACTTAGCTACAGATTTGACCCACGTTGTTATTTAGTTTCTTTTCCAGTCTCTTATTACCATGAATTCCAAGTTTTATTAGATATTCTTTAATTATTGCCTTGGTTGGCTGATTATTTGCTTTAAGTCTTTATTGTTATGTAGTAGACCAGAATGTACCCCCTCCATGGTTTTTTCGTAACTTCCATGGTTTTTTCTTTTTTCATTATTATGAAGTCTGTTTTACTCATTTGCCTTTTCCTTACCTAGAAACTTTTTTTCATAATTTGCTCCAATGACTCACCTCATTCAGTAAATGAGCAACTATTAGGTGCTTCACTCTTAATAAATAAGGATAAGTCATGAATACATGTAATTATAATTTTAAAAAGTAGTTAAATGGAAGAAGATAGAATAGGACTTTAGGGAAGGAGGACTCATGACCAATCTGAGGAAATCAGACACTGGAGGAATTTGTATGAGTTTTCTTCCTAAAACGCAGGAGCCAAGTCATTGATGAAAGAAGGTCAAAGCAAAATATGTTTTTGACTGAAGCATTTCCCTGGGATGTGGTGCTAAGAATAACTTGCAGTGGTCTGAGTTCTGAATGGACATCTTTCTGATGCCTGTAGGTGATATAGGAGAAGAGAGAAATGAAAGTACCTGGAGTTCTCATGGCTGATGGTACCCCCAAATAGCAGCCTCCTTTGGATTCTGTATTTCCCTCTCTCTCTGACCCTGCCCTGCTCACATTCTCTCTCTCTCTCTCTCTCTCTCTCAGAAATAAATAAAACATTAAAAAAAAAAAAAGAAGAAACATCTAACTAATTACATTGAGGGATAAATGTTTTCAGTTAAACTTATTTACACTAGAATCTGTAAATACGGAAAGGGGCTTCCTATCAGGTATACCCATCTTGCCTTTTATTGTTTACCTTTTTTTCTCCCTTTTCCTCCCCAGTTCTATTCAGTTTGGGGGGGAAATCTAGATCAAAGGATACATTACTAATAGATAACATTGGATAATTAGCAAACTAATCTATCATCAGAGGCTTCCTGTGGTTACTGTCTTGATTGTCAGAATTCTGACAAAATGGAAGGCAAAATGGAAGGGAAAAGTAGCTAGGAGCCTTAGAGAAAGAGAAGTAAAAGTGAGGCTGGAGGAGAAAATGGGGAGATATTGTGGAAGTATTTAATGAAAAACAATAGATACATTAAGAGTGAATAACCAAGAAGCTTCTGAGGTGGGTTAGATAATCTAAAAATTGACAATATATGATTCTGAGGTTTAACAAATTGGTGGGGAAATTCAGATGAGCTTCTTTCTCATAAGATTTTACCTTTCCCTTAAACAGTATTTTGTATTCATGTAGTTCTATCTTAGACTTATGTTAGTGGGGAAAGTGCTCTTGTTATAATTGAGTTGTTAGGTTGTCAAGGTTAATGGTGACTGTGAGTGTAATTAAAAATTGCAATAAGTTGCCTATTTTTCCCTCTGTTATTTATTTCCATTACTAAAATAAAGCCAGGAGTGTTTTAACTGTGGAAGACTATTAATAATTGGATTCCTTATGATGTTCACTGTGTTAGCAAGGTTCACTAGGTGGGCCTAACTTATATTAGGAGTTAGATCACATTCTGATTTATAATTTCATATTTTTTCATTTCAGTACCTCTGTTTCACTTCAAGTAAGCTTAGAAGCTTTCGGTTTGTTGGTTCAAGTACTCAATCAACTTTTTCACCACTTTTGTTTTTTAAGCTTTGTTTATGGAAACCAAATAAAGTTAAGTGTCCTGCCTATAGTCTTAAAAGGAGATCAAGAAATCTGATCTGATATTTTCATAATTATCAACTGACCATACTACCCAGAATTTAACTTATATGTTAATTGTTTGATATTAGGCACAAGCTTTATTGAATCTTATTTTATTTTTAGAGAGAGAGCATGAGCAGAGGGAGGAGGAGAGAAAGAGAGAAGAGAGGGAGAATCTTAAGCAGGCTCCATGCTCAGCACAGAGCCCTTCACAGAGCTCAATCCCACAACCCTGGATCATGACCTGAACCCAAATCAAGAGTCAGGCATTCAACCAACTGAGCCACCCAGGCAGCCCACAAAGTTAAATGCAGCAAGGGTTGCCTGGCTGGCTCAGTTGGTAGAACAAGTGACTCTTGATCAGGAGTTCAAGTCCCACATTGGGTGTAGAGCCTATGTTTAAAATAATAATAATAATAATAAACTTAATACATACATACATATATACATAGAGTTAAATGTAGCAGGCCTCTGCAGTGCTCCTAAAATTTTTCCACCAGAAGTTTCTCTAACAGCAGAGGGGAGCGAATAGGAAACCCCTGGCAGTCTGGGCATGTAGAGTTTAAAGGAGTCTATTATAAGCCTGAGATTTATTTGGATTCTCATGGTCTACTTCAGACTTCACATTTATATATCTGTATCTCTGTTACTATAAAAATATTATCCCCCATCAAGGAAAACTGATGCTGTGGGAATATGATTTATATTCATCTTTTGATTTGAGTAATTCCTACCACACTGAGGCATGACCCTGGGGTACTTCTATCCCAGTTTAAAAAGCATGGCTCTAGAGAAAAAGGATGTTGAATAGGAAAAGTTGTGAACTTGAGTTCACATGGCTATAGCAAAGAGCTTAGAAGCTACTGTTCAAAGAGGAAGAAAAGGGAGCATATCATTTACTCAAGTAGCCACCTGCCAACAGAGGCTTTTACTAGTTGATGATCTTCCAACTTATTAATTATGTCTCTTTTAAAACATTGGTTAGACGATATGTATAATCTTCTTCCTAATATATCAGAAGACCTCTAATTAAGAAAAGAAAAAGAATAGGAATCTATACATTTCTCTCATGTCCCTTCTCTACATTTTTAAAGTTTTTTCTGATTATAATACATGATCATTGTAGAAAGTTTAGAAAATATAAATGATCATAAAGAAAAAAGTTACCACTTATAACCACATCCCATAAGAAACCTGCCCTTTTTCAGTAATCCTTACATTCAGATCATGTTCTCATTTTAAATAGTATAAACTAATGGCTTAATAAAATTCTCTTGTTTAGCAGTCTCTTAATTTGCTCAACTTCTCCTGTCTTTGTACAGTAAGGTGGCTAACATCTTGTTTGTTATAATGAGTAGTCTGCATTTGGTATCCTTGTATATAAATAAACTTTTGGGGATATTTCTGATTTTTTCCCACTAGAATATATTTCTAGACATGAAATTATAAAGTCAAAAATATGACCCATTCTAAAGCTCTTAATATAGATTGCTAGAAAGACTGCCCATTTTCATGAATTCTTGACTGTTTTGTACACTATTATCTGCCCCTCCCCCTCTTGCACTCTCAACAGAAAAAATTCAAGCTAACCATATTTTGACTTCCTTTCTACAGTCCATTTGTATCTCATTTGTGAATTATCTTTGCCTATTTTTCTGTTGGGATATTTGCCTTTTTCCATTGATTCATTAGAATTCTTTGTTTATTGAAACTATTAATCCACTGTTTTATATATGGTGAAAATGTTTTTTAGTTTGTAATTAGACTTTTTAAAAAATTTACTGCTTTCCTCTCTACGAATATTCTTTTATATTTGACTATATGGCATGATTTTAAAATGCGTGACCACAAAGGGTGCCTAGCTGGCTCAGTCAGGAGAACATGCAACTCTTGATCTCTAGATCATGAGTTCGAGCCCCATGTTAAATGTAGAGATTACATAAAATAAAATGTATAAAAAAATAGTAAATAAAATTCATGACCACATACTTAAGAACACATATTTAACCACATGAAGATTCTAAAAAATAAATTGGTGAATTTTATGATATGTGAATTATGTCTCAAGATGTTTAACAAAAAAACCCAAGACACATACTATGTGCCAGATACTTGGATATAAAGATAAAACATAGTCCCTGCCTTTAAAAAGTTCACAGTTTAATGAGTCTTTCTTTACTGTCTATACTTTTATTTTCTGCAAGGGTAGTTTAGGTATTACCACTCCCAGAAATAGACCCAAGTACATTAAAATATTTAATGTATAGGGGCACCTGGTGGCTCAGTCAGTTAAGCATCCAACTTCAGCTCAGGCCTCATGGTTCGTGGGTTCAAGCCCCGCGTCGGGCTCTGTGCTGACAGCCAGCTCAGAGCCTTGAGCCTGTTTCAGATTCTGTCTCCCTCTCTCTCTGACTCTCCCCTGCTCATGCTCTCTCTCTGTCTCTCAGAAATAAATAAAACATTGAAATTTAAAAAATAAAGTAAAATAAAATATTTAATGTATAATTAAGATAGGCTTTTTAGTCAGTGGGGAGAAATTGGTCAATAACCAGATAGTACCAAAATAACTGATTAACTATTTGGGGGGAAAATGAAGTTATATTGCTATACATTAGACCATACACCACAGTAAATTATAGAATAATTAGTGAGCTAAATTTTTAGGAAACTCATTAAATATTTAAGTAAAAATAGAGAACCTATAAAGAAAAAGATTGTTGGATATGATGATCTAAAATAAAATAAAGAGAATGCATTTCTAAAAGAAGAGGATGATGATCAGGTTACTGATTCCTGTTATTGACAACATTGCCCCATTCATCTTTGTTTCTATCAGAATTCTGTTATGCAAGCCTTTGAAATGATTGGCCATGTGAAAATGTACAATAGATTTGGCTGTGAATATTCTTGTGCCAGGAATTATTACTACATTTTTGTATTTAAATTAAAATAGTAAATGATTTTGAAGACCAAATCTACAACATTATAGAAGATGGGACACCTTGCTTGAAGGATCTGTTCCACTATACTTGAGTAGAAGTAGAGAAGCAAAGAGGGGAATGAAGTATACCATAGACAAAGGGAACAGTATAGCAAAGTCTGAGATACAAGATGGCCTGGCTTATTGAAGATACTACCAGAATTTGACTATGGCAAAATTCACCTGCAGTTGAAATACCTAATACCTGAAATCAAATGCTGTCATTATCAAGAAATAACTATTGTCCTTTTCCAAGGAAAAAGAAAATACTTGTGATAATAGCATTGATCAAGAGTAGAAGAAAATTGGGGCAGCTGTCTGGCTCAGTCAATGGACCCTTGATCTTTGGATCGTGAGTTCAAGCCCCGCATTGGGTGTGGAGCCTACTTAAAATTTTAAAAAAGAAAAAAAATTTAAAAAGAGTGGAAGAAGACTACTTCCAGCTAATAACAGAAAGTCAATCTATGACCGCCCTTGTTGCTTAAATGACAGAAATTTTCCAAGAGATCAAAACAGAAAAAATGTTTCCCTCTCTTTTTCCCTCCCTTCCATATGTTCTGGTTTGTTTCTTAAATTCCACATATGGGTGAAATCATATGGGTATTTGTGTTTCTCTAGTTTATTTCACTTAGCGTAATACCCTCTAACTCCATCTATGTCATGGAAGTGGTATGTACATACAAAGAAATCATTTTTCAACTAACCTCTTTCTTTTTTAAAAAAAGATGATTAGATAATCCATACATATGACACACAGTTATGGAGAACCAGACAAATGTTGGGGAGGGGGGATGGGCTAGATGGGTGTTGGGTTTTAAGGAGGGCACTTGTTAATGATGAGCACTGAGTATTGTATGTAAGTGATTCATCTACATTTCATTCTACTCCTGAAACCATTAGTGCATTGTATGTTAACTATCATTTAAATAACAAATTGAAAAAAATAATAGAAAAAGACCAGAAAAGATGTTTATGTACTTTGTAAAATCTAGCCTTAGCATCTAAAAAGTTTGATGGAATTCTCAACCCTTTTATTTAGATGTTAACATTCATGCTATGTTAGTGAGACCTGAGGACTCCCACTAACAGCCCTATATGACAGCTACTCAGCCTGCTGAGTCAAATGTACATATAAGATCTTCTGTCTGATGACCTCACCTCACTCTGACTTTAAAGGAATGAGTCCATAAGACCAAACACATCCCTAGTTGACCAAAAGGAGAACCTAGATTGAAATCATGGTCCAGATAATATACACATTGTTAGGCATTGGCTTGAGTGGTGGTTAGGATGTGCCTGAGATGGGAGGGGAAGATAGTAAGGTAGTCAGTGATGAGTGCTGCTGTTGGCATTCCAGTTATGTCTGCAATGTATAAGCACATGCATCTGTCACCTAAGCTGGATTCCCAATGTAGAACTTTTCCACTGGTCCATGTTGCAATTAAGAAGCATTTTGCATCATAGAAAGCTATTCTGTGAAAGATTTATGTGCTAGCTAAAGGCTCTGTCCAAGGTTGAAAGCACTGAAAATGGTCTTTAAATGACACATTTTCTCTTTGTATTTTCCGTGGAGGCAGTTTCTCCAGTTCAACTACAGAATAAGCTTAGACTTGTCTGCCCTCTAGTGGAGATCTGTGGTTAAACTGAGCAGTGTCTTCAGGCTTTAGGAAAAGGTACCTCAGTTTTCATAACTGGCTTTCCAAATTTTAGCCTCTGTTTCCTTAAAAAGTGTCTTTATTACCACCAAAGCAACATATTTATAATTTTGTTCTGTTTTTTAAGATGCTGATAAATACCTTCCCTAGCTTCCCCATAGGATCATGCCTAGATCCCTGCACTTTGCAGCTTTGCAACTCACATCAAGGCAAGCCCTGGGTTTCAGCTTAGCTGGTCAGCTCACCAGCACCTCGATGTGTCAAACATATTCCTACTTTCCTTCCTTTTGTTCATGTCTCAGATGCCCTGTCAGTCTCTGTGCCTCTTTGATCTTACACTTCCTTCAATGCTTGACTCAGCTCACTTGTTCCTATGAACACTGTACCATATCTCCTGAACTTCTATGAGATGTACTTACTGTGCCATGCATTTATACTGAATTGTTGGATCCACTCTTCAAATATAATAATAGCCTTATCTCTTCAGGAAGATAAACTCCTTGATGGCACTATCTCACGATTTCTTTTTGTCTCCTATGGTCTCCAGCAGCTTTTAGTGAATATGTTGATTATTTATTTGCCAAACATATCCCATATCCTCACTCTATCTCTTCCCCTATTGAAGGCTGAATAGCTAATTGTCTAGATTTAAATACAAATACTTGGAAAATAGTAATGCATTTCCCCCTATCAAACTAGTCTTAGCAGTATATCAGTGTCTTAAATATTTTTATTTCTTTTTGGTCAGAGCCATTAACTGTATTTATCAACTTCTCAGTTTGAAAATGGCTTTGGAAAATTTGAAATAATTTTGCTGTTAGTTTAGTAATATTTGGCAGGTAATCAGTGTTCCTTCATTACCCTTCTACATGTGTTCTTTGGACAGCTTGCTTGCTGGCTTGCTTGCTTTTTTGAAGTATAGTTCGCATATTATATGACTTTCAGATATATAACATAATGATTCCACAGTTATATACATTATGAACTGCTCACCAGATAAGTGTACTTACCATTTGTCACGATACAAGGTTATTACAGTATTATTGACTATATTCTCTATGTCATACTTCCCATCCCTGTGATTTATTTTATATCAACAGTTTGTACTTCTTATTCCCTTCACCTATTTCATGAATCATTCCATCCCCCATCCCTCTGGCAACCACTAGTTTTTGTTTTATTTTTTTCTATACTTACTAGTCTGCTTCTCTTTTTGTTTTTTTGTTGTTGTCATTGCTTATTTTGTTTTGTGTTTTAGATTCCTCATATAAGTGAAATCATAAGGTATTTATCTTTCTCTGCCCTACTTATTTAGAATAATACCATCTAGGTCCATCCATGTTGTTGCAGATGGCAAGATCTCCTTTTCTTGCAGCTGAGTAATACTCCATTTTCCATATATATTACATCTTCTTTATTTGTCTGCTGATGACCCTTAGCTTGCTTCCATATCTTGGCTATTGTAAATAACACTGCAATAAACAGAGATAAACATGCATTTATCTTTTTGAATTAGTGTTTTCATTTTTTTAATAAATTCCCAAAAGTGGGATTACTGGATTATATAGTACTTATATTTGTAGTTTTTTTAGAAACCTCGATACTGTTTTTCAGAGTGGTGGCATCAGTTGACATTCCTACCAACAGTGCATGAGGAGGGTTCCCTTTTCTACACATCCTTGCTAACATTTATTTATTTTTTTAATCTTTTTGGTACTAGCCATTCTGACTGGTGTGAGGTGATAATCTCATTGTGATTATGTTTGCAATTCCCTGATGATGAGTGATGTTGAGCATCTTTCCATGTATCTGTTGGCCATCTACAAGTCTTTGGGAAAATGTCTTTTTAGGTCCTCTGCCCTTTTTTTTTTTTTTTTACAAATAGTTTATTGTCAAATTAGTTTCCACATAACACCCAGTGCTCATCCCCACAAGTGCCCTCCTCCATGCCCACCCCCCCCCCACATCCATCAGTCCTCAGTTTTTGTCAGCATTCAAGAGTCTCTCATGGTTTGCCTCTCTCCCTTTCCCCCACCATTTCCCCCCTTCTTCTCCCGATTGTTCCTCCGTTAAGTTCCTCCTAATCCTCCTATACGTGCACACATATGATATTTGTCCTTCTCTGCCTGACTTATTTCGCTCAGCATAACACCCTCAAGGTCCATCCATGTTGCTACACATGGCCAGATTTCATTCTTTCTCATTGCCATGTAGTATTCCATGGTATAGATAAACCACATCTTCTTGATCCATTCGTCCGTTGATGGACACTTAGGCTCTTTCCATGTTTTGGCCATTGTTGAGAGTGCTGCTATGAACATTGGGGTACATGTGCTCCTATGCATCAGCATTTCTGTATCCCTTGGGTAAATTCCTAGCAGTGTTATTGCTGGGTCATAGGGGAGTTCTATTGTTAGTTTCCTGAGGAACCTCCACACTGTTTTCCAGAGGGGCTGTACCAGTTTACATTCCCACCAACAGTGTAGGAGGGTGCTCGTTTCTCCACATCCTTGACAGCATCTAGAGTTCTCTGATTTGCTCATTTTAGCCACTCTGACTCCTCTGCCCATTTTTTAATCATATCATTTTGGAGTGTTGAGTTCTGTGAGTTACTTATGTATTTTGGATATTAACCCCTTATTGGTTATATCATTTACAAACATCTTCCATTCAGCGGATTGCCTTTTCATTTTGTTGATGATTTCCTTTGCTGTGCAAAAGCTTTTTAGTTTTATATAGTCCCAATTGTTTACTTTTGTTTGTTTCCCTTGCTTTGGGTAACATATCTAGAAAAATATTGTTAAGGTTGATGTCTTAGAGGTTATTGCCTCTTTTCTTTTAGGAGTTTTATTGTTTCCAGTCTTCCATTTAGGTCTTTATTCCATTCTGAGATATTTTTGTGTATGTATGGTACGAGAAAGGTCTAGTTTCATTCTTTTGCATGTAGGTGTTCAGTTTTCCCAACACCATTTATTGAAGAGAATGTCTTTTCCTCATTGTATATTGTTGCCTCCTTTGTTGTAGGAGTACATTGACCATAAAGTGTGGGTTTATTTCTGGGCTCTCAGTTCTATCTATTCCACATAGATATGTGTCTGTTTTTATGCCTGTACCATACTGTTTTGATTAGCATTATAGTATAGTTTGAAATCAGATACTGCTTGATCTCTACCCAATTTTAAGCATTCATCTTGGATGGACAAACCAAGGATATACCAATAATTTAATGGAGATGAAGCACAGAATAAATTTAGGATTATCCCTTATTCTGCCACTTAAGTGGTTTTGGTAACTTGGACAAAATTTTTTAATTCATTTAATACCTGCTAAGCATATGACTGCCACTATGCAAACACAACTATGCTCTCGCAGTCTTTTCAGTCCAGAAATGGGGACAATAGATCGTTTTGGAGAGCTAAGTTCCCAACACCACTGATCTACCTTGTAGCTAGCACAGTTACCCTGAGGGAATAGTAGCTATGTGTATCCTGGGTTTTTTAATGTTTTTTCCAATCATTTAAGACAAAGGTTTTGAATCTTAACTGCTTGTTAGTTATCTCTGAAGCTTAAATGTACAGATTCTAGGATACCTGGGTGGGTCAGTCAATTGAGCGTTGGACTTTGGCTCAGGTCATGATCTTGCAGTCCATGAGTTTGAACCCCACTTCAGGCTTGCGGCTGTTAGTACAGAGCCTGTTTCAGATCCTCTGTCCCTGCTCTCTGCGCCCCCCCCCCCCAACTTGCGCGCATGCATGTGCTCTCTCTCTTGCTCTCTCAAAATAAATAAACATTAAAAAATAAATAAAATGGGGCGCCTGGGTGGCTTAGTCGGTTAAGCGTCCGACTTGGGTCATGATCTCGCGGTTTGTGGGTTCGAGCCCCGCGTCGGGCTCTGTGCTGACTGCCAGCTCGGAGCCTGGGGCCTATTTCAGAGTCTGTGTCTCTCTCTCTCTCTGACCCTCCCCTGCTCACGCTGTCTCTCTCTCTCTCCTAGAAATAAATTTAAAAATATTTTAAAAAAATAAATAAAAAATAAAAAATAAATAAAATGTACAGATTCTTGGGCCCCACACCTCATGATGTACTGGTAATTGTTTAAAAACCTGTTCTCTGAGTAGGGGCTGACTTGTAGCACGTGCTGATTTTCCTGGTAAATACTCCCACCATGGCCAATTTCAGGTTACCAATGTTACAAGATTCCTAAAAATCTAACAATTGGCTCTCATGAGCCTTTATTAACCAGCCCCAGCACACCATTGGCCCCACCTCAAAGCTACGGAATAAAAATCGGTAGGCATGAGGCCTGAAAATTTTTATTAAAAAAGTTCTAAAGGGAGCCAGAATTAAGAGTTTTTTGAAGTTTTCATATTGCATGCTTGTCAGATATAAAAGGTTCAGAACACAGTAAGACTTCTTGCTTTTTAAATTTTTTTTTTTTTTTTTTTTTTTTTTGGAGAGAGAGAGAGAGAAATAGAGACAGCATGAGCAGGGGAGGGTCAGAGAGAGACACACAATCCGAAGCAGGCTCCAGGCTCTGAGCTGAGCTGTCAGCACAGAGCCCGATGTGGGACTCGAACCCATGAACCATGAGACCATGACCTGAGCCAAAGTCATATGCTGAGCCACCACTAACCAACTGAGCCACCCAGGCACCCTGACTTCTTGCTTTTTAAAACCAAGTAGCTTCAATGAGTTGGATCGTTGATGATAGAAAGACAGTGTAGCAATTCTGAAATTTTCAGGAGTGTGTGAGTTAACACGCACATATTAAATACATTTTTAAAGTGAAAGAAGGATTGTAGACCGAAGACATCCAGCAACAGCTCACAGTGGTAAACGGGAAACAGAACTGGGTGGCACCACAAGAAAGATACATAATAACTGTCAGGTTTGGAGGGAGACAGACAGCCTATCAGTCAGGTACTTTCTTAAAAATGTCATGAACTTCAGGCTTTTGAAACCATGTTTGAAAGCTGGGGAGGAATGTAGGAGAGGGGAGAGGGGCCTTCCACATTGATGAAACAGTGCAGAGAAAGGACGTTAATAGGTACCTTTGAAGTATAATGAATGAGTCTACTTGGATTGGAGCATATGGAAAGTATAAACAATCTTGGGTAAGATTTGGGAAGGTACTTGCTTAACACTTATCTAGTGCAGTGTTTTTCAAGGCTAGCAGCACCTTCTCTCTCCTCGGCCGCCTCCTCTGCAAATATCACTTGAGTGCTCAACATTTTTCTAAACATTTTTACCTAGCAACCTACTTTTATGCTCAGGTAGTAGATTCATAAGAATGCATTAATCTTTCAGCTGATACTTAATGGTTCCTGAATACCCTAAAATTAAATGCACACTTAGAATCTCATACCATATTGTTTATAGGTTGAAATTTTCTTAAGAACGTCAAGAACTTGGGGCACCTGGGTGGCTCAGTTGGTTAAGCATCCAACTTCAGCTTAGGTCATGATCTCACGGTTCATGGGTTAAAGCCCCATGTCGGGCTCTGTGCTGACAGCTAGCTCAGAGCCTGGAGCCTGTTTCAGACTCTGTATCTCCCTCTCTGTCTGACCCTCCCCTGTCTGTCTGTCTGTCTCTCTGTCTCTCAGAAATAAATAAAACATAAAAAATTTTAAGAAAGAACGTCAAGAACTAATAATATTAGTCCATAGGACCCTGGAATATAAAAAGAACAACAAACATGTACTTTGTCATTTAATTAAGTAGATCTCCTTACATGTTAGACATTAAGAAACTAAGAACTATCTCAATACTTTTCCCCTGGTAATTTTTAATGTTCTGAGCAGGTTGACTATTTGGCTTTTTTTGGTTGTTTCTAACAGTGTGTGAAGTTACATGACAAGGTAGTTGGTTATATCTGTCATATGCACTTGTTAGACTAGAATAGTAAGCATTCTACCTTTAGCTACCATTTAATTGCCACTGTTCAAGGTAACTATATGACTTATTGAATAAGCAGTGTTTTATCTTTACATTTTGCGCAATGAATTTCTATTGAAAAAAACATAATCGAGCATTTTTGTCATTCCTTTTAAATCCATTTTACTCTAAGGCCTATAATGCCTTGTATACACTAAGTTGTTCTATATACGAAGCTGAGTTTTTCTTTGTTTCAAGCAAATCATTCATTTTCATGATGATTGTAATAATAAATAAGAAAGAAAAAATGTTGAGGAGCTTATGTTAGAAACACTACTCTGGGGGGTGCCTGGGAAGTCAGTTGATTGAACATCCAACTTCGTCTCAGGTCATGATCTCACAGTTCATGGGTTCAAACCCCATGTCAGGCTCTGTGCTGACAGGTTGGAGCCTGGAGCCCGCTTCAGATCCTGTCTCTCTCTCTCTCTCTCTCTCTCTCTCTCTCTCTCTCTGTCTCTCCCCCCACCCCATCCCCACTCATGTTCTGTTTCTCTCCTCTCTCTCTCTCAAAATAAACATTAAAAATTATTTTAAAAAAAGAAACAAAAGAAACACTACTCTGGCTTGTTTTTTTGTGTGCATGTGCCAAAGGAATTTTCCACTCCTTTGGCACTATTTTAAAGTGTTGAAGTCATAGAAAAATGACAGAGGATATTATTTTATTATAAGTCCTGAAAAAAGAAATGCTTTCTTTTATGGCTCACTGCCTAGCCCCATCTCTGGATCTAGGTATTAATGTCAGATTCTTAGTTTAGAGGAAGCGTGATTATAGCAGAAAGATAGACCTGAATTCAAATCCTAACTATACCAATTATTGGCATCATGACTTTGAACAAGTCCCATTATGGTGCACATTAAATAAAATAATATATAAAGCACTTGGCCCATAGTGATGCTCAATAAATGGTTTTGACTGTGTATGCCCCCTAAGGAAGCACCAAGAGTATTTTTGCTTTTTTACTTCTCCACATACTTTAACCAAAATTCCCTTAGGTAAAAAAATCCACCAAAGAACTGAAAATAATTTGAATTATCTCCCTTTTGGCCTGCTCATTTTAGGTATAAAGATAAGAGTATGAAGCTAGTAATAGGCTAGTAATATATTTCTGGTGACAGTATAAATTAGCACGATCACCTTGGAAAATAACTTGGGACTATCTTGTAAATGTTAACTTTTGTTTACTATGTAACCCTGCAGTTCCACTCTCTGGTACATTCCTATGCATGTAGACCAAAAGACATTTACAAGAACATTTGTAGCGGCATGGTTGATGTCACCAAAAATTGGAAACAATCTAAGTATTTTGCCCCACTAAAAATGAAATATAGCTATATGAATAAGTGAATGAATCTTGTTTGCATAATACTTAGTGTTAAAAAAGCATATTGGGAAGACTACATACATATAATACAGTCTTTAAAGGTCTTTTTTTTTTTTTTTAATGTGTATTTATTTATTTTGAGAGAGAGAGAGAGCTTGCGTGTATGAGCAGGGGGACGGGCAGAGAGACAGGAAGACAGAGAGTCCCAGGCAGGCTCGAAGCTGTCAGAGCAAAGCCTGATGTAGGGCTTAAACACACAAATTATGAAATCATGACCTGAGCCAAAATCAAGAGCCTGATGCTTAACCAACTGACTGTGCCACCCAAGTGCCATTTTGCCTTTTAATTGTAGCATTTTGTTCATTAACATTTAATGTAACTTGATATAGTTAGATTTGGGTCTACAACGTTACTATTTATTTTCTTTTTGTCACCTACATTTTTATCCCTCTGTTACTCCTTTTCTACCTTCTTTTGTGTTATTTGAATATTTTTTAGAATTTTATTTTAATTTATTGGTTCTGTCTCTTCACATTATTTTTTTATTCAACTGTTTTTTTAAATTACATTCTTTTTCAAGATTTTGTTTTTATTTTTATTATTTAATATAATTTGTCAAATTGGCTAACATACAGTATATACAGTGTGCTCTTGGTTTTGGGGTGGATTCCCGTGCTTCATTGCTTACATACAACACCCAGTGCTTATCCCAGCAAGTGCCCTCCTTGATGCCCATAACCCATTTTCCCCTCTCCCCTGCCGCCACCCTCCCCCATCAACCCTCAGTTTGTTCTCTGTATTTAAGAGTCTCTTAATGGTTTGCCTCCCTCCCTCTCTGTTTGTTACTATTTTTTTCCACTTCCTTCCCCCCATGGTCTTCTGTTAAGTTGCTCAAGCTCCACATATATGTGGATGAATGAAAACATGATATCCCTCTTTCTCTGACTTATTTCACTTAGCATAATACCCTCCAATTCCATCCATGTTGCTGCAAATGGCAGGATCAAATGGCAGGATTTCGTTCTTTCTCACTGCCAAGTAGTATTCCATTGTATTCAAGATTTGAATCTTGTCATGATCTCATAGTTTGTGAGTTTGAGCCCCACATCAGGTACTGTGCTGACCGCTTGGAGCCCGGAGCCTGCTTTGGATTCTGTGTCTCCCTCTCT
Source organism: Hyaena hyaena (assembly GCF_003009895.1). Classification (NCBI taxonomy): domain Eukaryota; kingdom Metazoa; phylum Chordata; class Mammalia; order Carnivora; family Hyaenidae; genus Hyaena; species Hyaena hyaena. The sequence continues at coordinate 4,818,599 of NW_024080642.1, read as the reverse complement.
TTCTGCCCCCTTCCGCTCCTGCTCTACCTCTCTGTCTCTCAAAAATAAATAAACATTAAAAAAGCTTTTTTAAGAAAAAATAAAAGGCTAAGATTTTTACAATGGATAAAATTAAAATAAAGCAAGATGCAGCTATGTTTTGTTTATGAGACGTTCTTTAAAATATTAAGTCTTGCAAGCACAGAGGATAAACAGTGAGCATAAATATGCTCAACATAGTGAGCATAAATAAGTCTGTAGTGGCTATATTAATATCAGATAAAGTAGATTTCAAGACAAAAAGTTTTACTAGTAGATAAAACGATCTTGAAAGAGAAGAATAAAGTTAGAAGATTTATATTTCCTTCAAAACTTACTATAAAGTACAATTATCTTGATTATGTATTTATGGTCCTGGCATAAAGATTGACAAATAGGTCAATGGAACAGAATAAAGAACCCAGAAGTAGACCTCACCTATATCATCATTTGATTTTTTACAAAGAAGCCAAGTAATCAATGGGGAAAGGAAAGTCATAAACAAGTGGTACTTAAAACTGGATATCCATGTGGGAAAAAAATGAACCTCACTCTTCACCCCTACCTCACACCATATACGTTTATTCAGAATGAGTCATAGACCCTAAGTATAAAACCATAAAGCCAAATATGGTAGAGAGGCACCTGGCTGGCTCAGTCAGTAGAGTATGTGACTCTTGATCTTAGGGTTGTGAATTCAAGCCGCATGTTGGGTAGAAAGATGGCTTAATTTTTTTTAAATCTTAAAAAAATATATGATAGATTATTTTTGTGACTGAATGCTAAGCAAAAGTTTCTGAGGACATGGAAAACAATAACCACTGGAGAAGAAAATTGCTAATTAAACTGTAATTGCAGCTTTCATACATTGTTGATAAGTGTAAAGTGTTACAAGCACTTTGGAAAAAGGCCTGGCACTTTCCTATAAAACTATACATGCATCTATCCCATTACCCAGGAGAAACAAAAACATATTTCCACCAAAAATCCACAAAGGAATGCTCATATAGCAGCTTTATTCATAATGGACAAAAATTCAAACACCCCAAGCATATGTATCAATAGGAGATGAATAAACAAACTGGTGAATTCATATAATGGAATCCTCAGGAATAAAAAGAAATGAACTCCTGCTAAATGCAACATGGATGAACCTTAAAACATAATGCTGCGTAAAAGAAGCCTCCCACAAGAGAGTACATACTATATGATTCTATTTATATGAACAGTGGAATCATGTAAATGGAATCATGCTGTGTACTAATTTGGGGGGAGAAGTTTTTAGAAAAATCAAAAGAGTGGTTGCCTCTAGGAGTGGTTAGTGCCAGGTGTTGACAGAAGAGGTATAAGACAAATTTCTGAAGTGATAAAAATGTTTCATTTCTTGATAGAAGTTTGGGTTACACAGATACATAAATTTTCAAAACTCATTGAATGATGCACTTCATTGTGCATTTCATTGTATATAAATTTTACTGTAAAAAGAAAAAACTATAATACTGAATTCTAATTAATTATACACATTTAAGGACAAATGTACTGATGTCTGTAACCTACTTTGAAAGGCATAAAAAAATAAGATGGATTGATGGAAGGGCAGAAAAATAACATGTAATAAGGCAAGTATATACAATATTAATGGTAGAATATATATATGGTGAATATACAGATTACCTACAAGACTTTTCAATCTGTACATTTGAAATTTTTTTATAGTAGAGCAAGAAAATGATACTTAAAATTCAAGATAGTAGCCACATATTGGGAGAGGATAGGAATGGGGGATAGTTTTATTAGCTTTGCACAGAGATGCAAAGTTATTCGTACTGTTTTAGCTCTTAAGTGGAATGGTATTCACAGGTATTCATTGTCTTATTACACCCCATAACTTAACATTTATCTTAAATATAACCTTTATATAACTTTTCATACAATTAAAAATGTGATAAAAATATATCAGAAGTTGAGTTCTATTAACCAGTAATAACAATTATGAAGCACTGTTTGAAAAATGAGATTAGGGGCGCCTGGGTGGCTTAGTTGGTTAAGCGTCCGGCTTTCGCTTAGGTCATGATCTCGCGGTTCGTGGGTTCGAGCCCCGCGTCGGGCTCTGTGCTGACTGCCAGCTCAGAGCCTGGAGCCTATTTCAGAGTCTGTGTCTCCCTCTCTCTCTGACCCTCCCCTGCTCATGCTGTCTCTCTCTCTCTCTCTCCTAGAAATAAAATAAAAAAAGAAAAAGAAAAGAAAAAAAAAGAAAAATGAGATTATAAGAAATCATTTCTATTAATTATAGTTCGTTTGGGCCCCAAAATCTAACATTTACATTTGCTTATCTGAGTCTTTTCATTTTGTTTCTTGCAAACTTTCCAGGTTCTGACTATTGACTCTAGAGATAATCAATTCTTTTCCTTTTATACCTTTCTTTCTGATCCCTAAAGGTGATACTTCTGAACCTTAAACCTTCCCTACAGGCAAATAGTTTAGCACACAATGACATTTAACCTCTCTTCCCCCTGTGAGTAGAGTCTCTGCTATGTTCTTCCCTTTGTGGAAAGTAATAGGTATGCCTGAAATCAATAATGAAATTAAAATGGGAATGGGGCACATGGATGGCTCAGGCGGTTGGGCGTCTGACGTCTGACTTCAGCTCAGGTCACCATCTCGTACTTAGTGAGTTCGAGCCAGGCATCAGGCTCTGCACTGACAGCTAACAGCCTGGAGCCTGCTTCAGATTCTGTCTCCCTCTCTCTCAGCCCCTCCCCTGTTCACACTCTGTCTCTCTCTTTCAAAAATAAAATAAAAACATTAAAAGAATTTTTTAAAAAAAGAAAATAAAATGGGAATAAAAATTGTAGAGTTTTTTTTTTTAATGTTTTGTTTATTTCTGAGAGAGAGAGAGAGACAGCACGAGTGGGGGAGGGTCAGAGAGAGGAGACACAGAATCTGAAGCAGGCTCCAGGCTCTGAGCTAGCTGTCAGCACAGAGCCCAACGCAGGGCTCGAACCCACAAACTGTGAGATCATGACCTGAGCCGAAGTCAGATGCTTAACCAACTGAGCCACCTGGGGGCCTCTAAAAATTGTAGTGTTTTAAATGATAGTGGCTTCCCAGGAATGGAGACAATGATACAGAGGTGAATGGAGATAGTTCCATAAACTCAAAAATATAGGTGGCTCATTGGCAGACAGTACACATACTGTTTGAAATTATTTTTCTTTTCCAGTTTTTATGCTTGCCAAACATAAAACACAAAAGTGACCAAAAACCTAAAGTAAAATGTCAGGGAGCAAATTTAATGAAAAACTTTTGCGCCTTAGTATTATTATTTCTTACATCTTTTCTCACCTTTATGTCAATATTTTTGTGTCCATGAAAATCTGTATAATATCTTACCTTTTAAGTCCTGACCTAGGCCAGGGAAGGGTAAGCTTTTTCAGTATGTTGGGAGGCAGTATTTTATTAGTTTTTATTCTACTTTACCATGTGAATTTCCATGAACAATACTTACTTCCTCTTTCCGGATTTCATTTTCTTCATCTGTAAAATCCATATTTCATTGAGTCTAAATTGCCATATTATAACACCCTCAATTATTTTATGTGCTATTAAGAAAACTAAATATTGTAATTAAACTATGATTCAGTGCTTTTTTATTGATTGAAGATATTTATCCTAGTGTGTGTGTGTGTGTGTGTGTGTGTGTGTGTGTGTGTGTGTGTGTTTTAGAACCTTCTTTAAAGTGCTGAGCAAGGTGCCTGGCATATTACAAATATTCAATAAGTAGTAGCCATTATGTTGATGATGATAGTGTTGGTGATTTGATTGTGAGCATTTAGTGAAGTGGTGCTCATTGTTTAGGTTGGTGTTTGTTTGGGTATCAGAATTATTAATTGGTCATCTTGATGAGATTTGCTCATGGTAATCAGAATGCCCACTTGTTTTTAATTTGAAGTAACATAACAATAGCATAACATCTCTAGTTGGTTTTCAGAGGTAGTTCTTTTAATTATTAGTATTTTGTTACCAATAAAATGTGTTTGTTGAAGTTTCCTCCAGAAATAAATTCTACTGATACATATCAACCTTCTGGGTTGAAGTTGCTATTTTGTAAGAGAATTTGTTCAAGTGCACAAGATAAATGAGATGCTCCTACATATAAAGCTTAGTGAAATTGCATTGTTGATATTGTGATATGAGATCTCAGCTTTTAATAATTTTTTAAATCTTTTTCCTGTTTATGCAGGAGGCAGACAGTGGGGAGGAAGAATGCCGGTCACAGCCCAGGAGGTATGTTTGTTTATTATATCCTATAGCATTTCTGTACTTAATTTTTTTTGTCTAATTATTTCTTAGTCTTGTCTGATTGGCTTATCCCAGTTTTCCAAGGTGCTTAATTGGTCTCTCAAAATGGAATCGCTTTAAGAATCCAGTTATTGGGGGGCACCTGGGTGGCTTAGTTGATTAAGCGTCCGACTTTCGCTTAGGTCATGATCTCGAAGTTCGTGGGTTCTGGCCCCTCGTGGTTCTGACAGCCAGCCAATATCACCTATCAAAAGAAACCATCACCTGAAAAAAGCTATACATTACCATACTCACCCTCCTTCAACTATTTTTAATCATAACATTTACCGCCACAGAACTTATCATATTTTACATCCTATTCGAAGCTACACTCGTACCCACTCTAATTATTACTACACGATGGGGTAACCAAACAGAACGACTTAATGCAGGACTGTACTTTATATTCTACACCCTAGTGGGCTCACTACCTTTACTAGTCGCACTATTATATATCCAAAACACAACTGGCTCCCTAAACTTCCTAATCGCACAGTACTGGGTCAAACCTATTTCAACCACTTGATCCAATATTTTCCTATGGCTGGCATGCATAATGGCCTTTATAGTAAAAATACCCCTGTACGGACTACACCTATGACTTCCCAAAGCACATGTAGAAGCTCCTATTGCCGGATCAATAGTCCTAGCAGCCGTACTTCTAAAGCTAGGGGGCTACGGAATAATACGCATTACTGTACTACTAAACCCTCTAACCGGTCAAATAGCATACCCATTCCTAATATTGTCCCTGTGGGGCATAATTATAACAAGCTCTATCTGCTTCCGCCAAACAGACTTAAAATCCCTAATTGCATACTCATCAGTAAGCCACATGGCCCTAGTAATTGTAGCAGTACTCATCCAAACACCATGGAGCTACATAGGAGCAACAGCCCTAATAATTGCCCACGGACTCACATCATCCATATTATTCTGCCTAGCAAACTCAAACTATGAGCGCGTACACAGCCGAACCATAATCCTAGCACGAGGATTACAAACCCTATTGCCACTAATAGCTGCCTGATGACTACTAGCCAGTCTAGCAAACCTAGCTCTTCCGCCAACGATTAACCTACTAGGAGAATTATTTGTAGTAATAGCATCTTTTTCATGATCCAATATCACCATCGCCCTCATAGGAACAAACATCATCATCACAGCCCTATACTCTCTATATATACTAATCACGACCCAACGGGGGAAACAAACAAGCCATGTTAAAAATATCAAGCCATCATTTACACGAGAAAATGCCTTAATAGCCCTGCACCTCCTCCCACTACTACTCCTCTCGCTCAATCCTAAGATCGTTCTAGGACCTATTTACTGTAAACATAGTTTAACACAAAACACCAGATTGTGAATCTGGTAATAGAAGATTGAACCTTCTTGTCTACCGAAAAAGTACGCAAGAACTGCTAATTCATGCCCCCATGCTTAAAATCATGGCTTTTTCAACTTTTATAGGATAGAAGTGATCCGTTGGTCTTAGGAATCAAAAAATTGGTGCAACTCCAAATAAAAGTAATAAATCTATTTAGCTCTCTTATCATAACAGCAATACTTATTCTACTCTTGCCGATCATCATAGCTAACACTCAAGTGTATAAAAACAACTTGTATCCTAACTACGTAAAAACTACAACTTCCTATGCTTTCGCCATTATTACAATTCCAGCCCTAATATTTATTTACTCAGGACAAGAAACAATTATCTCAAACTGACACTGAATGACAATTCAAACACTAAAATTCTCCATGAGCCTGTTTCAGTCTGTGACTCCCTCTCTCTCTGACCCTCCCCTGCTCACGCTGTCTCTCTCTCTCTCTCTCTCCTAGAAATAAATAANCATGGCTTTTTCAACTTTTATAGGATAGAAGTGATCCGTTGGTCTTAGGAATCAAAAAATTGGTGCAACTCCAAATAAAAGTAATAAATCTATTTAGCTCTCTTATCATAACAGCAATACTTATTCTACTCTTGCCGATCATCATAGCTAACACTCAAGTGTATAAAAACAACTTGTATCCTAACTACGTAAAAACTACAACTTCCTATGCTTTCGCCATTATTATAGTTCCGGCTCTAATATTTATTTATTCCGGACAAGAAACAATTATCTCAAACTGACACTGAATGACAATTCAAACACTAAAATTCTCCATGAGCCTGTTTCAGTCTGTGACTCCCTCTCTCTCTGACCCTCCCCTGCTCACGCTGTCTCTCTCTCTCTCCTAGAAATAAATAAAATGTTTAAAAAAGAAAAAATAAAATAAAATGGCAGATTTTATTATGTTGTATACATGAAACTAATAGAATGTTGTATGTCAATGATACATACATACAATGGTAGATTGCTTTAAGAAAGTGCAGATATGCCAATATTAGCCCAGTTTTGACCCAAGTCTCCACAACTATCTTGAGTAATAAAAAAAGTAAGTTTTTATTACCTTTTAGGAAAATATCAACTGAACGTTTCAGCCTTCAGTTTTGTACTTAGGTTTGTCATTCGTTATGATAGATAATTTAAATTCTTACAGATTGATCAATATTTTACTTTCTAAATACAAAGTTTATAGAGCAACTTACCAATCCTTCAAATACAGTGAATACTCATAAAGTAGCAGGCATGTGTTTAAAAGGGTACCAGTACCTATTACTGCCATTAAAAGAAAAAAAATACAAGAGATATTTAGGAAGTATCTGATAATATTTTTGTTATCTCCTTTAAATGGTTTTATAAAACAACTTTTTTTCCACAAGAAACAGTCCTGGTAAGTTCTAGATGATCATGTAAATGTTACCAAATTTGGGGCACCTGGGTGACTCAGTTGGTTAGGTTTCCAACTTCAGCACCAGTCATGATCTTGCAGTTTGTGGGTTCAAGCCCTGCATAGGGCTCTGTGCTGACAGAACAGCACAGATTCCGCATCTCCCTCCCTCTCTGCCCCTCTCCTGCTCATTCATGTGCACATGCATGCTCTCTCTCTCTCAAAAATAAAATAAAACATAAAAAATTAAAAGAAAAAATAAAAAGATAAATGTTTTTTATGTTTTCATCCTCTGAACTCAATCACATGAATCATTCTGCACCATACAGAGAACGGATACAATAGGCATGCTCAATGTGGAAGAGCTGGCTAAAGAGAATGCTTCCTTAATGATGAATTATCAAGGGTTTGTTGATGTGTGCCACTCTGATAAACTATAACTTCATGTAAAAATGGTTTCTTTTCATCAGTAACAGGCTGATTGACAATATTCTTCTGTCTTGGTTAGCATGAAAAATTTGGCTTAAAGCTTAATTTCTCACTTTCTCTTAGGGAAGATCTGACAATGACAGGTCCTTCTTTTGCCTAGGGCTAAGGGAGAGAAACCCAGAAAAATTTTTTTGCTGAAATTACCAGAGGCACTATAAAGGCATCATAAACTTTTTCCTATTAGAGTTAAAAAAGAATTCCAAAAGATTCTGAAATTTTCTAGTAGGCCAAATGTAATGATTGTTGGGTTAATTTTCAGCTTTCTGTATTGACTTGGCGTCTACTGGGATAATTGTTGTTAAAAATTACATAATGATGAAGCAATGCAAGTTTAATCTCATTCACAGCACCAAATTGTCAAGCCATTAAGAACCATAAAGATCACTGTTTTTAAAGTTGTTGGCAATAAATCATTAATATGACTAGCAGAGGGCTTTTGTAGACTTCTTCTATTAATAAGAAAAAAGATCATTTAAGAAATGATAGAAATACAAATACAAATAAGAATAAGAAATGAGTGAAATAGGGGCGCCCGGGTGGCTTAGTCGGTTAAGCGTCCGACTTTCGCTCAGGTCATGATCTCGCGGTTCGTGGGTTCGAGCCCCGCGTCGGGCTCTGTGCTGACTGCCAGCTCAGAGCCTGGAGCCTGTTTCAGTCTGACTCCCTCTCTCTCTGACCCTCCCTGCTCACGCTGTCTCTCTCTCTCTCCTAGAAATAAATAAAACATTAAAAAAAAAAAAAAAGAAATGAGTGAAATAAATACAAATAAGAAATGAAGAAATATCTGTTAGCACCCATTTTTAAAAATAAAAATTTACTTGTCTATTGTAATTTATTACATTCAGTATGTTTCCCAGGCTACTTCTAAATCTAAGACTAAATTGTAGTCTAATTCAAAGGAAAGAAATTTTTAAGTGCCATTTGAATGCCCCTTACAGCTAGATGGTGTGTAAGATGTAGATTTTTCGTATGCTTGACCACTACAGATAATTCTGGCATTCTCCATCACTTACCACAAAATAAACCAGCATTTAGTTACCATCATTTCACTGAGCATGCCTGAACTCATCTTTTCAGTTTGCAGATTCAATTGTGGTTTGTGGTAGAGAATTGAATAGTAAACAGCATATTATTAAAACTGATGAAGCTCTAGGTAATAAAGATATTCATTATCTTTTATTTATTTATTTTTCTTTTAGAGAGAGAGAGAGGGAGCACATGTGAGAGGGGGAGGAGGCGGAGGGGAGAGAGACAGAGAGAGAAAGAGAAAGAGAATATCTCCGTGCTGAGCGTGGAGCCTGACATGGGGGTCAATCCCACATGACCTGAGCTGAAATCTGGGATCATGAGCTGAGCTGAAATCAAGAGTCACTCAACTGACTGAGCCACCCACGGGCCCCTAATTATCTCTTATTTTAACCAAATGCCATTTACTGGGAAATTCATAAGTTAAAAGTAATAGTTTAATATAATTAGCCCAAACTATGAGGTCTTAAAAACCAATGTTCACAGACAACAACAACAAAAATAGATAAATTAAGCTACATCAAAACTTTGGCAAATCATATAACTGGTAAGAGGGCAACGTCCAGAATATATAAAGAACTCTTACAACTCAACCACAACCATGACAAAAAGAACAACATGTCTAATTCAGCTCAGGCTCCTATAACAAAATACCATAGACTGAGTGGCTTAAACAGAAGGAATTTATTTATTATAATTCTGGAGGCAGGGACATCCAAGATCAGTGAGCTGAGAGATTCAGTTCCTGGTGAGAGCTACTTCTTGGCTTTCAGGCAGCTGCCTTCTTGCTGTGTCCTCACATGGCTGTGTGAAAGAGGGTGCTCTGGTCTCTTCCTATGTAGACATTAATCCTGTCATGGGAGTCTCATAACATCATCATGACATCATCTAACCCTAATTTCCTCCCAGAGGCTCCCATCTCTAAATACTGTCTCACAGGATTAGGGCTTCAAAATATGGATTGGGGGAGCACACAAATATTCAATTCATAACATTCCACTCTGCCCCCCAAAGTTTGATGTTCTTCTCACATTCAAAATATATTCATTACATCCCAACAGCCCCAAAAGCTTTACTCATTTTAGCATCAACTCTGAAGTCTGAAGTCCAAAGTTTCATGTAAATACCATCTCATCTAAATCAGATATAGGTGAGAAATTTCTCTCCACCTGTGAACCTGTGAAATCAGATAAGTTAGGCACTTTAAAATACAGTATGTTTGTTTTTCTCAGATAAATACCAGAAGTGGAGTTGCTGGTTCATATGGTAGTTCTGTTTTTAATTTTTTTTTTTTTTTTGAGAGAGAGAGAAAGCATATGAAGGGGGAAAGGGTGTGTGGGGGGGAAGAAGTCCTTTGCCCTTTATTTAATTGAATTGTTTGTTTGATATTGAGTTATGTAAGTTCTTTATATATATATTGGTTATATCATTTGCAAATATCTTCTCCCAGTTGGAAGTTGCTTTTTCATTTTGTTGATGATTTCCTTCCCTGTGCAAAAACTTTTCAGTGTGATACAGCCCCATTTGTTTATTTTTTATTTTGTTGCCCTGAGGAAACAGATGCAAAAAAAAAAAAAAACGTTGCTCAGACCAATGTCCAAGAGCTTAATTCCTATGTTTTCTTCAAGGAGTTTTAAGTTTGCAGGTCTCACATTTAGGTGTATAATCCATTTTGAGTTTATTGTTGTATATGGTATAAAAAAATTGGTCCAGTTTCATTCCTTTGCATGTAGCTGTCCAGTTTTCCCAATACTATTTATTAAAGAGACTGTCGTCTTTTTTTATTGCATATTCTTGCCTCCTTTGTCAAAGATTAATTGACTGTATACTTGTAGGTTTATTTCTAGATTCTATTCTGTTCCATTCTATTCTATGTGTCTGTTTTTATGCCAATATTATTACTGTTTTGATTGCTGTAGCTTTGTAGTATAGTTTGAAATCAGAGAGCATTATACCTCAGCTTTATTCTTTCTCAAGATTGCTTTGACTATTCAGTCCTTTGTGGCTCCATACAGATTTTAGGATTACTTGTTCTAGTTCTGTAAAAAAATTGCCATTGTATTTTGATAGAGATTATGTTGAATCTGCGAATTGCTTTAAGTGGTATAGACATTTTAACGATATTAATTCTTCCAATCCATAAGCATTGTTTATCTTTCCATTTATTTGTGTAACTTTAATTTCTTTCATCAATGTCTTAGAGTATAGGTCTTTTACCTCCTTGGTTAAATTTATTCCTGGGCATTTTATTCTTATTAATACAATTGTAAAGGGGATTGTTTTCTTAATTTCACTCTCTAACAGTTCATTATTAATGTATAGAAATGGATCAGATTTATGTATACTCATTTCATATCCTGCAACTTTACTGAATTAATTTATTCTAATAATTTTTTTGGTGAAGTCTTTAGGGTTTTCTATATATAGTACCAGCTAATCTAAAAAATAGTGACAGTTTTACTTCTCCTTTTCTGATTTGGATATCTTTTATCTGATTGCTGTGACTAATAGTGGCAAGAAGGGCATCCTCATCTTATTCCTGATATCAGTGGAAAAGCTTTCAGCTTTTCACCGTTATGTATGATGGTAGCTGTGGGTTTGTTATAAGTAGCCCTCTATACCCACTTCTTGAGAAGTTTTATCATAAATGGATATAGAGTTTTATCAGATGCTTTTTCTGTATCTGCTGACATAATCAACTGATTTGGGCTCAGGTCATGATCTCATGATTTGTGAGTTTGAGCCCCATGTTGGGCTCTGTGCTGACAGTGTGGAGCCTACTTGGGATTTACTCTTTCCTTTTCTCTCCCTCTGCCCCCACCCCACTCACACACACTCTCTCCCTCTCTCTGTCTTTCTCCCTTTCAAAATAAATAAATAAACTTTAAAAAAAGTAAAATGTATGAAACAAAAACTAACACAATTGAAGGGAGAAATAGATATTTGTATAAAAATAGTTAGAAGCTTCAGTATTACACTCACAATAATAGAACAACCAGACAAAGATAAGTAAAAAAAAAATAGAAGACTTAAATCAACTAGATTTAACAGACATATACAAAACACCATCCAACAACACCAGAATATATATCCCTCTCAAGTAAACATGGGACACTTTCTAGGATAGCCCATATGTTAGGCAACAAATTAAGTTTTGGTAGATTTTAAAAGGTAGATCTCATACAGGATATCTTATCTGACCACAATGGAATGAAGATAGTAGTCAGTAACAAAAGGAAAACTGGAAAATTCATAAAATAATGGAAAGTAAACAGCATACTTTTAAACAACCAATGCATCAAAAAGAAACCACAAGAGAAATTAGAACATACTTCGAGACAAATGAAAACAAAACACAGCATACCAAATCTTACAGGATGCAGCAAAAGCAGTGCTAAGGGAAAAATTTATAGCTACAAATGCTTACATTAAAAAACTAGATCTTGGGGCACCTGGCTGGCTCATTCAGTAGAGCATGTGGCTCTTGATTTCAGGGTTGTGAATTCGTGCCCCACACTGAGTGTAGAGATTACTTAAAAATCAAATATTAAAAAAATTTTTTTTAAAAACCCAACATCTCAAATGAACAACACAACTTTACAACTCAAAAGACCAAACGAAATCCATAACTAGCAGAGGGAAGGGAATAATAAAAATTAGAGCAGAGATAAGTGAAATAGAGACTTGAAAAACAATAGAGAAAATTAATGAAACAAAAGTTTGGTTCTTCAAAAAGATCAATAAAGCTGATGACAAACCTTTAGTTAAATAAACTAAGAAAAAAAAAGAAGAAACTCAAATTACTAAAACTAGAAATGAAAGTGGAGAAATTGCTGATTCTACAGAAATGAAAGATTACAAGAAAGTATTGCGAACATATTGGATAACATAGATGACATGGATAAATTTTATCATGAATAAAAAACAAAACCTGCCAAGACTAAATCACAAAGAAATAGAAAATCTGAATAGACCTATAACTAGTAAGAAGATTGAATCAGTGATCAGAAGTCTCCTAACAGGGGCTCCTGGGTGACTGAGTCAGTTCAGTGTCCGACTTCGGCTCAGGTCATGATCTCATGGTTTGTGGGTTCAGCAGCTCAGAGCCTGCAACCTGCTTCAGATTCTCTCTTCTCTCTCTCTGCCCCTCCCCTGCTTTTGCACGCTCTCTCTCTGTTTCTCAAAAATGGATAAATAAACATTAAGAAAAAGAAAATCTCCCAACAAAGGAAAGCTTGAGCCCAATGGCTTCACTGGTGACTGCTAACATTTAAGGTTTTTTTTTTTTTTTTTAACATTTATTCATCTTTGAGAGACAGAGAGAGACAGAGCTTGAGTGGAGGAGGGGCAGAGAAAGAGGAAAACAAAGAATCCGAAGCATGTTCCATATTCTGAGCTGTCAGCACAGAGCCTGACACAGGACTTGAACTCACAAACTGTGAAATCATGGCCTGAGTTGAAGTTGGATGCTTAACCAACGGAGCCACCCAGGTGCCCCTTTGCTACCAAACATCTAAAGAACTTAATACAAATCCTTCTCAAACTTCAAAAAAATTAAAGAGGGCAAAACACCTTCTAATTCATTCTATGAGGCCAATATTACCCTTATACAAAAGCCAGACAAAGACACTATAAAAAAATAAAACTACAAACCAATATTTCTTATGAATATTTATGCAGAAATTTCCAACAAATTACTAGCAAACAGAATTCAGAAGCATATTAAAAGGACTATACACTATGACCAAGTGGGATTGGTTCCTCAAATGCAAGGATCGTTCACATATGAAAATCAGTCAATATAATCTGCCACATCAACAGAATAAAAGGAAAACAAACCCACATGATCATGTCAATTGATGCAGAAAGCACATTTAGCAAAATTCAATACCCTTTGATGTGAAAGAGGAAAGACTGAAAGCTTTTCCTTTAAGATCAAGAACAAGACAAGGATGCCCACTTTCACTACTTCTATTCAACACAAGAGTGGAAGTTCTAGTCACAGCAATTAGGGAAGAAAAAGAAATAAAAGAATATTCAAATTGGAAAAGAAGAAGTAAGATAATTTGTGCTTGCAGGTGATATGATATATAGACAAAACTCTAAAGATTATACATAGGTACATGTGTTAGAACTAATAAATGAATTTAGTAAAGTACCAAAATATTAAGTCAACACACAAGTCAGTTACATTTCTGTACACAATGAACAACCTAAAGAGAAAATTACAAAAATAATTCCATTTATAATAGCATCCAAAAGGATTAATACTTTGGAATTAATTTAACCAAAGAGATGAAAGACTTTGTACAATGAAAACTATAAATTGGGGCACCTGGATGGCTCAGTCGGTTAGATATCCGACTCTTGATTTCAGCTCAAGTCATGATCTCATGATTCATGAGATGGAGTCCCATGTCTGCCTCTGTGCTGACAGCACGGAGTCTGCTTGGGATTCTCTCTCCTCTCCCCCCCACCCCTCCCCTGCTTGCGCGCTCTCTCTCTCTCTCTCTCTCTCTCTCCCTCACACACACAAAATAAACATTTAAAATTAAAAAAAAAAATTTTAAATACAGAGCATGAGTTGGGGAGGGACAGAAAGAGGGAGACACAGAATCCAAAGCAGCCTCTGGGCTCCAAGCTGTCATCACAGAGCCTGATGCAGAGCTCAAACTCATGAACTATGAGATCATGACCATAAAATCTTACGAACCATAAGATCATAAATATATACTTATAGTATATATTTTATTGTGTGTGTATATATATATATATATAAATGTGTGTAGGTATACAGACATACAGTGGAATATTATTCAGCCTTAAAAAAAAAGATAATTCTGCAATATGCTATAACACAGATAAACCATGAGGACATTATGCTAGGTGGTAATAAACCAGTCACAAAAAGACAAATACTATATGATTCCACTTACATGAGACACTTAGAATAGTCAAAATCATAAAGACAGAAAGTATAATGGTGTTTGCTGGAGAGGGGAAAAGGAGAGTTACTGTTTAATGGGTATAGAGTTTCAGTTTTATAAGAAAAGGAGTTATGGATGCTGGTGATGGTTACATGTATTTTATACGACTGAACTGTATACTTAAAAATGGTTAAGATCATAAATTTTATCTGTATTTTACCACAATTACAAAAAGACAAAAAATAACTATCAGTGCTTATTATTTAGTACTAACAAAATCTTTTTAGTTACATGACTTATGATTATAGATTCCTGTGGACTACATCCTGGAAATGAGTGAGTGCAATATTTTCTTTTCAGCTGGACTTTTTTTTCTCATTACCAGGACCGATATTTAGCAGAAATTCTATGTTCTAGAGTGAAAAGGTCTGAGGCAAAATTCCTCCACTAAAAGGGAAATAAGATGTAGGCAGCTCTGGGAATGTGGCTCTACTTTTTTCTGACCATTCAAAGCATTATACATTCTATAATTCAGTACTCATCAAAAAACTGAAAAGTGTTAGAATAAATAATCTCTTAGTCAATGCAGTGTCTATTTTTTTCTGCTGGGGAGAGGGCAGATGAGGAAGAACAACAGTACAATCACATCAGAAGAGGAAAGAGTCCCTTTCAGGGGCAGAGGAAAGAGCTGACAGTCAAGAACTCTTGAGCAGTTAAAAGGATACTGTTCCTACTTATTGTCCCCTCTCCCTGGCAAGCTGGACAGACTACAAGCCAGAGAAAGGTATGACAACATGGCCTCTGGCATAGGGAGGCCAGCAAGCAGTAGAAAGAATTGTTCATAATTCAAGTTTTCTAAAGACAAAGGTTAATGATTGGAAGATTCTCTTTCCATTCTTACCCTTTGTAAAATGACAGTGGGTACCAGGGGATTGTGCTTTTACAGTATGTCAGCATACTGTATGTTGCCTTATTAGATTGTCCTTGAGTAATACTCACTTTTTAGTTTCATTGAGAAATAATTGACAAATATAAAATTACATTTTTATAGGTAAAGATTAAGTCTTTAAGCAGGAAGGTCCAGTGGCTAAAAATGTATGATTATGCCTCTAGCAAAATAAGTAATTTTCAATAACTAACAAGTATATATGTGCTAACTACTAGAACCGAGGGGCATCTCCCTGTAAGAGCTAGATAGATGCTGTAAGTTATAAGAGCTAATGAATAAATAACTATCTTAATTTATAAAAGAATTAAATATCTAATGATAATAGCAATGAATTTTTAATTTCAGCCACTATCTAATATGAGGTTTTTGTACTTTTTGAATTAAAAAAAAAGTCTACTTTCAGTAATTACATAGTGCTATACAAATATTCTTTTAAAGTTAATCTTTTTTAAAAAGCATTGTCAGGGAGCTGTAAGAGAGTTGAAGCCGCAGCCACTATTATTATCTCCAGTGCTCTATATGTGGGTACAATACCTCCATGGCACCCACATGACAAGCCACATGTGCTTCTTCAGCTGTGTGGGCTACAACTTTTATGTCAGTGTCTGTCCATTCCTTCAAGGTCCAAAAGATCCAAGCCAAAGACCACAACCCAGGCCCAGAGACTTTGAGGTCAGTGTCATAACTGGTAGACAAAACAATTATTGGTTCTCACATTGGAAATGAGCCAAATTAGAGTGATCTTTTATTATCAACTATGTATGCTTTTCTGTGGTGAGTCTGTAGAACACTACTGGAATGTCTGTCACAATAGTGGCCTTTACCTGGAAAGCCTTCTTTGCTTGATGCTTGAGGACTGTGCACTGGGGCATGACTCCTCGAAGTATTTTTCTCATCTCCTATAAGGAAGGTCTTGAGACCTATTCATCTCTCAGATCCTAGGTAAATCAAAAGTGTCAGAAGGAATGGTGTACTCCGTAGTGTTCTCGCTTTAGATGACTGACTAAATTGTAGCACTCTTAAGAAGCACCTTCAATAACTGTATTTTACACAGACCACAGGAAATGGACTGACCTTGGGAAGTTTCTGGCTTTGGGCTATCATTCTTTGCTAAGACCACTGATGGAAACTTCCTTATTGCTGAACTGGCTCTCTACCCTCGGGGCCAGGGGGCAGCTGGTCTCCAGGGGATCTCAGCAGAAACTCTGCCAAGCTGTTGCTGGAAGGAGTCTGCAAAGGCATATGTGTGGATTCTACTAACCAGACCCTGATCTGAGAAGCTGCCCATGATCCAAAGTCCTGCTAGACCTGCTGTCTTCCTTTTACCATAGTTTTTGCGAAATATGAAGAGCTTGTTCCAGATTATGGTTAAAATTAAAACTGAAGCCATATTGTAAAGAATTCAAGAGCAGAGATAGAGTACTGATGACTTGTGTTGGCATTGGCTTTACCAATTAGGAAGACGATCAAGTGGCACTGTCTAAGGATAAGGTCCTATCCTACAGACAAAACAGTATGGCCAAGGAAACTCAAGGAGTGAGTTTGAAGGCATAAATCCAGGATAGGAGAGTCAGTATATTAAGGACTTCCTTTTCATCCCATCAATGACAACAGCAAATCAGAACATACAAATAAATGACAACTATATATATATATATATATATATATATATATATATATATATATATTTTAAAGATACATTCACAGGATAGTTCTACTCACTCATGAAAAAATTTTAGTGACTTTGTTGTTAGTCTTGCTTTAAAACTATGTTGAATTTTGCTGGTCTGTTCTTTATTAATTTGATTAATAAACTTAACAATGGAAGCTCATAATAATTCATGGATCCCTCTGTAGAAAAGGACTTCAGTTTCCATACTCTTATTTATCTCCCCTTTAGGCTCTCAGCGCACATGTTCATTTTTGCATTCCTAAGGTCCAGGCCAACCCCTGGCAATTAACAGGGATACATTACCTAATTGTTAAATTACTAAGTAAATTAATGATAAATGTATGAATTGAACCTAGGGAAGCTTGTATAGCAACAAGCATCCTGTAGCTTTAAAAGTAATTCATGACTGGATGATTAACTTTTTATAGTGCTAGTACCTTCTCCCAAAATGATTTTCCCAATTGAATGAAAAGTGTAATTGACTTTTTTTTTTTTTTAAATAGCTTACAAATAAGAACCAAAGATTTGCCCATCCTTCTTCCCCACTTCTCTACCCTTCTACTCCAACCCCCCAAATTAGAATCATCTTCTTCCAGGAGATATTCAGGGAAACTTTAAAAAAATTAATAAAGTTAATATACTTTCCTTCTTGTTCACAAGTCACAAGTCATTTGCTTTGGATGAAAGGATAAGAGGCTATTAGGAAAGGTTTATTCTGAATACTTACTCAGAACTGCTGAGTTCAGTATAAGGTCAAGCTTTTTCTTCTTCTTCTGATACTCTTGTGTTTCTGGATCTAAACAGTATAAACTGTAGGAACTCCTCATATACATGATTTTTCTTACCTGAAACAAATATACACATATGTGTGTGTGTTTACACATGCATATATATACACATACATATATGCTTTAAGGTAAGAAAAACTGTGTGTATATGTATATGTGTATGTATGTAATTATATATCACCTATGTGTATGTTTATGTTTAAAAAAAGTTTTTTAATGTTTTATTTATTATTGAGAGAGAGATAGAGACAGCGTGAGCAGGGTAGGGTCAGAGAGAGAGTTACAGAATCTGGAGAGAGGCTCCATGCTCTGAGCTAGCTGTCAGCACAGAGCCCAACGTGGGGCTCTAACCCACAAACTGTGAGATCATGACCTGAGCTGAAGTCGGACGCTTAACCAACTGAGCCTCCCAGACGCCCCTATGTTTTAAATATATTTTAAGGGAAATGGATACTACAGAAAGATTTCCTATTATAATCCAAATGAACTCTCAAATTGCCATCATCATCAAATTCCATATCACTTTGGTATTCATATTTAATTCTTTCAAAAGAGGAGTAAACCCTCTGATGGAGAATTCTTACAAGTGAAATTGAAATTAAGGAGCATTTACTGAAGCTCCTGGGTGGCTCAGTCAGTTAAGCATCCCACTCTTGATTTTGGCAGAGGTCATGCTCTCACTGTCATGAGATTGAGCCCCTGTACTGGGCTCCACACTGGGCATGGAGTCTGCTTAAGATTCTTTTTCTCCTTATTGGTCTATAGAAGCACAACAGATTTCTGCGCATTGATTTTTTATCCTGCGACTTTGCTAAATTCATGTATTCTAGTAATTTTTTGGTGGAGTCTTTTGGGTTTTCTACATAGAGTATCACGTTGTCTGCAAGTAGTGAAAGTTTGACTTATTCCTTGCCAATTTGGATGCCTTTTTTTCTTTTTATTGGCTGATTGCTGAGACTAAGACTTCCAGTCCTATGTTAAATAGTAATGGTAAGAGTGCAGCAGAAAAAGAAATCAAAGAATCAATCCCATTTTCAATGGCACCAAAAACAATAATTACCTAGGAATAAACCTAACTAAAGAGGTGAAAGATCTATACTCTGAAAACAAACATTGTTTAAGTGTCTATACTGCCCAAAGCAATCTACATATTTAATGCAATCCCTGTCAAAATATCACCAGCATTTTTCACAGAGCTAGAACAAAATCCTAAAATTTATATGGAACCACAAAAGATCCCAAATAGCCAAAGCAATCCTGAAAAAGGAAAACAAAACTGGAGACATCACGATTCCAGATTTCAAGATGTATTACAAAGCTATAGTCTTCAAGACAGTATGGTACTGGCACAAAAGCAGACATATAGATCAGTGGAATAGAATAGAAAACCCAGAAATGGAGAAACAACTATATGGTCAACTAATCTTTGACAAAGCAGGAAAGAGTATCCGAGGGAGAAAAGACAGTCTCTTCAACAAATGCTTTTGGGGAAAATGAATGGCAACATCCAGAAGAATGAAACTGGACCACTTTCTTACACCATACACAAAAATAAATTCAAATGGATAAAAGACCTATATGTGAGACAGGAAACTACCCAACTCCTAGAGAAGAACATAGGCAGCAACCTCTTTGACCTGAGCCACAGTAACTTCTGACTACACACATTACCAAAGGCAAGTGACACAAAAGCAAACATGAACTATTGGGATTTCATCGAGATAAAAAGCGTCTGCACAGTGAAGGAAACAATCAACAATACTAAAGTCAGCCTACAGAATGGGAGAAGATATTTGCAAATGACATATCTAATAAAGGGTTAATATCCAAAGTCTATAAAGAACTTCTCAAACTCAACACCTAAAAAACAAACAACCCAGTTAATAAATGGGTGGAAGATATGAATAAACACTTTTCCAAAGAAGACATCCAGCTGGCTAACAGACACATGAAAAGTTGCTCAACATCACTCATCATCAGGGAAATACAGATCAAAACCACAATGAGATACCACCTCACACCTGTCAGAATGGCTAAAATTAACACAACAGGTGTTGCTGAAGATGTGGAGAAAGGGAAACCGGTGGGCACTATTGGTGGGAATGCAAACTGGTGCAGCCATGCTGGAGAAAAGTATGGAGGTTCCTCAGAATACTGAAAATAGAACTACCCTGTGATCCAGCAATTACACTATTAGGTATCTACCCAAGGATACAAAAATACAGATTTGAAGGGGCACGTGCACCCCAGTGTTTATAGCAGCATTATCAACAATAGCCAAACTATGGAGAGAGCCCAAATGTCCATTAACTGATAAATGGATAAAGAAGATGTGGTATAAATATACAATGGAAAATTACTCAGCTTTCAAAAAAAAAGAATGAAATCCTGCCATTGCTAAGCGAGATCAGTTAATCAGAGAAAAACAAATACCATGTGATTTCACTCATATGTGGAATTTAAGGAACAAAACAGATGAACATATGGGCTTCATCTGAGTAGAAGAGAGAGGGAAATAAACCACAAGAAACTCAATGATAGAGAACAAACTGAAGGTTGATGGAGGGAGGTGAGTGGGAGATGGGATAGATGGGTGATGGGTATTAAGGAGAGCATTTGTTACGATGAATATTGGGTGTTGTGTGTAAATGATGAATCCCTGAATTCTACTCCAGAGACCAATATTGCACTGTATGTTAACTAAAATTTAAATTTTAAAAGAAGAGAGAGATTCTCCTCTCTCTCACTCCCCTTGCCCCTCCCTTGCTCATGCACCATCTCTCCCCCTCTCTTCCAAAAAATAATAAAAAGAGCACTTACTAGAACTAATACGTTGAGTATTCATATTATGTATAGACTATTAGTCTTATGAAAGGTAGTTCAAAATGTTTCCCATATTTTCAACTTAGAGAATAAGATTTCTGAAAAACAAAAAATTTCCCAGGTAAAAGTAAAAACTTATTCCAGAACAGCATCTTTTCTTTAAATTGGATTAAAGCAGAAGTGTATATAAATTATAAGCATACAATTTTTATCATATCTATTTAATAGCAGGGAATTGAACATTATTATTTTTTCAATCTTCTCTATAATATTATTTCTATAAAAATTTGTTTTAGCCTTCCTGTCTAGTTAGATAAGATTCTAAGTCTACAGCTGATTTGATTTTCTTTTTATATCTACAAAGGGGTCATCAAGGGAAGTGTGGATATACAATAGTGTAATAGAGGGA
Organism: Hyaena hyaena; assembly: GCF_003009895.1. NCBI lineage: Eukaryota > Metazoa > Chordata > Mammalia > Carnivora > Hyaenidae > Hyaena > Hyaena hyaena. Next base: position 4,797,379 of record NW_024080642.1, on the reverse strand, counting down.
AAGAGCATGAAGTAAGACTGAGAAGACCTAATTTTAATTCTGTCTCACCTTTTACTGTGCTAAGCCTCAGTTTCCTCCTCTGTAAAATGAGGATAACATCTGCCCATCTATCCTATAGGTTTGTTGAAAAGCAAAAGCATATAGGAAAGCCTTAACAAATATTAAGCACCCTATGTTACAGCAAAATGTAAACTGATGGTGCTTTCATTAATACTTGTCTAAATTCTTTTCCGTTTTGGGGTGCCTGGGTGGCTCAGTCAGTTAAGCATCTGACTTTTGATTTTGGCTCTGGTCATGATCTCAGAGTTCCAGCTCCACTTGGGGTTCTGAGCTGACAGTGCAGAGCCTACTTGGGATTCTCTCTCTCTTACTCTCTTTCTGTCCTTCTCTACCTCTCTCCCTCTCTCTCTCTCAAAAATAAATACATAAACTTTAAAAATAAATAAATAATTTCCCACTTTATTTTTTTTTATTTTATTTTTTTTAATGTTTTATTTATTTCTAGGAGAGAGAGAGAGACAGCGTGAGCAGGGGAGGGTCAGAGAGAGAGAGGGAGTGACAGACTGAAACAGGCTCCAGGCTCTGAGCTGGCAGCACAGAGCCCGACGTGGGGCTCGAACCCACAAACCGCGAGATCATGACCTAAGCAAAAGTCGGACGCCCAACCGACTAAGCCACCCAGGCGCCCCAATAATTTCCCACTTTAATTTTACAAACTCACAGCCTAATTTCTCAATTTTGTTTTGGCTGACACCCTTTTATATCATATCGTATAATATTAAGATTATTTACTGAGGAAAAACGAGAAGTTGACAGACTTTAGATACCAATATAATTCTTATTTAGTACAAATCTAGTACTGAATTAGAAGTGGGAGCTTCTCCAGGTCAGTAATTCAGATCTGATTCAGTCTGGATGATAACCTAAAGTTACAACCGTTTGGATGCAAGTTGGAAATTCCTGTCTGAAGGTACAGATCATCTTGTTTTATTCATTCAGTGAATATTAAGCAAAGACTCATCTACTGCTTCTCTGACTCACTACTATTCCACTGTCCTTAGGCAGAAAGAATATATTAATAAACATAACTGCCAGACTATCTGGTGTTAATTATTCACTGGGAATTTCCCCAAGCCAAGCAGTCATTTGGAGAGAGAAGAAAGGTCCTGTTATTGATTACCTAGCCCCGCCCTAAAACAGCTATTCTGCTGAAACACCAAACAAAAGGTCAGGAAATTTAGAAACTGTTTAAAACACATGATTGGTTAGAGCCATCTTTGCTTACAAAACCCCATACTCTTCAGTAGAAAAATTCTCATTTCATGCTCTAACAGAACGCCCTGCTTCCCTTATACAACACTTCCAACACTGTTGTTACACATTATTTGTTGTCTGTCCTTGGCCACTTAAAACTGAGTGAGGACAGCAAGGTTCTGATTGTATCCTTGAATTCTGGCACATAGAAGGTACTCAATAACTTTCTGTAGAAAGAATGAATAAAGAACCATACTTTTCATCCATTGTCATACTTTGGGAAAAGATATTTAGCTTCTTTGAGCCCATTTCCTCAATTCTGTAATAAAAACAAGAATATTTTATAGTTTTTCATAAGGATTTTCATTAAAAATAAAGGTTAAGTGCCTATCACAGTAATAGGCACTCAAGAAGTAGTGACTGTTATTTTTATTATTTTTCCTTTTCATTATAAACTAAGTTCTTCTAAAACTAGGATCATAATATTTGGTCCATAATAAATAAATCTTCACAGGACATATTTCAGAAACCTTCAAAATCACTACAGTCTAGTTCCTCAAGGAGGGAGGGGAAGGAAGCAGTTGATTTTAATGTTAAAGCTTTTTTCAAGTCAGTTAAATAAATTATAGCTGGCAGGCCGAGTTGTTTTGTTCTGTTTTGCCTAACTGTCCCTCTTCATAACAATGGGAACATATAATCCATGAAATCACTTTTAATATGAAATAAATGATGACTGTCTTAGATAGGATGGTATATGAACTCTATAGAATAGCAAATGACTTAATTTTAAGAAAACCAAACTTGCGGCTTTCTGTTAAAAGGATGCTCTATAATATATATACATTACACATACACATTATACTCACACATACATTGCTGCTACATCTTCAACCACATGAAATATTTATAACCTCTGGAACAGGAAAACATAGGCCATATAGAAGATAAGACTGGCATATTTGGGAAGATCGCAAATCTTACATGTAAAAATATTATGCCAATAGGAAGTTCATGTGTGTTACTATTTTTAGTTGGAGATTTTATCTGTGATTGAGAAGTGGAAATGGTCATTGTTGTTGTTGTTTTAAATGACCTTTTGGCTAGAAGTTATGAGATTCAAAGTTCCTTAACTGAGATAAGGTATCTGTCCAAGAGCTCAATTGTGTAGAGTACAAGGTTCTATCATGCAAAGCTTATTAACTGAATTCTGTCTGCCCCACACGTACTGTTTCGGGTTTTTTTTACATATACTATAGCTTATTTGGGGGTGTATTGAACTCTAAATACCATGTATTATGCAGGTAGGATTGTCCTGTGAAGTTTAGGAACTGGCTTGGAATTGAGAAGGTCAAGATTACTTAGCAGCATTGCAATAATAATATAAAGTAAGAGATTAGTTGAGATTGCCCAGGGAGAGGGTTAGCCATTATTTTAACACAATTACCACTGATTGTGTATCTGCTCTTAGGCAAAAGGGGGAGTGGCAGAAAATGAGCCTCTACAGATGGCTTCAAGCATATGTCAAGCATGAAAAATAAACTCATCCTTGGGGCACCTGGGAGGCTCAGTTGGTTAAGTGTCTGACTTCAGCCCAGGTCTTGATCTTGCAGTTTGTGAGTTCGACCCCTGTGTCAGGCTCTGTGCTGATAGCTAAGAGCCTGGAGCCTGTTTCAGATTGTGTGTCTCCTCTCTCTGCCCCTTCTCCACTCATGTTATGTCTCTCTCTGTCTCAAAAATAAATAACACTAAAAAAATTTTTTGAAAAAGAAACTTATCCTTAAAACACATTTATATTTCTCTGTCACTCTAGAAATTTCTGGAAAATGGCTGACAAGCCAACGTGATATGGATCTTTGAAGTTCAAGTATATGCATACATTTTGAAAAGTTTGAATCTGCAAAATATTCTAATAGTCTTAAAAACATTCTAATGGTTTCTTAGAGTTTAGACTCTATTTTATCCTTTAAGTTAAAATGTTTGCATATCAAGATCAATTATTGTGATATATGTTTTATCTCTCTGTACTGCTTCCCTCATCAATGTGGTCAGGTATTTATTGGACTAAAAGAAATTAAAATATAATTTTAAAATACCATTCCATAACCTTGCTTTCCCCTCAGACTACAATTTTGATTTCTAGAAAATACCATCCGTATTCATTACCTCCTTTGTCTACTCCCATTCACTCTTCAACTTATAAAATATAGTGTTTATCCCTTTACCGACTCAAACTGCTGCTCTTGTTAAGATTGCCAGTGAAGGGGCACCTGAGTGGCTCAAGTCAGTTAAGTGTCAGACTCTTGATTTTGGCTCAGGTCATGATCTTACAGTGGTGAGCACGTAAGATTCTCTCTCTCCCTCTTCATCACCCCCTCCCCTACTCACATGTGCACTTGCTCTAGCTCTCTCAAAAAAAAATTCACTAACTAGTGAATACTTTTTGGTTCCCATTTTAAATGGCACTATTGACCTTTTTTCTCTGCAGTTCTTACTTCCTTTGGCTTTTTATCATGATTCTCTGCTGGTTCCCCTTGTATCCTCTGCCCATAGCCTCCCAGTTGGTTTGACCAGCAAGTCTGCTCCTGCTCATCTCTTAGAAGTTAACTTTTCCCCGGAAATCATCCTTACTTCTCTTTTATAGTATAGAATGGCATTTTCAATGTTTTGGGGAACATGGAAACATTTGAAAAACTAGTAAAAACACTAGACCTGGGGCACCTGGGTGACTCAGTTGGTTGAGTGATCAACCCTTGGTTTTGGCTCAGGTCATGATCTCATGGTTTGTGAGTTCGAGCCCCACATTGGGGTCCACACTGACAGTGCGGAGCCTGCTTGGGATTCTCTCTCTCTCTCTGCCCCTCCCCTGCTCATGCTTTCTCTCTCTCTCTCAAAATAAATAGACTTAAAAAAAAATGCTAGATCTTTGAAAACAAAAATGTGTGCATACAACTTAATTTTGCATAGTTTCAAGAGTGCGGATCCCATTTTCTGTATGTTGTCCTTTTTGGTGACCTCATCCACCCTATTCTTCATGCCCATGTGCCAAGAACTTTCACATCTCTATATTCACCTCAAATCCCTTTTTGTGGTTTAAACCCTTATTTCTAACTGCCTATAATCTCTTTTATATCTTCTGATTGTCTTTATTATATTTATGAAATCTATTTCTCTTACAAAGTTTCTTCCTCTCCTTTTAAGGACCCCACCATCCACTTAATAGTTTAGGCTAGAAACTTCCTATTTAACCCTGATTCTGCCCCACTTTCCATATTCAATAAATTCCTAAGTCTATCACATCTACCTCCTAACTGCTTACTGATGAAAGCACAAATATGAAAAGGTTATAGACTGAAATAAGGAATTAGTACAGGCAAAATCATTTTAAATTAGTGAAAATAATTCTTTTTTTAAATTCCAGTATAATTAATGTACAGTATTATATTAGTTTCAGGTATACAATATAGTGAGTCAACAATACTATACGTTATTCAGTGTTCATATGATAAGTGTACTCTTAATCCCCTTCACCTATTTTTAAAATTTTTTTAATGTTTATTTTTGAGAGAGAGAGAGATACAGAGCACAAACGGGGAGGGGCAGAGAGAGAGGGAGACACAGAATCTGAAGCAGACTCCAGGCTCTAAGCCTGACGCAGGGCTCAAACCCACAAACTATGAGATCATGACCTGAGCTGAAGTTAGATGCTTAACTGAACAAGCCACCCAGGTGCCCCTCTCCTTCACCTATTTTATCCATCTCCCCCACTCACCACGAAAATAACTTCTTAGGGGCGCCTGGGTGGCTCAGTCTGTTAAGCGTCCGACTTTGGCTCACGTCATGATCTCATGGTTCATGGGTTCGAGCCCTGCATCGGGCTCTGTGCTGACAGCTAGCTCAGAGCCTGGAGCCTGTTTCAGATTCTGTGTCTCCCTCTCTCTCTGACCCTCCCCAGCTCACGCTGTCTCTCTCTCTCTCTCAAAAATAAATAAAACATTAAAAAATTAAAAAGAAAATAACTTCTTAAACAAATATCCAAGTAAGAATAGTAAGCACAGTTTTAAGGTGGATTTGGACAGACCAATCCTTTTTTTCTTTTTCTTTTTTTTTTTTTTTCCCAGACCAATCCTTTTATTCTGTGGTGATACTACAGGCTTTATTATCTGGGTATTCACTACCACTTAGCAAAACCTATTTTAATCAAATTTTAAAAACTTACATAACACAGAGTTTATTTTAGTGGCAGGATTTATGTTAATAGCTTTTATTTTATTTTTTTAGGGAGAAAGTACATGAAAGCAGGAGGATTAGGGGGAGACAGAGAGAGAGAGAGAATGAATCTTAAGCAGGCTCCATGCCTGCCTTAGAGCCTAACTCAGGGCTCCATCTCACAATCCTGAGATCAGGACCTGAGCTAAAATCAAGAGTTGGATGCTTAACGTACTGAGCTACACATGTACCCTATGTCAATAGCTTTATAAAGGACTTTAACTCTGTATTTATAGAGTAATTAAAGACAGAAGTGGTTACATAAAATACACGTGTTTTTATATCAGACTTCCTTTTCTATTTATAATCTCTGCCTTTACTGTAGTCTAGGCCCTTTTCTTGCTTGAATTATTGCCTTCTCACATGATCTCTGCATCTAACTGATCCTCATGCTGATACATCCTTCACCTACCCTCAGGCATGACTCAGATTTATTCATGGTACTTTCCAACCTAAAGTCTCCCATTATCTTCCATTGCCTATAGAATGGTCTAGACTTTGTTATGACATTTAAACAACTGTAAAAACTGACCCCAGTTCAACTTTCCAGCCTTACCTATTGCCACGCAAACTTACACCCTTTATTCAGGCCTTAAAGAATTATGTGCTATTCCCTAAATGTGCCTTTTATCCTCTCAAAGCTAACTTATATATGCCTTCAAGCACCAAATTAATTCTTTGTATTTGTATCTCATTTAATACCACTGACAGTCCCAGGGAATTATTATTGTCTATTTTTCAGGTGAGAAAGCTGGGACCTGAAGAGATTAGTGACTTGCTCAAATCATCTAGCACCAAACTCCAGTTCAAACTCAGTATATCTTCACTCTAACCAATGCCTTTCCTACCCTCTCTTGGAATGCCTTTTCCCATCTTTTTTCTGTCTAGTAACATTCTATTCATCCTTTAAAGTCTATATCTCATATCACCCATATCTCATCATCCCATGATGACTTTTCTCGTTTCATTCACTTATCCTGTGAACTTTTACTGAGTACTTTTGAGTGTTGGTTAAGAACCTGGATTTTAGAATTAGATGAGATATGGATTATCCTAGTTTTCTGATCCTCTGATTTCTAGTTTTTCTTGTATAATCTAACCATATTGCAAGCATTGTCTTTAGTTTCCTGTTTTGATTTCTTTAGACTGAGAATTTATAGATAATTGTGGGAAGAGGTAAGTAAAGAATTCTACTAGAAATTTAGAACTTTCCTTCAGTCTTTTACAGCGCCCTTAGCCACACCTAATTAAACGGCTGTTTTTATTTTATTTATTTATTTATTTATCTTTTAATATTTTTTATTTATTTCTAGGAGAGAGAGAGACAGAGACAGAGACAGCATGATCAGGGGAGGATCAGAGAGAGAGGGAGACACAGAATCTGAAGCAGCTCCAGGCTCTGAGCTGTCGGCACAGGGCCCGACGCGGGGCTCGAACCCACGAACCACGAGATCATGACCTGAGCTGGAGTCGGACGCTTAACCGACTAAGCCACCCAGGCGCCCCTAAACAGCAGTTTTTAAAGTAGCTATCCTTGGGGCGCCTGGGTGGCTTAGTCGGTTAAGCGTCCAACTTTCGCTTAGGTCATGATCTCGCGGTTCGTGGGTTCGAGCCCCGCGTCGGGCTTTGTGCTGACTGCCAGCTCAGAGCCTGGAGCCTTTTTCAGTCTGTGACTCCCTCTCTCTCTGACCCTCCCCTGCTCACGCTGTCTCTCTCTCTCTCTCTCTCTCTCCTAGAAATAAATAAAACATTAAAAAAAATTAAAAAAAAATAAAATAAAAAAATAAAGTAGCTATCCTTGGGGCACCTGGGTGGCTTAGTTGGTTAAGCGTCCAACTTCAGCTCAGGTCATTATCTCGCAGTCTGTGAGTTTGAGCCCCACATCAGACTCTGTGCTGACAGCTCAGAGCCTGGAGCCCGGTTCAAATTCTCTGTCTGTCTGTCTGTCTGTCTCTCTCTCTCTGCCCCTTCTCCACTCACATTCTGACTCTCGCTCAAAAATAAACATTAAAAAAATAAAGTAACCTTTATTTAGGTTTTTCAAAAACATTCAAGTTCATATTCTTAGAAATAACAACTTTTTATTTTTGTACACATACTGAGTTAGTTTATATAATAATAAAATTATACAATTATGACAGAAGTGCAATGGACACCAACAGTTTTTAAAACAAACAGGCAGATTCTTTTTTTTAAATTTTTTTAATTTTTAAAAAAATTTTTTATTTATTTCTAGGAGAGAGAGAGAGAGAGAGAGAGAGAGACAGCGTGAGCTGGGGAGGGTCAGAGAGAGAGGGAGTCACAGACTGAAACAGGCTCCAGGCTCTGAGCTGGCAGTCAGCACAGAGCCCGATGCGGGCCTCGAACCCACGAACCGTGAGATCATGACCTAGGTGAAAGTCAGACGCTTAACCGACTAAGCCACCCAGGCGCCCCCAAACAGGCAGATTCTTGATAAGCGTGCAACTTCACTGGTGAGAGTAGAAGTTAATGGGCATCACTCAAGAGGCATAACCTGCTAAGCAGGAGCACATCTGCTACTGTGACGGTGCGCTTTGTAGAGAGAATGGAGACTGCCAGTCTAGCAAGTCCTTTAAATAGTAGAAGTTGGTTGGGGCGCCTAGGTGGCTCAGTCAGTTAAGCGTCCAACTTTGGCTCACATCGTGATCTTGCAGCGCATGGGTTTGAGTCCAGCTTCGGGCTCTGTGCTGACAGCTCAGTACCTGGAGACTGCTTCAGACTCTGTGTTTCCTTCTCTCTGCCCCTCCCCCACTTGTACTCGCTCGCTCGCTTGCTCGCTCTCAAAAATAAACATTAAGACAAAAAAAATTTTTTTAAGTAGAAGCTGGTTAGCAAGTCTCACAGATTGCTGTGATGATTAAATAAGACATAATTCATTTACATAGTTTGGCATAAAATGTCCAATAAATGTTACTTACTATTACTAAGACCCGTTATAACCTTTATAGAAGGGGTCTTAAATAAAGTATTAACCAGACAGCATTGGGTAGTGATGAGAGGAGGGGAGGAATAGGCTTTTCAGTTTGGGTTAACAACACCTGCAAAGGCAGACCAGTAACAAACACAGCATTCAGGGAGAACATTGGGGAGTTTGGGGAGTTGAGGGCCAATTTTTCATATGCCTCATCTTTTCCTTCATTTTTTAATTTCATATTTCATTTAAGTATTTCATGTATCTTGTCTATTCTATCATATATCTCATATATTCTTACCCTTTTTTGAATACCTAGCATTAACATGGTGTGTGGCAGGGTTGGTATTCACCTTTTGGTATGCCTCTGTTTATCCATCTGTGAAATATGAACAGTAATTATACTATGTGTCCAAACATGAATTAATATTTGAAGGGAATTTAAAAGCCCTGTTGTGAAGATTCAGTGTAAGAAATTTAATATTCTGCCTCCCATTGTTCTGTTTTTATTATTACAGTGCTTTTTTCTAGAGTATTAGCAATTACCATTTTATTACTTACCAGTATGCCCATGTAAAAGTGTAAGCAGCAGTTCTTCTGTAGTGAATCTTTAGTTTGACTGGCTGAAGCCTCTTTCTTGTGACATTAAAAAAACTTTTTTTTTTAATGCTTATGTATTTTGAGAGAGAGAGAGAGAGCAGGGGAGTAGCAGAGAGAGAGAGAATCCCAAGCAGTCTCCACGCTGTCTGCACAGAGCCTGATGCAGGGCTCGCCTCAGTGCTCAATGCATGGCTCTATCTCACAAACCTGTGAGATCATGAGCTAAGCCAAGATCAGGAGTAGACTGAGCCACCCAGGCACACCACTTGTGAGATTTTTTAAGAAAAGGTCCTCGGAGCAAAACATGGCTACCTCTTATGTTTTTGGGAATGCAGAACAAAATTTGAACTCTTTGAGAAATGTGAACTTAATGTTTGGTTGAACGCATCCATCATTCAAGGAGTATCACCCTGTGTAGTCCAATATCATCAGAATGGCCCTTTGGAGATGAGGTGGCTATGTAGAATTAAGATGCCTTTAAGCAGGGATTGCATTTTACAAAGAAGATGAAATTTAATAGCCCACAAAGGTGGGTATCTGTGTACTTTGTTCTTTTTTTAGTGATAGGATTTCTTCTTTCAGGAATTAAGTTTTAAATGTGTATTTAGGTGCCGCTTTGGATTCCATTCAACTATGAAGAGTTTCAGAATGAAGAGTTTGGGAGCTATGTTTTTGTTACAATTTAACTGGCTGTTTAATCATCTACCTCTGTTCCAGTAGTATCTAGAATAAATTACTCATGGTAATAATATAAGAAAAAAATATCTTTCCTTAATTGTAATTCATTCAGTGTTAGCCAAATCTGTCACCACACTCTCAAAGCCCCAAATTTATTTTCTATGACATGAAAAGGACTATAATTATATGTAGTTTTCAGCAATCAATAAATGTCACTAAGGACTTTATTTTTAACAGCCACTTATTATATCTTCCTATTTGCTCAATTAAAAAAAAACAGCTTGGGCATATTTTTAAGTTTAATTTTAACCTAAATGATTAATTTTAAGAAGTAATTAAAAAAATTTTTTTTGTTAGAGGGGTGCCTGGGTAGCTCAGTTGGTTATGCGTTCGGCTTTGGCTCAGGTCATGATCTCATGGTTTGTGAGTTTAAGCCCACAACAAGCTCTCTGCTGTCTCTCTCTCTGCCCCTCCCCTGATTGCACTGTCTCTCAAATATAAATAAAACATTAAAAACGTTTTTTGTTAGACATTGTGTTAAGGCAGTAATATCATTTCCCAAAACTGAACTGTTTTTAACTCAACACAATCCTTTCCCTTGGAGACCTAACTTTTGAAAGGCAATATTCCTCAATTGAAACAGTCCATGTTCAAGCTTAATTTTCTCTGAATCTATTACTTTACCTATAAAATTATGAAAACATTAGCCTTAAGGAGTAGTTACTATTGAAATTAGCCTGCTTAAAGTGAAGTACTCTACAAACAAATAATAAGTAATGTAATTTCTGGTAATGTAGTCATTTTAAAATGCCCCCCAAACCAGAAGATTTATATTCCATTATTCGCAGTTATGTGAGAAGAGCACTGGTATTGGAGTTAGGAGATGTTTGTTTAGATTGCATAACCTTAGATTCATTCTTTGAGACTTAGTTTCTTCTTCCTTAAAAAATAATTAGCATGCTTATTATGGGGCATAAATAATATACAAATATGAAAATACATCAAATAGACAAAGCACTAAATATTCTATCACAGTGGTATTTTTATCATTAGTGAATCTTTTGTTGTAGTTCTTCCTGTGGTCAGTTTGTAACCACGTATTTTCCTAAAATAAGAGTTCATTTAGAAGGTTTATAAACAGGACTACAAAAAACGTTTAAAAACTTTGAAAAGTATTTCTCTCCTAATTATTGAATATACTCATTTTATTAGGGATGTTTATCAACCACAAGTAGTTTTCCAGCTCTGAGCTTAAGTCATGGTGAGAAAGGGGTTATAAAATCATTTCAGATCACTTCATGAACTCCCCAGAAAAGGATGGAAAAGTCAAAGCTGAAATAACTGCTTTACAAAAAGTGGCTATGTGAAGATAAACGTTAGAGGGACTGGTCTTTTCTCTCTTTATTTGTTAGATACCATAAAGCAAGAGCTTAAACAATAATTAGACTAACAAGCTTAATTATTGTTTTCTATAAGTATACTAGATTCCTAAGTATCTAAAACCAGTTGATATTATTCTTCTGAATTTTTTTTTTTTTAATGTGAGAGAGAGAGAGCACTGAGCAGGGGCTGAGGGAAAGGGAGAGAGAAATAGGGAGAGGGCGAGGGAGAGGGGGAATCTTAAACAGGCTCCATGCTCAGCTTGGAGCCTGACACAGGGCTTGATCCCATGACCCTGGGATCATGACCTGAGCCAAAATCAAGAGTCAGACGCTCAACCAACTGAGCCATCCAGGCACCCATTCACTGAGATTTTTACACAAAATATGAACTAGAGATTTTTGTTTTATTTTCCCAACATTTTATTAATTAAGAAAGTAAATGTGCAGACAAATTTAAAGAACTCTACAGTAAACACCCAAATACACACCCCTCCTGTCTCCACAATTAGCATTTTGCTCTGTTGGCTTTATCACACGTCTACTCACCTATCCACCCTGGACTAGAAGTTTTAAGTAGGAAAACTGTTTCATTTGTTTGTTTATATGTGTTTTATGTAGCAGTATATAAGAAATTTTTTAAAAGTCAAGGCTTTACAAGCTACACTTTTCTGAGTGAATTTTACATTAAAAATATGCCATATGCATAATATAAAAACATGAATGGAAAGATTAACCAAATTCAAGAAGAGGGGTTATACAAACAGAGAAGAGGGAAAGGGCTCATAAAGAAGTTCACAGGGGGCTTCAGTTGTGATGTTTTATTTCTTAAATTCTGAAGAGTAAGATGCTAGAATATTATAGTACTGTCCATTGAGTATCTGGCTGTTTGTTATCCTCTCTGTTCTTTGCTGTATGTTTGAAATATTTCACAATTAAGAATTAAAAGATTTGCTTCTTAGTTTTCTTTTCCCCTGGCAAAGTATTGTTCACTTCACTTAAGATCCATTGTCCAGTTGGCCTTCCAGCTGAGGTGGATTAAATAGAATCTGACAACCCCATATCTTTTCTCCGTTGATGCATTAGCTAAAGTGATACAATGTACCCCCTTTTTACTAAGGATTGAGGAGTATAACTTTTGCATACTTCTTGGTTTTGCCTAACCCAGAGAGGGGGGGATAAACTTCCTGTATTTTATTTAAATTCCTTGAAGATAGTTGATGACCTGGTTTTTGAAAAGTATATAATTGTGTAAGTATGTGATTTTGCATGTTCACCTGATTTTAGAAAAGAAAGACATGGAAAGTGAAATATGGCCAGGGAAGCTGATACATGAAAGCTCGAAGAGATAATGATGCTGCTCAGCCAGGGCCTAGAAACTTGACCAGTCTAAACAAACTGCATAGTACTAAATTGCTTGTGAAAGGGCTGAATCAGTCCTGCTGCGATTTGAACTTTTGGCTCCTGAAAGTCTAGGACAGGCCTGAAAATAAAAATAAAGCCCTTACCTAACTGGGTTGTGTTGCAGGCCCTCTACTGGATTCTCCGATGAAGGAAGCATCTATGTATCAGAAGAGAAAGACACCAGGAGAAAAATGAGGCAGTGAAAAGGAGTCTTATACCAGCTTATACCATATACCAGCTGTGAGGGAGATCACTAATGTATTGATTACTTCAGGAAGTATTTATCTAGAACCCTAAGAAAACTATAGTGGTGTGTGGTATAAGGGATCAACCAACCAACCTAGCACTGTGCTAGGCTCTTTGAAGCCCACAAGAGAGAGTTACTGTGTCTAATTTATGCCACAGAGAGATAACTTATATGGCTTAAAATAGTTAAATGTTGAATAATGATACAGATTATAACTTCTAAAGGAATTAGAAAAGTGTCATAGCATATTATAGACCAGGAATTGATCATTGGCTTAATCGGAAGACCTAGGTTCATTTTTTAAAATGTTTATTTGTTTATTTGGAGAGGGAGAACATGCACATGCAAGCAGGGGAAGGGCAGAGAGAAGGAGAAAGAATCCCAAGCAGGCTCCTTGCTGTTAGCAGAGCCCAATGTGGGGCTTCATCTCTCGAATCATGAGATCATGACCTGAGCCAAAATCGAGTTGGACTTTTTTTTTTTTTTTTAATTGAGAGACAGAGCATGAACATGGGAGGGGCAGAGAGAGGGGGAGACACAGAATCCAAAGCCGGCTCTGGGCTCTGAGCTGTCAGCACAGAGCCCGATGCAGGGCTCGAACTCACGAACAGTGAGATCATGACCTGAGCCAAAGTTGAACGCTTAACCGACTAAGCCACCCAGGTGCCCCTCGAGTTGGACTCTTAACTGACTGAGCCACCCAGACACCCCTAGAAGAGCTAAGTTCAAATCCAAGCTCTGACACTTGCTGTGTAAACTTGGGCAGGTCCCTTAATTTCTGAGCCTCAGTTTCCTCATCTGTAAAATGAAGCTGATAATCCCAGCTAGCTCTGCTTGCCTATACACAGGATTGTAATGAGAATCAAGTGAGGATAAATGTGAAAACCCTGTAGAGTTTCTAATTATTGAAAACGCTGAGAATTGAAAGAAGGCCTTGAGAAATAGGTTCTACATGGATAACTTGACAGACTAGATAAAAGTGGTGTCGGAGAGGGACAATTTGAACAGAGAGGAGAATGAGACTCCAATATAGGAAGACAGGATAGAAACCATCTAATAATAGCAAAGATTTATTTTGGGAAAATGGGTAAAAAATAGTTACACTGATTGTGTTTGAGAAGGGATGAAATTAAGGGTAATATGACATAATGACTGAATTATGGTAGGATTTAAATTAAGGAGGATCTGAAGGCTCAAAGGAAGAGTTTGGACTTGTTCTGAAAGGGAATAAGGAACTATTTAGGGATTCTGAGTAAGGAATTATTAGAAAAGTACTTAACTCTTAGTCGTTTTGATAGTGTCTTAGAAACTGCCTGACATACAGATATTCAGGATTAGTCCAACTGAATTCAGTCAGTCAATCAACAATAAATAGGATGAGTTAGACACATTTGCACCTAGAGTCTAAGCTTATCACCTAGATATTAGTCCGGTTCATCTTTTTCCTTACCTGTCACAAGGAATGATAACACCTGCCTTGCTAATAGGTTTATTTCAAACATCAAATAAGATGATGATGCCATCATTGTCCACAAATGCAGTAAATGCCTCCTTCACATAGGATACTGTGTAAAGAAAGGAGAGAAACAAAATATAGATATAAATGCCTTGGAAAATCTTGTGATGAATATTAGTTTGAAATGCAGAGTTCTGAGGGATTTGGTAGCAGGAGGATGGTATGCAACAGCCAAAAGATGTACTATATTTAGTACTAGGTTAGGTCCCTATTGTTGTCAGGACCTGCTAGGCATAGCTAGGATCAAATAGAGGAGAAAATACCAAGTGCAGTCAAGTAAGTGAAGTCTCCAGGAGTTCTTCTGTTGGCAGTAGAACTTTTCAGACTTAACCTGTTCTGTAAAGAACCTCCATCATCATGGAGACAGTGTAGAATACTGGTTTAAGGAAACAGGTTCTGGAACCAGATTAACTGGCTGGGGTTGAAATACTGCTAACGTTAGGCAAATTATTCAATCTCTCTTAGTCTCATAAAGATAAGAATAGAATTATAGAGTTGTTTCTGAGAATTAAGTGAGATACTGCATGTAGACTCTTAATAGAGGATCTGGTACACCGTGAATGTTAGCTCAACAAATGTCAATTATTGTTTTTATTTTCAAGACTTCCTTAACTCATCTAGCCTCCATTTTTTGTTAGTCCCCAATTCACTTTCTCTTTCTCTATCTCTTGTCTCACCCCATTCCAAGACACTGAAGGCCCCATTTGGCTCATTTGCCTACAATATGTTCTACAGCATAAGCATCAAACAAGATCCTTAAATATCTTCTGAATTTAAAATTATATTATCTTCAAAATAGTTTAAGTATTACATATATTTTGTTATAGTCTAAGTAATTCTTTGAAATCAATGATCCTTAACGTAGTTTTTCATATTTTTCTTTATAATTTACTCTATTTTTCTAGTTTCTCTCTGTAAGCATGTGTCATGTACATATAGATATATCTATATATTTTTAATGTAGTGTATAGAAGATGGGATATAGAAGAGGATCTTGGGCCCTGAGTTAATTTAATAGATCAGAGGATGGGAGGCACTAAGATTCCATGAGAAAATAAAATCTTGGGGCGCCTGGGTGGCTTAGTCGGTTAAGCGTCCGACTTTCGCTTAGGTCATGATCTCGCGGTTCGTGGGTTCGGGCCCCGCGTCGGGCTCTGTGCTGACTGCCAGCTCAGAGCCTGGAGCCTGTTTCAGTCTGTGACTCCCTCTCTCTCTGACCCTCCCCTGCTCACACTGTCTCTCTCTCCTGGAAATAAATAAAACATTTAAAAAAAAAAAAAAGAAAATAAAATCTAATCCTTTTAGAAGGGCAATTGATCATATCTATCAATTCCTAAGATGTTTAAAATATTTTAACTGCCAATTCCACCTCTAGGTACAAATCCAAGAAATATATTCATATGTATGCATAAAGACATGTTCATAGTAGTATTGTATATAATAAAGATTGTAAACAATTTAAATGTCCATCAGTAGTGCTCTCTTCGGCAGCACATATACTAAATGTCCATCAGTAGTGGGCTATTTAAATAAATTATATACAATTCTAAAATAAAACACTATGAACTCCTTTAAAAGAATGAGGCAAGTCTATATAAACATAGAAAAATGTCTAAGATATAGCAATAAGTGGGGGGAAGCAAGAAGCAGAATAATATGTATAATATATGGTATATAATTTATGCTTGTGTGCATGTGTGTTTCTTTTTTTTTTTAAGTTTTTTAATTTATTTTTGACACAGAGAGAGAGAATGAGCTGGGGAGGGGCAGAGAGAGGGAGACACAATTCAAAGCAGACTCCAGGCTCTGAGCTGTCAGCACAGAGACCGATGCGGGGCTCGAACTCACGAACCGTGAGATCATGACCTGGGCCAAAGTTGGACGCTCAACCGACTGAGCCACCCAGGCGCCCATGCATGTGTGTTTCTTAAAGGGCAGCTTCAATATATTAATGTTTGCATATGCAAGAACATTTCTGGAAATGTTAACAGTAATCTCTGGGAGTATTGGGAGTGATGGGAATGAAGAGAGTGACTTTTAGTTTACCTTTCTGAATACTGAAAAAAGTTTTAATAATTCAGCATGTGTTACTTTTACTTTTTTTAAACTAGTTTTTAAAAAATAAAGTGTTTAAAGAGATAGAATGGGAATTAAATGGTTAAATGTTTTATAAGGTATGTTGAATGTGAAAAGTGATCTATAAATGCCTATTATTTTTACTAAACAATAGCATGTGGGGCCTTTGTAACCTGAAGAAAGCAGCATGTCAGCATCTCTTCCTACTGGAGCATATGGTGGTTAAGACCATGGGGGATGAATGCCTTAGAGATTGCCTCTCATGGAGTTGATATGCAGATCTTTTCAGTATTACCATTGCTCTTATGGTGGAAAGTTCCATGGAAAGGACTAGAAGGGTTCAATGACATTGTTCTATCCAGTATTTAAAACTATTGTCAGATACTCTTTTAAATAAAACTATTAGCCACATGGTGATTGCAAAATGATTGCTTTTAAGAGCCTTTGTTTACAAAGTTTAGTTTATTGTATTGTATGAAGAGTGCCTTTGACTAGGTGTAGTGAGATACCTCTTGGTGCTGTCTGGGCAACGAGTTTGGAACTTGGTGTATTATCTTGAGAGTTTTATCCTAGCGTTTTACAGATTAACAGGAGACAGAATGTTGTGCGACTCCAGGTAACAGGCTTTTTGTTTTGTAACTCTTTGAAGTTTTGGTTTTCTCCCTTTTGACACTCAGGGGATTAATTTACTATTTATGTCTGTAGATATACCCTTAGAGAAAACATAAAAATACAAATAGGTCTTCTGACAGGTATAATCTTATTTCTTATGACTAGGTATTTTTTAAATAAAGTTATATAAGCTAATAAATGTATATAAATTAAAATGTGCATAAATTAAAATGTACAATCAACCTGTTATTTAAAAGTTTAGAAATACAAAAATCTAGTGAACACTGCAGATCTCACATTACTGCAGAATGCAATAATAAGTTAATGTAATTAGCTACCTAGCAAACAATAATAGTGAAGACTTCCTGGATGAAATGGTGTGGTACCTTGGGGAAATTTGTATGTATTTTAATCTTCATTCCTTCCTCAACTTCAACTTTTTTTTTTTAATGTTTTATTTATTTCTAGGAGAGAGAGAGACAGTGTGAGCAGGGGAGGGTCAGAGAGAGAGGGAGACACAGACTCTGAAACAGGCTCCAGGCTCTGAGCTGGCAGTCAGCACAGAGCCCAACGCGGGGCTCAAACCCATGAACCGCGAGATCATGACCTAAGCGAAAGTCGGACGCTTAACCGACTAAGCCACCTAGGTGCCCCCCCTTCCTCAACTTTTCACAGCAGATACAAGTACAACTAGCTTTCTCTTAGCCCATTGGATAAAGTCACTAGAATCTAGAACTCTGACATCAGACTCATTGACTTGCCCGTCCTGCTTTGGCTATTTTTCAGATTGGTGGAAAAGAGCATAGAGGATTATTTCTAGTCAACATCTTAATTTCTTCAGTGCATAAATTAAAATGTATAGTCAACTTTACCTCAAGGTTGCCAGACAGACTTCAGAGGCCCCTACCCACTCTCAACATACACACACACACACACACACACACAGGTTTTTTTTTGTTATGTATTGTTTTTTGAATGTTTAATTTATTTCTGAGAGAGAGAGACAGCATGATCAGGGGAGGGTCAGAGAGAGAGACACAGAATCTGAAACAGGCTCCAGGCTCAGAGCTAGCCGTCAGCACAGAGCCTGACGCGGAGCTCGAACCCACAAACCGCGAGATGATGACCTGAGCCGAAGTCGGACACTCAACCGACTGAGCCCCCCAGGCACCCCTCACACATAGCTTTCTTAATGACTTGAAGAAAGGCACATAGGTCTTTTCGCCATTAAGAATTTTTACCTCAGAGAAACAGTCAAAAGATCAGATAAATGGAGGAGTTAGAGAAGCAAAGAAACTTAAAAAATGGAAACATTTAGGGGTGCCTGCCTGGCTCAGTTGGTACAGCATGTGCCTTTGATCTTGGGTTGTGAGTTCGAGCCCCACACTGGGTGTAGACATTACTTTAAAAATAATATATTAAAGGGGCGCCTGGGTGGCTTAGTCAGTTAAGTGTCCGACTTTCGCTTGGGTCATGATCTCGCGGTTCGTGGGTTTGAGCCCCGCGTCGGGCTCTGTGCTGACTGCCAGTTCAGAGCCTGGAGCCTGTTTCAGTCTGTGACTCCCTCTCTCTCTGACCCTCCCCTGCTCATGCTGTCTCTCTCTCTCTCTCTCCTAAAAATAAATAAAACATTTAAAAATATATATATATTAAAAATAAATAAAAAGATTTATTACAGCCATGCACTCTGATCCAAGATTATTCTTTGGAGACTCCAACTCACTGATTTTATCCCTGAAGGGCAATCTGCTCCTCAGCCTTCCTCTTAGCTCTCTTAAGTTTATAGAGCCATTAAGTCCAAAGAGTAGATTTTTGTGCCAGATACTCTTTTATACTTACATCTATTAGCTTAATTAATCCTCACAGTAACTTCATAAGTTAGGTACTAATACTGAGCCACAGATTAAGTAATTATCCAAAATACACAGCTAATACTCTGGTTTCTCTTCAGATCGCATAAATCTTTCACCTTTTACAAAATACACAGCTAATGGTGACACTAGGATTCAAACCCATCCTGTTAATTCCAAGGCTAGGATTTTTTTTCAAGTATGATTAACATACAGTTTATGTTAATTTCAGGTGTACAATATAATGATTCACCAATTCTTTACATTTCTCAGTGTTCATCAAGATAAGTGTATTATTAATCCCTTTTATTTCACCCATTCCCCACCCACCCATCTGCCTTCTGGCAACAACCAGTTCTCTATAATTAAGAGTCTACTTTTTGTCCCTTTTTTCTTTGTTCATTTTTGTTTCTTAAATTCCGCATAAATTCACATGCGTGAAACCATATGATATTTGTCTCTCTCTGACTTGTTTCACTCAACCTTATGCCCTCTAGCTCCATCTGTCTTGTTGCAAATGGCAGGATTTCATTCTTTTTATGATTGAGTAATATTCATTTTATATATAAACCAAGGTTAGGATTTTTAACTACTGGGCTCTACTGCTTTGAGTTAGATGACTGTTTAACTTAAGGGAATTAAATGTATCTTTTAGGACTTCTAAACTGAATGAAATTCCTTTGCTAAGGTTCCCAACTCTCACAAAAACAGATTTGGGGACATTTCCTTAGGGTTTTATTATCCCATTTTACGGATGAAAACAAGTGACTTAGCCAAAACCTTAGTTAATTAAGCGGCCATGTTAGAACTAGACCTTAGGTCCTCTGGTTTCTGGCCTACTGCTTTTGGCACTTTACAAAGTCACTTTTTAGCTCATTAGCTACCTTCCCTTCAAGTGATCCACCCACGATGAAATTTTGTTACAGCAGCAAAAGCATGCCTACATCCTTCACTCACATGTAAGCACACTTTCATGTCTGTCCTGGAATACCGATTGGACAGCAAGTCAATCTCTGGTTTTACACAGTTTTACAGTGTTTGTATCTTGTGGATAGACAGATGAAGGTATAGTAATGGAAGTACTGACGGATATAAGAGACATCTATTTCTTTGAAATTGTGTTAATACTTTTAACATAATTCTATAAAAACTTAATTTGATCATAGCTAATGCTGTCAAGAGCCAGATTAACATTATAGAATATTCACATTTTTGAGCCTTGAAATGGTCAGCAAATGACATGACAAAATTTATTTTAAACCTTCTAACTTCAGAGTGTGAAAAACAACAATTTTTCTTCAGGGCCTTTGTGCACATTTTTTTAAAGCCCCTTCTGACTTCATGTGGAGTAGAAAACTAGCTTCATTTATTTCATGTTGCTCAGTCTAATTTGGAATCATTTTTGAATTCCTAGAAGCATAGGTACAGAGAGCTTGCTCCCTAGAGCCTCATTTCCTGACAGTGTAGAGTAAAGGATTAAATTGAGCTGAAACTAAATTGATTGACATTTTGACACTCTGCAGATTGTGAAAAGAAAAGGAATTTGTTAAACTTTTAAAACAGTAGCAGAAAGAACTATTCCCTTAAAGGTACCCCACTTTGCAAAGATGATTCAGGGTTTTTTTTCCTAAAAAAACTATGAGGCACATTCTAGCACCTTACCAATTTCCTATATTACAGTTCAAAGCGAAAATTTAACTTTGAAAGTTTTTGAAAAGGCCTAGATGGGGGTGTTAAAATAGACTCCGCTGAACAGGCACTGGCAGAGGTCTTTTGAGGGGAAACAAAGGACTATGCACTTCTGGAGTGTCACTATAGGAACCTATCTATAAAGACAAATATACATATTTATGAATCCTTATCTTTAGCATTTTTTAAATGCCAGAGATATTAAGTGTGAATTGAGTAAGATACATTTCCTGCTGACTTCTTTTTCAGACAGATATGATAATCACCATTCCATCATCTTTCCTAAGTGGCATCAGTTAGTACTGACTTCGATAAAACCCCATCTCTGCTCTCATGAAGGGAACTGGACTCACCTTAGCAGTGCTCTTCTAAACAGCCTGCTGCGTTTTTTTGATCACTGCCAGGAAGCTATAATAAATTACAGCCTGGAAGAAGTTTCAAACTGGCAAGTTTGCCAGATATTTAAAGCAATTTATTTTGGGGTGTATCAGATTTTTTTCTTACACTGCCATTTGGGTGCCTGCTGACACAGCCTGAATAAATCTTTGAAACATTTTCCTTACTAGAGATGGATGAAGACGATGATGCACTGGACTCCAGACCTTTCATTAACTCTTCACTTGCCAACTGGTTCTTTCCTATTACAAGATCTGTAGGAAATTGGGGCACCTGGGTGGCTCAGTTGGTTGAGCATCCAGCTTCAGCTCAGGTCATGATCTTACTGTTCATGGGTTCGAGCCCCACGTCAGGCTCTGTGCTGACAGCTAGCTCAGAGCCTGGAGCCTGTTTCAGATTCTGTGTCTCCCTCTCTTTCTGAGCCCCCCCCCTGCTCAGGCTGTCTCTGTCTCTCTCTTAGAAATAAATTAAAAAACATCAAAAAAAAAAAAAAAAAAGGTCTGTAGGAAACTTAGATCCCTGTTTCCAGTATGAGTTTGCAAAATTTCAAATCCCTTGGCAACAGCTTAAAGGTGTTTTTCAAAAATGTTTATTTATTTATTTTGAGAAAGAGTGCAAGCATGCGTGCCCCCATGGGCACAAGCGGGGGACAGGCAGAGAGAGACAGAGAATCCTAAGCAGGCTTTGTGGTATCAGCTCAGAGCCTGACTAAGAACTTGATCCCACCAACCATGAGATCATGATCTGAGCCAAAATCAAGAGTTGGACGCTTAACCATCTGAGCTACCTAGGCACCCCACCAACTTTAAGTTTTAGGGAAGGATAAACTAACAAGAGAGTTTTTGTTTTTAGGTATAGAATGTATAATTTAGATTATTTCATTAGTAGTATTTAGAAAATTGCCAAACTACCTAATAGGAAAAGAGATCTGAAAAATTACAAAAAACAAAGAAACATTTCGGGGCACCTGGGTGGCTCATTTGGTTAAGCGTCCGACTTCAGCTCAGGTTATGATCTCATGGTTCTTGAGTTACAGCCACATCGGGCTCTGTGCTGACAGCTCAGAGCCTGGAGCCTGCTTTGGATTCTGTGTCTCTGTCTCTGTCCGTCTGCCCGTCCCCTGCTCATTCTCTCTCTCTTTCCCTCTTCTCTTTCTCTCTCAAAAATAAATAAACATTAAAAAAAATTAAGGGGCGCCTGCGTGGCTCAGACAGTTAAGCATCCAACATCAGCTCAGGTCATGATCTGCAGTTCCTGGGTTCAAGCCCTGCATCGGGCTGTGTGCTGACAGCTCAGATTCTGTCTCTCTCTCTCTCTGCCCCTCCCCTACTTGCTGTCTCTCTCTCTCTCTCTCTCAAAAATATATAAAAACACTTAAAAAAATAAAATAAACATTTAAAAAATAAATAACCAGACATATTTCTTCTTGATCCTAGCATACGTTGAGTCTTAAAGTGACTTCTTCCAAATTTTAGTCTCTTTTGTCTTGTGATGGGATAGTGAAATCATTTTTAAAAATTATTGTTAATTTCTGGCTCTAGAATTCCTAAGACAGTTTTATTGATATATATTTTAGTCAAGTATTCAAAAAGCATAAAATGCTTATGCCTGAAAATATTTGTTCTGATGAGACTGGAAGGGCAAGAGATGAGGGAGCTAACTTTTACTGAGTGCCTGCCCCAAGTTAGCCACTTTTGTAAACCACTATATAGCATGCAGGAGAGAAAAGAGATTTCTTTTTACAGAGAGAGCTGCCTCTGGTAGGGTGAGTTGTTCGGAACATCAATAAAGGATTAAATTCTGGGCGCCTGGATGGTTCAGTCGGCTAAGCTTCGGACTTTGGCTCAGGTCATGATCTGGCAGTTCGTGGGTTCGAGCCCGGCTTCAGGCTCTGTGCTGACAGCCAGCTCTCTGCTGACAGCCAGCTCAGAGGCTGGAGCCTGTTGCAGATTCTATGTCTCCCTCTCTCTCTGACCCTCCCCTGCTCTCTCTCTCTCTCTCTCTCTCTCGGAAATAAATAAAACATTTTTAAAAATAAGAAAAAGGATTAAATTCATGAAGACAGCAGGGTATAGGGTTTGGTAGGAAAAGCCCTACCTAGATGAGAAGTCATAAAACTAGGGTTCCTATCTAAGTGATGTCACTTAGAAACGAGGTCATCTGGCTAGACCCTTTATTTATACATCTGTAAAGTAAGGTTATATTCTCTATCTAGCCTGTCTCCCTCTCCTGGATCATTTGGCACAATTGGAATTACCTGGGACGCTTTGAAAAATATTGATGTTTAGGATCCCAACTTCAGGAGATTTTGAGTTGATTGGTCTAGGGTGAAGCCAGGTAGTGAAGTGTTTAAAATCCCCACAGGTGATTCATATGTGCAGCTAAGGTAGTAAGTCCTTGGTTTGGAGGATGGTTAGGAAAGCCCTTTATTTACAAGGGTTAGCAGATGTTATCGACAATGTATATAGGTTTTTTCCCATTATAACTTCAAATGTTTTGCATAAAAACAAATCTAGCTTATTTCCGAATTTCCCTAGCCCTTAACACCTAGAAAACCGCTGATAAGTATTCGTTGCATATGTTAATGTACGACCTTTTAGTAAAATTTTAAGATCATTTGAAACATGGGGTTTGAGGTTCAATGTATAGAGTCATTCAAGAAGCAGGACCTTTCTGTGGAAACATTCCCAAGAATCAGGAGCCTTTCTTGCCCACTCCAGGCTCGTTTCACTCCTTCTCACGAGCCGTGATGTCTTGGTGCAGACCCTCGCTCACTCGCCGAGATGCACGCAGCGTGATCCGGTGGATGCCACGAGCTCAGGGGCGGAGCGTCCGAAAGGGCCGACCCTCTTTGCTCTTAGGACTCTCCCCTCCCGCTAGGCCCGCCCCGCCGCAGCGCCCCGCCCCGGACGCGGGTTGGGGTGGGCTGTTGGTGGCGCCCTGCAGCCGGGACTCCACAGCCGAGCCCTAGGGCTGCGGCGACTGCCTCCGCGCGATCCGTTGGGCCCAGTTTGGACGCGGGGAGCCGGAGCTGCCCGCGCCTCTGGCCCCACGGAGCTGCTAGCGCCTCGTGCCCGAGCCAGGCGGGGCCAGGATGCGGAGCTTTGCGCCTTGAGCTGGCCTCATGACCCTGAGCACGTTGGCCCACGAGAGGAAAGCGTCCCCCGCCTGCACCTGCAGCCTCGGTGGCCCCGACATGATCCCTTACTTTTCCGCCAACGCGGTCATCTCTCAGAACGCCATCAACCAGCTGTGAGTTCGCGGCGCGCCCTCCCGCCCTCAGCGAAAGCTCGGAAACTTTGCTTTTCCGCAGCCGCTTTTCCCCGGCATCCTCGGGAGCAAGCAAGCAAGAGAGGGCGAAATCGCACCCTGCGTGCTTGGCGGTCTCGCAGTGTCCGGGGGCATAGTGGGGTGAAGGTGTGGGGTAGTTCTTGGAGGCAGAAAGTGTCCCCAGGGGTTGGGCGGATTGAAGAACCCTTTGCGAGAATTTCTGCTAAACTTTGAGGGAATCTGAAAGTGCTGTCCTCCCTTGGAAGTTGTCTGTGGTGACCGACTGACAGCCGAGCGGGAGACTCAGTGAAGGGCGGTCTGTAGCTTCTGAACCGCCGCCCGGAAACGCTTGGATTCTCTTGCGGGTCCTGCTGGAGATCAAGCTCCCGTGTTTGTTGTTTTGGGGGTTGCTGCTGTTTCAAATAAGTTTGCGTGTGGCTGTAGATTTCTTTTGCAAGCTGTTCACACAAAGGAAGGCTGGGGCCATTCTTCTCTCCCGCTCCCTGTAATGTGGGATTATTTCATAAAATTGGATTTCAGTAGTTTGGTGTTTTTCTTTTAAGTCTCCCCTGTACTAGTACGTGCTCGCAATCCAAGCCTCCGTGCACACCTTCATTGATGAAAGTGCAAGATTCAACGCATCTTTAAATCGTCGCTGTTTTTGAAGTCTCTAGAGTTGCCGTCCTTCCCTTCCATTGTGGTTTAGCTATTTCTGAGAACTGTGTGCTGAAGCTTGTGGTTAATGTCGCCTCACAGTTAAGGCAAGGGTTACTTTAGGTAGCAGCAGTTTGGTCTTCGTAGTGTGTTAGCACTCACTCTGGAGTGGCTTCAGGAGAGTCAGCTACTGAGGTTTTTCCAGACTCCCAGGTACTTAGGCAATGTTTCTCTCTCCCTCCCAGGTCAACCCTGAAAACTTTTTTAATGTCTGACAACAGAAACTTTCCACTATCTCTTATTAAAGGTCCTAAGAATAGCATGTGAAGTGATTTATAATCTTACACATAATTTATTATTTAATGGTTTGCTCTCCTACCAAATCAAATTAAGTTCATTTGAGTTTCAGGTTTTTTCTTTGTATTGATTTATGGTGGAGCTCCTACAAAAAATAGCCACAAAATAAAGTGGTCTTGGTGTGTTGTAAACTCTACAAAATTAAATCAACCACTTATCTGCATTTTTTTCTTAAAAAAAGAAATGTAGTAAAAGAGAAAGAAAGGAGGGAATAATCTGAAACTGGATAACCAGTAGCAGTAGTGTTAACAATATTTTGAACAAACAAAACATAGTGAAGCAACCCACATGTCCATCAGATAGATAAATGGATAAAACAAGGTGTGGTAGGCAATACCACTGAATATTATGCAGCCTTTAAAAAGAAGGAAATTCTGACAAATGCAACAAGAATGACTTTTGAAAACAGTATTCTAAGTGAAATAAGCCAATGACAAAGGACAAATACCGTGTGATTCTACTTATTTGAGGCACCTAAAGTAATCCCCAAGAGTTGGGGGAGGGGAAATGGAGAGTATGTATTTGATAGAATTTCATTTGAAAAAGACCCATCAAGGGATGGATGATGGTGATGATTACACAACAGTGTGAATGTATTTAATGCCACTGAACATGGGTGAAATGGCAGGTTTTATGTATATTGAACTGTACTTTTAAAAAAGATTAACATTTAAAAGGCAGAGCTTCTCAACTTTTGGGGGGAAAATGAGTTTTACATTTTATTTCCTAGTATAATCAAATTAAGCCCAAATTTCTTTTCCTACTAATTACTGCCTTTGGGTAAATCATTTTGACTTCAGTTTCTTCCACTGTAAAATGAGGCTTCTACCCGTAGGTGATCAAAAGAGATGATATGTGACAGTAACACCTTGCAAACCTTGCAAACCATAAATCCCTACATAAAAAATGAGTTAACTGAAATTAATAATTAGTACCTTCCATCTGTTGCCCGCTTGTCACTGTGCTAAGAGTTTAATGTATATTGTCTCATTTAATCGTAACAGCAACTCTGTGAACCAATTTGTTCTGTTTACAGACAATGAAACTGAGACTTAAAGAAGTTAAGAAATTGCTCAAGGCCATGTAGCTAGTAAATGATAAAACTGTCCTTAGAATCCAGAGCTGTTTCCTAGACTGGTGCTCTCAACCACTATAAAAATTATATTCTTAGGAGTTGCAAGGTCACTTTTGAGACTTAATCTTGGGAATTGTCTTTAACTGCTGACATTTTCAGCTTTGCAGTGAAAAGAGCCATTTGCTACACTAAAGAGGTTTGCTGCCAAGGTAGACAGTCTTTTAAAGAATTTGCAGAATATCTCTTTAATTTTTGTCTTTTGCCACCTTTTTTTCTCACAGGAGATTTAATATCCAAATTTCACTTCTTCTAAACTATATTCATTAGTATTACATTAGCCATCGTTTTTATTTTGCATTTATCATGTCCCCCTGTTCATTATCATTTAAGAATCTTTAGGGATCATTCTGATAAAAATAATACCAAAAATTTTGTTAAAATACACACATTTTGGCGTGTAATGTAGAAGTTCTTAATTTGGGGTCCCTGGTCACCTAGAGTTTTATGGATTGGTTTAGGAAGGTCAGTGAACTCCTAGGGGCACCTGGTTGGCTCAGTTGGTTGAGTCTCTGGATGTCGGTTTCGGCTCCCGTCGTTATCTCTTGGTTTTCTTGAGTTTGAGTCCTGCATAGGGCATGGTGGCATGGAGCCTGCATGGGATTCTCTCTCTGTCCCTCCCCCACTTGTGCTGTCTCTGTCTCTCTTAAAATAAATAAATAAACTTAAAAAAAAAAAAAAGTCAGTGACCTTGAGATCATATGAAAATGTTGTGTAGATAAATGTATTTTTAAAATCAGATTCTCAAAGTAATGTGATCTTATAAAAAATTTATCTCTTTCCTAAAGGGAAGTATTATTTCTAAGGCTTGATGCTGTAAAGCTCAATTGGTGTGAGCATTCCCTGGTGGTGCCAGATATATAAATAGCGACTAGTGGGAGTAACTAAAAGATTAAGATTTAGGATCATAAGTGGAGACTGACTCAAAAAAAATTTGGAGTGTATGTTTGGGGAAGGGGATACCTTGACACACTCTTAGCCAGATAATTCTCTCGTCACTGCTGAGAACCCATGCATACAATTTTTTTTCTGTTCTTATTTGCTGCCTCAGATTTGCTGTGGGTTTAGAAACCAAGTAACAAATGCTATGAGAATTGTGTCAGTCAAAAAGCTAGAGTAATAGACTGAGATCTTAAGGGCTCTCCTATGGAGAAAGTTCATGACCTGTAGAGTATGGTGTTTAGATACCTATTTGGTGATTTCACAGGTTCATACTAATTTCTTGAGTTCCAGCTGTTATATATAGATGAAATTAGAGAATGGCAAGGGTATTACTATATTTTACTAAAAATTATATTATCATTATTAGATTATGGTCTCCCTTTGTCATTGCATAAAACTCACCAAATATGGGGTTAATTTTGAAGTATCAGTGAAGAACATTAAGAAGTGATTAAATTCACTCCAGAAACTAAGAATAGTTACTGCCATAAGCTTAAATCCTACTAGAAAAATATGTGTGCAACCCAGAGAGCATCATGGGATCAAATTTCAGAAGTCTTAAATCAGACTTCTCAAATAATCATGAAAAGTTACATACCCTTTAAGGGTATACATACTTTTTTAATAAAATAGAAATGAGAATTTCTGAAAAATATGGGAACCTATGTTATTTTTAGAGAGCCAACATTCAATCCCTGAGAAGTGGCCACTAAGTAAGAGGCCTTCTGGTGTTATTGGTATATGCCAAACAACGTATCAAATAGGTGGCTATTTTTGTGTCCTACAAAAATGTGTTCAGAGAAAGATCAGGAATTATTAGACAAAATGCTGGCAGAGGCTACCATCAAAACCGTGTTCCCATTATGAAAACCTCTGATCAGAAATCTTGGAACTTAAGTGCTTGAAACATTGCTTGATTTGTTAAACAGGTTACCTTGAGCTTTTTATCCTTGACCTAAAATACTTGTAGTTAGTATTTGATTTCATATGAATTTGATTTCCAAGCTGTACATCAGTGCTTTCTAAAGCTCAAGCTTAGAAACAAAGGAGCATATGCAGATAATTATCCAAAATGTAGCTTTTTGTGAAACTGAAAGGTGTTTTGCATCTCTAACAAGTTCCTAGATGCTGCTGGTCCAGGGGCTACACTTTGGGAACAACATCCTTGAAGTATTCCTCTGAGGCAGATTGAGCAAGTCTTTATCCACGTTTTATGAAGTAATAAACTTTAAAAAAATTGAAATGGTGCAGTGATTTTTTGCATAGTAGTTACATGATTTGTTATTGGCAGAACTGAAACTAGAACCAGCATTTCCTGTCTCAAAACACAGAGCTCCTAAACTGCTGTACTGGACTGCTATCTTTGTATACATATGGGAACATATCTTTAGATAAACTTGTAGCAGTGGAATTTCTGGGTCTAATGGTATGTATATGTTAAAAATTTGATACATACTGCCAAATTGCCTTCTAAAAAGGCTTTGCTAATTTGCTCTTACCAGCTACAATAGACCTTCACCAATCCTGGTAATATTAATAATAACATTACATAGCATTTTATTGAACTCTTACTATGCATCAGGCATTATTATTAATACTGTTTATATTATCTTTCTTTTTTCTTATGAGTTAGATATTATTCTCAGTTACAGATGAGAGGCACAGAGATGCAGAGTAACTTGTCTAATATTTTACAGCCAGGGTGCAAACACAGGCAGTCTGACTCCAGGGCTTCTGCTCTTAAATATTTCTCTGTTTGCAATTCCCTCGTATTATAAAGGTTTAAGTATCTCTTTATACTTGTTATTGGTCTTTTTCCCTTTTCTTCTATAATTTGCATGTTTGTACTTAGTACCATTTTTCTGTTGGTATTTATCTTTTTTAATGTTTATTTATCTTTTTGATATACTCTATATGTTCTTAATATGTGGCAAAAAAAAACACCTTTCTACCAGTTTATTATGTATCTTTTTAATTTTGCATCTTGTATAAAAGTTTTTAATTTTTTTCCTTAAGATTTTATTTTTAAGAAATCTCCCTGCCCAACATGGGGCTTGAACTCATGACCCTGAAATCAAGAGTTGTATGCTCAGGGGAACCTGGATGGCTTAGTTAAGCGGCTGACTTCTGCTCAGGTCAAGATCTCCTGGGTTGTGAGTTCGAGCTGGGCATGGGGCTCTTTGTTGGCAGCTCATAACCTGGAGCCTGCTTCGGATTCTGTGTCTCCCTCTCTCTCTGCCTTTCCCCTGCTTGTGCTCGCTCGCGCTTGCTCTCACGCTCTCTCTCTCTCTCTCTCTCTCTCTCAAAAATGAAATTAAAAGAAGAGTTGCATGATTTAACAATTGAGCCAGCCAAGTGTTCCTAAAAGCTTTTAATTTTTATGTAATAAAATCTGATATTTTCTCTTAGGATTTCAGAGTTTTGTATCTTGTTTAAAAAGCCCTTCCCGCCCACTTTCAGGATTATAAAAGTATTTTATGTTTTTTTCTAATATGTCTATACTTTTTAAATATTTCACTCTTTAAAATATCTGGAATTTACATTTATAATGTGATAGGGATGTTAACTCTACCTTTTTTCCAGATGGATAGTCATTTATCCCAGTATCATTTATTTAGTTCATTCTCATTTTGCTGATTTGAAACACTCTACACTTATTGTATATTAAATTCTAGTAGAGGGGCGCCTGGGTAGCTTAGCTGGTTAAGCATCCAACTTCGGCTCAGGTCATGATCTTGCGGTTCGTGGGTTCGAACCCCACGTCGGTCTCTGTGCTGACTGCCAGCTCAGAGCCTAGAGCCTGTTTTAGATTCTGTGTCTCCCTCTCTCTCTGACCCTCCCCTGCTCACGCTGTCTGTCTGTCTGTCTCAAAAAGTAAATAAATCATTAAAAAAAATGTTTAATGCTAATGTTTGGAGTTGAGTCTGTACAATTAAGTCCTATTGATACCTTTTCTATTTATACACCAATACCACATTGTGTACTTACTATAGGGATTTAGTGGATATTTTGATATCTTGTATGGCAAGGCCTGCCTCATTATTTGTTAATGAATTAGCTATTCTTATTTTATTTTCCAGATAAGTCTTAGAAACACCTTGTCAGTTTTCACTTTAAAAATCCTATTAAGGGAGCACCTGGGTGGCTCAGCAAGTTAAGCATCTTGATGATTTCGATTCAGGTCATGATCGCACAGTTACTGAGATGGAGTGTGGCATGCATGGTGCTCTGCCCAGTCAGAGCCTACTTGGGATTCTCTCTCTCTCCCTCTCCCTGCACCCTCCTCCTCCCTTGGATACTCTGAGGGGACTCTCTCTCCCTCCCCCAAATAAAAAACATTAACAAAGTCCTATTAGGATTGTGACTGAGATTGTGCTGAATTGGTTTTAAAGAGAATTAACAGCTTTATGAAATGAGCCTTTCCAATGAGGAATTTGGTGTGTGTATCTACTATTTAAATTTTACACTTTTCCCCATATAGTAGTTACACATTTCTTATAGGTATATTCATGGGTGTTTCATAAGTTTTTGTTGCTCTTGTTGTAATGTATTTCTTGAGCTCTTTCCCATGTTATTTTCTAATTAGTCACTATAACTATATAGTAAAACTATTACTTTCTATATTTGCTTTTTTATCAGAACACCTTGCTGAACTCTTGCTTGGTCCTAATATCCAATAGATTTTTAAGTTGATTTTCTTTCTTTTCTCAGTGCATGATTATATCATCTGTAAATGAGTTTTATTTGAACTCTGCTTTGGCTAGGGCTCTAGTGTAATGTTAATAGTAGCACTGTTAATGGGCTTATCTTGTTTTCCACTGTGAAAAGAATGTTTCTTAATGTTTTGTGAGTAGATGTATTGTGTGCTGTAGGTTCTGGCATAGGCCATTTATCAAGTTGAGGATTGAACACCATGGATTTTATCTTTGTAGGTCCACTTATACTGGATTTTTAATAATCAGACTGTAAATGTATTTTCTCTTAGGATTTTCTTAATAATATATTCTTTGTTCTAGATTACTGTATTGTAAAACTACAGTATATAATACATATGTAAAATACGTATTATTGCTTATGTTACTGGTAAGGCTTCTGGTCAACAGTAGACTATTGAGTTTTTAAAGATTCAAAAGTTATTTGCAGATTTTTGACTGTTTGGGGGCTCAGTTCCCTGACTCCCATATTGTTCAAAGATCAACTGTATACCCAATCAAAGATTTTTAGATATAGTTACTGAATTTTATCAAAGGCTTTTGGACATCTGTTGGACTAATAATACCCCCTCCCATTTGCTAGTAATGTGACATATTGAGTTTCTAAGGTAAATCATCTTTACATGCTATTTACATTATTAAGAGATTGCTGGATTTGGTTTACTGTTGTTTTTAAGATTTTTGCTTTTGAGGATTTGTTGAACCTTTGATACAATCTTTGTGCCGCTTATGTCTGATTTATAGAATAATTTAGGTGTAGCCTTCCAACTTTCTCTAGTTCTGAAACAGTTCTTTAGCAAAAATTACCTATATTTGACAGTTTAGGAACCAAGAAGTCCTACTCCCAGTGTTATAATTTTATGACTTTTTTTTTTTTTTGCCTTTTAGGTTTTTAAATTTCTTTGTTCTCATTAAGTATAATTATCATCCATATTTTTTTAAGTTTATTTATTTTGAGAGAGAGCAAGAGAGTAATTAGGGAAATGGCAGAGAGAGAGAGAGACATACAGACTGACAGACACAGCACAGGTGAGAGTCGGGGAGAGCAAGGGAGAGAAATCCCAAGCAGGGTCTACACTGTCAGCACAGAGCCCAATGCAGGGCTCGAACTCACAAACCATGAGATCATGACCAGAGCCGACCTCAAGAGCCAGTCACTTAACAGACTGAGCCACCTACACACCCCTCATCCATGATACTTTTTTTTTTTTTTGTAATGTTTTGTGTATTTTTGAGAGAGAGAATGTGAGTGGGGAGGTGCAGAGAGATGTTGGGAGGGGACAGAGAATCCAAAGTGGGCTATATGCTAAGAGCAGACAGCCCAATGTGCAGCTCAAATTCACAAACCCTGAGATCATAACCTGAGCTAAAGTTGTCCGCTTAACCGACTGAGCCACCCAGGTGCCCCTCTGTGTTACTTTTTAAATCTAGATCTTTTTTTTTCATAGAAATGAGCAAACATAATTAGAGTAATTGATAAATTATTGACAATGGATTGAAACCAGGCATATATTTACAATTTAAGGTCTTTTTTCTTCTCTTTGGTGGATAAAGAGACTAATCTTAATAGTTAAAAGAAGCATAGGATGTTTCTTTTTCTTTGACTTTAAATTACTACTGACTTTTTGTAGTTATCCGATTCTTATGTAAAGAAGATAGCCTTAAAAAGCGGAATGTCTGGGGCGCCTTGGTAGCTCAGGGTCAGTTGAGCATTTGGCTCTTGATTTTGGCTCAGTTCATGATCCCAGGGTTGTGGGATGGAGTCCTGCATCGGGCTCCTCGCTGAGCATGAGGTCTTTCTAAGATTCTCTGTCTCTCTCCCTCTGTCTCCTGTCCCTCCCTCACTCTCTCACTCTCTCAAAAAAATAAAATAAAAAATTAAAATGTTTAAAAACTGTAATGCCTTTAAAAGATGATCAAATAAGTTTACATCTAGTGACTCTTCTAGGTGTTCTGGCCTTCAAATATGAAGGAAATATTAATGATCTGTGACAGTATAAAAGTGCATATATGTTTTCATTAGTGGTTATAATTTTATGTGGCTTTATCCACATTTGTGTGTGTTTGAAGTCAGCAGTAATTGGCTAGGAACCAAGGATAAAAAAAAAAAAAGAGCTCTCAACTTTGGCTTTACTGGAACCATGCTTAACCAGATTAACTGAAGAGGGAATCTGCACAATGAAGATGTACAGGAATGGTGAGGTTGTAATACATTCAAATCAGAATTTCTTTTGATAAATCTAAAATGGGCGCCGCCCCCCCCCCCCGCCAATTACTGCTTTTTGTTTGTATACTTATGTGTCATTACTCCTGAAATTGAGCAATTTCTTTAGACTAACTCTGAGAAACCACTGCCCAAAGCTAAATAATTAAGGATGTTACCATTCTCTGTTTCCAAGAGCATGGACCTGAGAGCAATAAAGGGTCTGTGTATCATGCTGCTCACATCTTTTCCTGGGTCTCTCCAGTAACTCTGAGTCCTCTTAATTATTACTGCCTTGTGACTAAAGAATAGTGGTGTCATTGCTATCTGATAATGTTTCTGAATTTCTAAGGTGAAAGAGAAAAGATTGGTATCCTAACTACTTTAAGATAGGGTTAAAATTAACTTTGCATTGTTGAATGGTGCAGGATGTTGCTGCCACTAATATAATTAGGTTTAACCTGAAGAAATGTGCTAAGAACATCAAGGACTTTTAGGTGTTCCTGTGATTTGGAAAGGATGTAGCAAATGATTTATAAATAGATTGCTAGTGTTACACACCAAAGGGCAAATTTGGGCTCCCTTCTTTTTTGCAGGTTTGTGCAAATTGAGCAACTCTTATTTTCTGCATTAATCTGTTTCTAGAGGGGTGTGATCCTTATTTTAGTAACTTGAGGGATTTGGCATTAGTTATGTCTGTTAAAGCAACAGAATCCAGTGGCATGAATTACTCTCAAGGAGAAACCTCTGTTTTTAGAGTGTTGGGTTTTTTGTGTTTGGGGATTTTTTGTTTGTTTTTAGTTGTAACAGTTTAGCTTTTAGATGTAGAAGACTTAGAATTACAGTTGACCCTTGAACGAGGCAGGGGTTCGGGGCATTGACCCCCTGTGCATAGAAAATCTGTGTATAACTTTTAACTACCCCAGAATTTAACTACTAATAGTCTACTGTTGACTGGAAACCTTACTAATAACATAAACAGACAATTAACATATATTTTGTATGTCATATATATTATATACTACATTTGTTACGATAACTTCTGACTTTTTCTGTGCTACATGGTTCATCTGTGAATTTTTTCAAATTGTTGAAGCTTTCCTAAATACTTTCCAATATATTTCTTGAAAAAATCTGCACATAAGTGGACTTAGGCAGTTCAAACCCACACTGTTCAGCTGTCACCCGTACTGTGTTTCTCCAAAGGTTAATATACCAAATTCCTATGAACACCAAAAGATTTTAATTTTCTTTTACTATTAATTTTTAATATTCTATTGTGGAGAGCTTTAGTTTGAAAAGTTGCAGCATCTGTGGGGAATGTAAATTCTCAGTGTTTCTGCTCCTAGGAGATGAATGGAATAGGACAGGCAGTATGTGAAACTGAACTTCCTTGACATCCCACCTCTGTGATGTTCATCTGTCCCCAATAAAATTTCACATTCTTTTTTTTTAAAGGTTTACTTATTTTTGAGAGAGAGAGAGAGCAAGAGCGTGAGCAGGGGAAAGGCAGAAAGAGAGGGAGACACAGAATCCGAAGCAGGCTCCAGGCTCTGAGCTGTCAGCACAGAGCCCAATGCAGAGCTTGAACCCAGGAACCGTGAGATCATGACCTGAGCCAAAGTTAGATGCTTAACCAACTGAACCACCCAGGCACCCCTCACTTTCAGTTCTTAAAGTATATCATTCCTTTAAATATTCTCTTTAAAAACTCTCAAAAGGTCTCTTGGGTCACATATTCAGAACCTTACTTGCCATTTGTTCTTGTTGCTAATATTAATAGTCGCATTCAGAGTTTCATCACCTATGAGCTGTGTGACCTTGAATGTATTATATAACCACTGTAAGCTTTAACTTTCCTCATTAATAAAATGGAGCTTATAATACCTATTTGGATTAAATGTGATATTTATGAAGTGCTACTAATAGTAAGCACTCAGTAAATGGTAGCTAATATTTTTGCTCTTTTGACATAAGCTAAAATAGGAAGAATTAGAATATAGAGTGGTAAGCCAGCCCCATGGTAAAATTCTATCATTTGCATCATTGTCATAATTGCGGCTATTCTGGGCAAAGGGTGGGAGATACAAAGAAGCACAAGACATCATTCTTTTGCAGTCAGGATGCTCAGTCTGTTGAAGATATAGTCCTGGTCAATAAAAGGATAACTAAGAAAACCACTTAGCACATGCTAAGTGCCAGATGAATGGTACAAATGTTACATTAGGTATTCAGTGGACAGAAGGGTATTGTAAATGAGCCAATTAGCAAAGGCATTATTGTAGGATTTGAGCTAGGGCTTTGACCTTTATTTCTTGCTGTCTTAAATGTCTTGATTTGTATAAACAGAGGTAAAGAATACTTGAGTGGTGAGAGAAAAGGAAGACGAATGTGGTGGATATTATGACCATATTACAAATAGTTAATTTTCGATGAAGGACTGCTATTAATGATTTGTGGTAAGAAAAAGAATCCAGACAGGCTTTTGTATAGACTGATGATTTTCTTTAGGATATTGCTGTGAACATATTTTGGATGTATCATGGGCAGAATTTATCAAGTTTTATCAAGTACCCACTGAGTACACAGCGCAGTAACATTTGCAGACTTTACATAGCTTATTTAGGAAGGCTGCCAATTTTACAAGACTCTTAATGAATCAGTACCAGTGGCTGAGAGCATAATGTGAAAACCCCACAGGCAGCATAAGAATAGAAATCATTAAACTATCTGCTCGTGAGTAGCTTTATGGTTAAGGGAGAGAAGAGAAGGGAAAAGAAAAAGAGAAAAGTGCATTCAGGTAATTCAAAGCAAAACCTCTTTTTTCTGCTTCCTCCAGGTGCTTAGATCTGGATATTATTACATCAGCATCATGTGGTAGGCAAGGTGGTTCCCATGACACAGTGTGCTTGTAATATTTACAGTAGAATAAGCTATAAGGGGTGGAGTGTGCTGATAACTATTTGTCCTTGTTCTTATTGGCTTGGTTACCAGTTTAATGGCCCGGTTGCCTATTAATGCTCAACTTATTTAGCATTCTATAAGCAACATGCAGCTCCTTAGTTTCTAAGTCAGATATACTTGGAAACCATCCAAGTTGACCTGGATCTTTTACACACGTAGTAAACCCACAATAATATATCAATTAATAAAGGTGAAGAACTATAAAAAAAAAAAAAGGTGAAGAACTATGTAAATGCCATGTCACACTGAGCCCAAATGATAGTTTCAAAGATTCAAAGAAGAGTTTCTGCAACTAGTAAAACTTTTGAGGTTGTTCTTTGTTGTACTCTCATGCGCTGAGAGAAAATGGCAAACTACACATTTATGTCCATTTAGTGATTCCAACTAAGTAAACTTAAACCCAGTGTACTTTTTTTTTTCCAAAATTAAAGAAAAACTGAAGATTGTAGACTGGCTAGTTGTCTCTCCCATTTAAAGATGAAACACCATTGTTGTTTTAAACATACTTTTTTTATTACCTCCTTGGAAGCACTTGAGTACATTTGTTGAGAACACCCTTTAGTCCTATTTAACTATCAGTGTGTTGGGGCTTGTTCACTTCTATGGCTCTCCTGTGGTCAGTCTCAATGAACTATTCCCACACTACTGGAATTCTCTCTTTGTTTTGTTGCCATTTTTGATGCTTGGAGAACTCAGCAAGGCCATATGCCCTGTTTCTCAGAAAGTGTTAGAGTCATAAGATGTTTATTGTGGTTAAAAAAAAAATAATAACATCTAGTTTCTTCCTCAATTAAAATCAAAATTAACAAATATTGAATACCAATGCTGTTCTTCATGGCACTCTTACAGATGGCTTGGGGGAAACTTCCAAGTGGAGAATCTCTTTTGCTTTAAAAACTTGTCTACCTTGGGGCGCCTGGGTGGCTTAGTTGGTTAAGCGTCCGACTTTCGCTTAGGTCATGATCTCGCAGTTCGTGGGTTCGAGCCCCGCGTCGGGCTCTGTGCTGACTGCCAGCTCAGAGCCTGGAGCCTGTTTCAGAGTCTGATTCCCTCTCTCTCTGACCCTCCCCTGCTCACGCTGTCTCTCTCTCTCTCTCCTAGAAATAAATAAAACATTAAAAAAAAAAAAACTTGTCTACCTTACACACAGTAAAGTTGGTAATATCTCATTCTTTACCACCCACTCAGCTTAAAAGCAAACTTGTCCTAGGTGAGTGATTTAAAATTTTTTTTAATTACATTGGTATTACAGAAAGCATTGGTTATTATTTTTTAATGTTTATCTGTTTTTTAGAGAAAGAGACAAAGCGCCAGCAGGGGAAGGTCAGAGAGAGAGAGGGGGAGACACAGAATCCAGAGCAAGCTCCAGGCTCTGAGCTGTCAGCACAGAGCCTGCTCAGAGCTAGACGCGGAGCCTGAAACCACGAACCATGAGACCATGACCTGAGCCCAAGTCAAATGCTTAACCAGCTGAGCCACTCAGGAGCCCCAGTTATTTTTTTATATTGCAGATAGTGCAAATTTATTATATAAAAAACAAAATACTAAGGCACTCCTTTTCCCCACAAAAAGCATTACTGTCATTCTTATCTCCTAAAGATCTTACTATTAACATCATCCAAGCTTTTTCTGTGCATGTATATACTTTTAAAAATGGGATTGTCCTCTATCTACTGCTTTGTAATCTGTTTTTTTTCACTTAGCATATTGCGAACATCCTGCCATTGTCCTCAGACTCATTTCTTTCATATCCTTTTTCAGAGTTGTTTGTTTTCCATAGAACTGATTCAAATTCTGTCCTATTGTTGCACATTTTGATTATGTCCATTTTTTTGCGGGTATAAACAAAACCTCATTGAATGAATATCCTTGTACCTAAATCTTTGCACATGTCTTATGCAAATCTTTGCATAAAAGAAATATTCTAAAGCTCAATTCTGAGATTGCTAGACCAAAGCATATAGGTATTTTTAGGGCTTTTGATAGATTGCTAGTTTGCTCATCAGAAATACACCAGTCTCGGGGCGCCTGGGTGGCTTAGTCGGTTAAGCATCCAGCTTTCGCTCAGGTCATGATCTCACGGTTCGTAGGTTCGAGCCCTGCGTTGGGCTCTGTGCTGACTGCCAGCTCAGAGCCTGGAGCCTGTTTCAGTCTGTGACTCCCTCTCTCTCTGACCCTCCCCTGCTCACGCTGTCTCTCTCTCTCTCTCTCTCTCCTAGAAATAAATAAAACATTAAAAAAAATACACCAGTCTCACTACCACCAGCAGTTTCCATAATTCACTTACATAGCACTCCTGAAATGATAAGTGAAATCAAGATAAATACAATTTTATTCATTAATTCATCTGAACTGCTTAGAGACCCAGAAAAACTGATCCTCATTTGCTTTTTGGATCAGGAAACTATTACATACCTAAAAACTAACGGACAATGCTTTAATTTGTGAACTTATTGAGTAGAACTAAGAGAAAGGTGAAATAATGTATTAATAAAATAAACTAATTATCCTGAGATGTTATTGAGTATATATGTAGCATTTATGAATTTAAGTTTGCTCCCTACTTTTTCATTTTCTTCTAAAATCATCACCAGTTTTCACTTGGAGAATTTTAGACCCGAAAGATAAACAAACAAACTTACCTAGGATCCTGCAGCAAATTAATTCAGACCTTGAGCAACATTTCATTGTTTTCTGTTTAGGAAATGTTAAGCAGCGTTGAGATTTCCAGTAGTACTGTTTTACTCTAAGCATAGCGAAATTTAAAAAGATGATCAAACACATTAGTTTGTAAATAGTTCTAACTAATGAAGTTAGAATTTCCTGATCCTATCTGTAGGAAGCAGTGGATATATTTCTCAAAGTTGAGGAGGTTAACTTTTTTAGGGAATAAGCTGTTAAATTCTTGAAACAAAAGTTTTCATCTTTGAAGCTATATGAGTATTGAATAATAGGAGAAAGGAGAAGCGTGTATTTCCTAAAGCTTTTAAAGCAGCTTACCTTGATGGGACACCTGGGTAGTTAAGCCAATGAAGCATCTGACTTTGTTTCAGGTCATGATGTGAGGGTCCATGGGTGCCAGCCCCACGTTGGGCTCTATGCTGATAGTGTGAAGCCTGCTTGTGATTCTCTCTCTCTCTCTTTTTCTCTGCCCCTCCCCAACTGTGCCTTCTCTCTCTCAAAACAAATAAACTAAAAAAAAAAAAAAATCTTACCTTGAAATGTCACTGCTAGATCTATATGTATATATATAGTAACCAGAGGGGTCCTCTGGCTGACTTAAAGGAAAAAAAAAAAAGAAAGATAGGGAGGAGAAAGGAATGTTAGAGTACAGACCACACAGTTGCATGCTGATTTCAGTATTTGTGGTTGCCTGTCCCTCTCTGAAATCCAGCTGCTTCCTTAATGAAGGTATGGGTTTAAATCACCAGCGGAGAAAATGTTTTTGGGTGAAGTTTCACTTTTTGTAGTGACAGCAGTCCTGGACATGCTGCTGGAACACAGAAGATGAGTTCAACACATTCTCTTCAGATTGTATCTCTGCCCACAGCTCACCTATTTTACATAACCATCCTTTGTTCTTGGAGAGTGGACCTCTGTGGGTTGGCCTGTCCAGCCACTGTCAGAGACCAAAGGTGACTGACAAGGAGTCCAAAGGTCAAAATGGACTCTAGAATAGGCTCAGTCTGGATTTCAGAGGAAGAGGCATGTTTTTGGCCTATAGACATCAAAAACTGAATTGCAGCCTGGGAAATGTTCAGTTCATCAGCTTCGGCCTTTCTGTTTGAGTCAAGAAAAAACAGTCACTGACTGCTCTCTGCAGTCAGCAGGAGCAGAAATAAACAAAACATTATTTAAAGGGTGTGACTTAATTGAATTGGGTTGTGTTAAGGATATCATTCCAGGGGCGCCTGGGTGGCTCAGTCAGTTGAGCCTCCAACTTCGGCTCAGGTCATGATCTCCCAGTTTGTGGGTTCGAGCCCTGCATCGAGCTCTGTGTTGACAGCCAGCTCAGAGCCTGGAGCCTGCTTCAGATTCTGTGTCTCCCTCTCTCTCTGACCCTCCCCTGATCTCTCTCTCTCTCTCTCAGAAATAAATTAAAAACGCTAAAAATTTTGGGGGAAAAAAAAGGATATCATTCCAGAGATCATTTCTGGGGAAATGTTACTTAGCTTACGGTGAGATAGCAGATACCAATCAAAACCAAAGATAATCCACCATCCTAAGGTCTTTTGTTGGGTTTCACAATGGAAAGTCAATTTGATTAGACTCCGGTATTCCATTTACTCACATTATCTTTTGGCCCATTATTAGAATGTGATGGAGCACAAAAATAGGAAAGGGATATGGCATTTGTATTTCTAATTGGGGCTAATGCTTTTTAATTAAATTGGCTTTTAAGAAGTATTTTTGCGGGCGACTGAGTGTCTCAGTCGGTTAAGCATCCGACTTCGGCT
This sequence comes from Hyaena hyaena, assembly GCF_003009895.1. Lineage (NCBI taxonomy): Eukaryota > Metazoa > Chordata > Mammalia > Carnivora > Hyaenidae > Hyaena > Hyaena hyaena. Next base: position 4,756,788 of record NW_024080642.1, on the reverse strand, counting down.
TAGGTCATGATCTCACGGTTCGTGGATTCCAGCCCCGCGTCGGGCTCTGTGCTGACAGTTCAGAGCCTGGAGCCTGTCTTCATATTCTGTATCTCCCTCTCTCTCTGACCCTCCCCTGCTCATGCTGTCTCTGTCTCTCTCTCAAAAATAAAACATTTAAAAAATATTTTAAAAAATAGAGCAGTTTAAAAAAAATGTATTTTTGCTCACTTCAGAATACTTCAAGTATTACAAATGTGTGATCTCCAACCTGTTTAAAGGTCTCCTTTTTAGTGAATGTCCTTTAAGTTAGCAGTGGTTCCTGTATACAGAGTCACTGAGACTAAGCTATTGTTCTTGTCCTCTCGTGGAAAGACTCTGAGCAGGACAAGCCACATAATTTGCAGGGCTTGGTGCAGAATGAAAATGTGAGACCACTCGTTCAAAAAGAATTGAGAATTTCAAGACAGCAACAACAGAGCATTAACCTGAGTGCAGGTCCCCTGCAAGCACCTACCCTGTGCAACTGCACAAATCACACACCCATGAAGCTGGCCCTACCTGTGGGATGTGAAATTAAATAGACCTGTAGTTGATCAGAGCTTTGCTACTTATTCACATGCGTCTTTCTCAACCCCTGTTTTCTCTTCCCATTCTCTATTTTCCTATTCTATCACTTATCTGTTGTATTCCATCCCCTCACCAAAGTTGGAGAGCCTGCAGCAAGAATTGGGAGTATGTATACTTCTGCCTTTAGTCTATGTGAGTACATTCTTGAATGATATAGCCTTCTGTTTGACTGGTGGAACATTTAAGATTAGGATTTTCTTTAAGGAATGACAGTTAATAGGTTTACATAAAAACACATATTCTGCATTATATTCTGAAAGTGCTTTTGCAATTAATGGAACATTTGAATCAAACAGTTAACACTTTTGAGGCAGTATTTTCTCTCTCATTTTATAGACAAGAAAATTAAGCCTTGAGTTAAGAGATTTTCTCAAGGTTAGCCAGCTGGTAACTGAAGTTCAAGCCCATCTTTTCTAAGTCAAGGCTTTCTCACTACATTCTTCCTCTACAGTTCTGCAAGACCAAGGATAAGATGACTTGAGATAACTTGCTTTCTCAAGATTTATCTGTTTTTACAGAACTTTCTGCCAATTTTCCAAGAATAACTTCTGGGATATAATCATTAATATTTGCAACAAGTTTTTACTTCTCTTATTTTCTATAATCATTGCAATAACCCTGTGCAGTAATATTTTAGCATCATTTTAAAGGAAAAGATTGAGATTCAAAGAGTTAAGTGACTTGTTCAAGGTTTGTAAATAATAGTGTAAGACCAGTGACTGAAATCCAAGTCCTGTAACTTTATATCCCATGCTTTTGTGATGTGCTGTGTTTGCCTCTAATTTCAAATACCTACTTAGTAAATATCTATTCATTCATTTACTGATCATCTCCAATGTTTTAGGCACTGGCAATGGATCAGTGATCCAAAAAAGACCAAGTCTCAGCTCTTAAAGCATATATTCCATCATGTAAATAAATTGTTAGAAGTAATTAGCTATAACTATCAACAATAGCCAAATTATGGAAAGAGCCCAAATGTTCATTGACTGGTGAATGGATAAAGACATGGTGTGTACACACAATGGAATATTTCTCAGCAATCAAAAAAATGAAATCTTGCCGTTGGCAACAGCATAGATGGAACTAGAGTGTATTATGCTAAGCAAAATAAACCAGAGAAAGACAAATATCAGATGTTCACTCATGTGTGGAATTTAAGAAATAAAACAGATGAACATAGGGGAGGGGAAGCAAAAATAAGATAAAAACAGGGAGACAAACCATAAGAGACTCTTAAATACAGAGAACAAACTGAGGGTTGCTGGAGGGGTGTTGGGGGGGCATAGACTAAATGGGCTATGGGAATTAAGGAGGGCATTTGTTGGGATGAGCACTGGGAGTTATATGTAAGTGATGAATCATTAAATTCTATTCCTGAAATCATTATTACACTATATGATAACTAACTTGGATTTAAATTAAATAAATCAGCTGTAAAGAAAAAGCAGGACAAAAAGATGAAAAGTAAGCTGGGAGTAGGCAATGCTATTTTAGAGAAAAGGTCAGGAACCTGATAAATCATTGGTTGAGCCACAAACTGAAGTGTAAATATTTGGTGTATTGTATAAATCAATTTCTAGGAATAAAAAAATCACCTAAGGGGCGCCTGGGTGGCTTAGTCGGTTAAGCGTCCGACTTTCGCTTAGGTCATGATCTCGCGGTTCGTGGGTTCGAGCCCCGCATCGGGCTCTGTGCTGACTGCCAGCTCAGAGCCTGGAGCCTGTTTCAGTCTGTGACTCCCTCTCTCTCTGACCCTCCTCTGCTCACGCTCTCTCTCTCTCTCTCTCCTAGAAATAAATAAAAAATATTAAAAAAAAATCACCTAAAAAATATGAGGCCACTGACTTTATGAACATAACAGCAATTGAGGAGGATTGTTAACTGTAATAAACATTAACCTTATAGTAACAGTTACACTTTGCATTTAATCTCCTTTCCCGTGTAGCATGGATCATAAAATCATAAGATCAATTAAGTTTGAAACCTAGTTATTTCCTTCACGATGAATCACTTACCATATAAAGCAATGTTTAATGTATTAGTGATACTAGATTTCTCACAGTCCTCAAAAATAAGTACTGTAGCACCCTGGTATGTGGAATGGCACTGCTCTGGGTGGCTGTTAAAATTTCTGGAGTATCCATCAAGTTTAAGAAATGTAAAATCTTGGGGCGCCTGGGTGGCTTAGTCGGTTGAGCGTCCGACTTTCGCTTAGGTCATGATCTCTCTGTTCGTGGGTTCGTGTCCCGCTTCTGGCTCTGTGCTGACTGCTAGCTCAGAGCTTGGAGCCTGTTTCAGTCTGTGACTCCCTCTCTCTCTGACCCTCCCCTGCTCATGCTGTCTCTCTCTCTCTCTCTCTCCTAGAAATAAATAAAACATTTATTAAAACAAAAAAAGAAACGTAAAATCTCATTTGCTGGTCTGATTTAACTTTAATGAATTTCAAAATCTTGTCCAAAATTTTTTATTGAACTGAAATTCTGTTATATCTAGTACTATAGGACTTCAGCACATGAACTTTCACCTAATGCTTGGGGATCTTTGTAATTTAAATGTGTGTGTTGTAGAGGGATTTTCAGAAATGGGGGCAGCACAGTGGGACAGGTAGAGGATCTTTTCATTTGATTTGCTTGTTGAGTGCTTTAGAATGGCAGAGTCCAGAGTATTAACTTAAAAACCCCTTAGAAAGTCCCAAATTTTATCTTTTCATGTGTGTTTCCTTTGGTTTCAAAGTTAAATCCAAGCATTGATCACTGTTTGCCTCTTGTTAAAGCTGAGTTGTTAGCTGCTAAAAGATGAGGGGGAATAGAGGGGAGGCTGTTAATTCCCAGCTGCCCGTAGTTTCTTTAGGGCAATTACCAGATTCCTTTAATCCAGAGTTTTAGACTAAGAAATTCATGGATACTTTGAAATCATATGCAAAAGTGGGTTTGTATATAATTAATGTATTTATTTTTCTTCGGGACCGGCCATAGCTTTCATCAAATTCTCAAAGGAATCTAGTGACATTCTCTCCCAGTCTCTTCTCACTCCCTAAATTAAGAACCTGGAATAAACTGTTTCAAGCATTTGACTTAGAAATTAAGTCAAAACTTTTTTTTTTTATTAAAAAAAACTTTTTTTTAATAAAAGAAAACTTTTTTTTTAATGTTTATTTTTGAGAGAGAGAGAGAGAGAGAGAGAGAGAGAGACCGAGTGCAAGTGGGGGAAGGGACAGAGAGGGAAAAACACAGAATCCAAAGCAGGCTCCAGGCTCTGAGGTTTCAGTACAGAGCCCGATGCAGGACTCGAACTCATGAATTGAGAGATCCTGACCTGAGCCAAAGTCAGATGCTTAAGTGACTGAGCCACCCAGGTGCCCCAAATCAAAACTCTTTTTAAGCTTTTTGACCTTACCAGCGAGATTAATTTATCCATTTTTGAACAGTCACTCATGATTTCCCAACTCTGAAAGATCCTGAACTAACATTTTCTCCCAGTTGAGGATTGTGCAGCATTTTGAATTCTCTCTCTCTCTCTCTCTCTCTTTTTATATATATGTTATATCTTGCTCTCGTAAGAATCTTGGAGTAGATATTCCAGGAATGGAATTTGCTTAAGAAAAACTAGGAATATTACTGTAAATTTGTGTTCTTCAACAAATATTCACAGCCTATGTGTAAAGAGAAGCAGTATTGGGTAGAGTATTTCTGGTGCTTTGAGCTATATCCAAGAAGGCAAAAATGACTTAAAGTTGTTACTTTGAAGAAAAGGATGTGAGAGGAATTAGAATTTCTAATTTCATGGGGCACCTGGGTGGCTCAGTCAGTTAAGAATTTCTAATTTCATTTAATCCAGATACTTATTAAATTAATTATAAAGGGTTTGTTGGGAGGTTTTGGGGGACACTGCCTGGGTCTTAGACATTTAGTGGAATAAATGTGCTGTTGAACTCAGTTGTGCACTGAAGGTCAAGGATTCTCTAAGCTATTAAACAGTTCTTTGCTGTTAAGACCAGTTTTTACAGTCTACCACATATAGTTATACATTTTCAGAAGTGTGACCAGTTAAGTTTTATATGCCATTTTTGCTTTCTTGCCATCTCACATTTATTTATTTAGGCCTTAATCCAATACCTATTTGCTGTGGCAAAAAAATGTGGGTTTTGCATATAAAGACTTGAGAAAACTCAGACCAGCTTAGCTCTCTTAGAAATTAAACACCTTATAAAGAAAAAAAATTAAGAAAAAACAGCTTTATGTATCTATCTTAGGATTTTTCCCCTAAGAGGATTAATTCAGTTTTCAGTGTCAATTGAGAATACTTAGTTAGATGTGGGTATTTTTCTTTAAGTGGGGTTTGAGGTAGAGGAAGCAGAAAGTGAGGATTTAAAAAATTCACTCTATTTGAAATATTAAACTATGTAGCTTTTAGTTTAGAATAAATATTGGAAAATGAAGATATAAATATAACCTCTAAACTATATTTTTTTTCTTTTTGGTAACTATTGTTTCAATATGTCACTGTAGAAATGATAAAATATGAAGAGAAAAACAACATTCAGAATGTTGCCTTTTTAGCATTAGCTGTTAACTGAAAAAAATGTAAAGCAGATTTCATAAACCTCTTCAGTGACACTAGAGAAACTTCGGGAAAACATCCAACATCTGCTTATCTTTCCTACAGTGGAACTGTTCATAACTGCAATGTGCAGTTTCCTTTGAATGAAGATAAACAGATTTCTGTTTGTTATACTTATGTTTCAGAAGTATGTTTACTACATTCTTTAAATGTATTTAATTTTTTCCCCTGACAGTTGGGGAGGTACCAAAACATCTGATTGTTGTTGGAGTTTTCTTAGCTTTCTCTTAAGGGCAGTTTTATTTTTCTTTAAGATATTTTCCTCATATATTTTCCTAGGATATATTCTTTTGATTCCAGATGTAAAGGTCACTTAAGGAAATATGTTCACCCAAGCAGCTTCCCCATTACCTGCACTACCATGTCTCTGACTCCCTTCACCGCATCCTTTATTATAAAATCCATGTTATATAACTTTTTTTTTTTTTTTTTAATAAAATAAGTCAGCTTTGTCTCCATTTGGTTCTTCCTTAGTTGAATGCTGGGTCCTGGAGGCTGTCAGCTGGACACTGCCAGACAGTTGCACCCAGCTGTACCCAGCCAGACCCTGATGTTTTAATATAATGGTGATTCCTGAGTTGTAAACCTGTTTGTTCCAGTTCCCAGGAGACCAAACTATTGAAATGTTTTACCCTGTAGACCTGAGCAATTCTTTGCCTCTGGCTAAGACATGGCAGGCAGTCCTGGCAAGAGAGTTCCCCAAAAGATACTCACGGTTTTGCTTTAGTCATGACTATGCCAGAGTTTGTGGTAGAGATTGCTGTATGCATCCTAGAGATTATATGTCTGTTCAGAACGAAAAAAAATTGAGCATTGGTTGTTCTCTTGGTTGCCAAGGAATACATCATTATACAGTTTTTTTGTTAATGTCTTTCCCCCTCAGCCGAGGTAAAACCCCACTGCTGTGATCCTGCGTAGATCTGAGTCTCCTATCTTTAATGGGATAGGCGTAACTTATCTAAATATAGTGAGGTGTGGACTTGGCTGATATGGAGAGAGACAGAAGAATGACCTTAGTAGTGTTACAACTAAATTTAAAGAAATAGAGACAGTGTTCTAGTTCTGCTTATAGGCTGACATGCTCTTTCTAGCTGTTCAGCTTCCTTAGGTAAAAAGTTTTCTGCACTAAACTAATAAAGTGTTTTAAAAGCTAACGTGAGTCCCTTCAGAAAGAAGCCAGAGTTCATTCCATATGAAAACATGCCTAGATAGTGATTTCTTTTTCCATTTAATTGACCTAAACTTAATGTTTATTCAGAGGGCGCCCAGGTAGCTCAGTCGGTTAAGCGTCTGACTTCGGCTCAGGTCACAGTCTCACAGTTTGTGACACATTAGGCTGTGTGCTGACAGCTCAGAGCCTGGAGCCCCCTTCAAATTCTGTGTCTCATTCTCTCTCTGCTCCTCCCTCACTTGTGCGCTCGCTCTCTCTCTCTCTCAAAAATAAATAAATGTAAAAATTTTTTAATAAAATTTAAAAAAAACATGTATTCAGGATGTAAATGGCAAAGCATAAGCTTCATGTACTTTAGAATAATAATTTCCATTTATATAGTCCCAGTACTTGCTACTTTTTAGAAAGCTTACACCAACTTTTGTCTACCAAGAAAAAAGGATATTTTATCCCTAAGCATGCGAGACAGGGTAGATCAATCTAATCCTGTTTTACAGATGAGGAAATTCAGATAAAGAGAGAGATAATGATTTTCTATAGGGCTAAATGAATCAGTAATATGGCCACTGTAGGTATTTCCAGTATACTACCCTTTAGCTCAAGCAGCCATCTATTAGCCTCTTTTTTGAGTGTAAAACTACCCATGTGGTCTTCCCATCCCATTTTTTCTTAATCAACACTGGGGTTGGGGAAGGGTGGGATTCCACTTGTAGAAAAATTTTCCAGTGGAAGCAGGAATCTAGTAAACAAATTAACAGAAACTGATAGAATTGAAGTCATATTTGCAGAATAGTCCATCCCATTATGACAAAACTTTTGAGCGTTCTTTGAGAGAGACTCTCTTCTGCTATGAAAAACCTAGTTGTATTTTTTTAACCTGATTGTATTTTTTAATTGTTTAATACTCTTAAAATATGGTGATGATTTCGTCTTGAACTAGTGGAGTGCTTTTAAGGTTCCTAATGATAATCTTTTAAAAATCATAAACTTTGAGAGTTTATAATGTTCTAGCAGAAAAATTGAGATCCAGGGGCGCCTGGCTCAGTCAGGTAAGCATCTGCCTTCATCTCAGGTCATGATCTCACGGTTTGTGGGATCGAGCCCCACATCGGGCAGTGCTGACAGCTCAGAACCTGGAGCCTGCTTCGGATTCCATGTCTCCCTGTCTCTCTGCCCCTCCCTTGTTCACTCTCTGTCTCTTGTCTCTCAAAAACAAATAAACGTTAAAAAACATTTTTAAAGAAAAGAAAATTGAGATCCAATTTCTTACCTCATATGATTCATTAGTGACAGACCAAGAATTCCAGGTCACCTATCAGTTCCATGCTTTTCTCCCTACCATTCTGTTTCCCTGCAAGAAGTGAGATACTGACCTTCTCTTTTGTAAATAGATAATCTGCCTACCTGTTAAAACTAACTCAGGCATCCAGCCATAGGTAAAATAAGATTAGAAAACACAGGTCAGGTGAGTTGTAGCCAAATGTGCAAGTACTGCTTCCCCCAAGTCAGGGAAAATGTCTTCTGAGAACTGGAAGTCTATTTGTGGAAAGGTTGATTTAACCACCTTATACTTTTCATCCTGTTTCACTCAAACATCTTGTATTATGATCTCATTTGTAGAAGAGAAGTTAGAAGCAAAGATAGTTGCCTAGTATAACATGACAACTGTACTGTAATTTAGATATGTACTAAGGGGCACCCAGGTGGCCAGATTGGTTAAGCATCTGACTCTTGATCTCAGCTCAGGTCTTGATCTCAGGGTTGAGTTCAAGCCCCGCGTTGGGCTCTGCATGGGCCATGAAGTGTACCTAAAAAAAAATCATAGATATATATTGAATCAAATCTTATTCCCCAGACTTAGTCCAGTTCTTTCATCTGGATATCCTGTCGTTCATCTGTAAAATAAATTATTTTAAAATTCTCAAATAGCCGCATTTTACACAACTACTGATTTTAGAGGTGGGGAAATTATCTATGAGAAGTGTCTTCTAATAGATAGTTTTTAATAACAGGTATTTTAATTTAGCTGAGAGCCAAAGAGATTTAGCACTGCCTGCTTAGCAGTTCCTCCCTACATGTCCTATTCTAATGTAATAAAAATGAATTTATAAAATTCATCTGCCTTCCTTTGATGGCATTACTTCAGGTTTCTGATCCGTTTTGCTTGTTACTGTGTTCAGACAACTAAGTTTTCTGTCTTTATGAATGGTTTAAAATGGTCATTTCAGAGCTTAGCTGCATTATCTTTCATTTCACTTGAGCCCTCACTGTATCATTCGGCATATTGTCATATCCGTTGAATTGAGGATAAGGAAGGAGGGAAATCCTTTGTGTAAAAGCATTCTCCTCGGCTGTTCTTCCTTGATGCTGGAAGTTTGGTGCCTGGCAGGAAATGATACAGACATGTGTGATAACAAAGTGACATGAACAAAAATTGTCTGTAAGGTTCTCTGACTTGTCCAGGATGATTGGCTGTCAGCCGGCAGATAGAGTAAAACAGATTTTACCTCGAAATCTGAGGATTAACACCATATAACTTAAGAGAAAGAAACCTATTTTGAGAAAAGTTTGAACAAAGCAGGTGGTATGAAGGCTATTAACCATGTAAATATGCTCCTTTCTTTGACCCTCCTGGGTGAGAGTGTTAAAGAATTGGAATTTATTAAAGGGAAAAGACAATTGGTCTGAAGAGTCAGGAGGTACACAGAAAAACACATTCTTTGTGTGCAAGAGATTTACACATAGCAAAGCTTTTCTCTCAGATTTTTCTTACAATTTGAATTTCTTTATGGACAAATTTTCCATTTGTCCAGAATGGAAAGGAAACTAGATGAATATCCCCAGATATCCATCTTCTCTTCATTCCCATCAGCTCAGGTCAGACTACCCTTCTTTCTTGCCTGAAATACTAAAATAATGTCTATCTTCCTTTTTTTCTAAATTTTAACCCCTTCCAATCTATTCTCCATGTTGTAGTTGGAGAAATCTTTCTGGAAATGCAAGCTTTAGATCTGTGTTATCAGAGTGAGATCCAAAATCTTTGGCAACTTGTGTAAGACCTTTCAGATCTGTGCTCTGCTTACCACTCCCCAACTTTACTGCAGCCCTGCCTCTGCTTTTTCACAATATAGTGAGATTATATTAGCAGTTTCAGTAGCTTTATCCTAACAAATTTATATAAACCTACAGATTTTTAGCTCCATTGTCATGTTAACAGTAAGTGGAGCTTTTATGGACCTAGAAGAAGCTCCTGTGCCTGAACAAGAGGTGTCTAAAATCTTTTGCAGTCAACTTGCCCAGAAGGCAAATGTAGGACAGTAACCCGTACAACACACCCAGCTTCTCAGAAAAGGGAAGTTCAAGACAGAACACTAAATAGAACTTTGTAAGAACTTTGCAAGTAAGTTGAAAGTTCTTTTGTTGGGTAGAAATTTCCCACTCACATTAGGCATGATTGAAGGCTGCAAATAAGAATAAGTAAGGCTGCTTTTCCCTGTGATCTGTGTTGCAGACATACGGGCTTAGGCACTTCCTACATAAACAGCAGAGAAGAGGTTTTACGCAGTGTCTTTCCTCCTTTATTATCCTCCGAAATATACCTGAGTCTTCAGCACCTTCCCTGTTAATCATTTTCTGATCACATTTATTAAACTGTGTACGGCGTTAGACTGGGCACTTTGTAAAGCAGTGTGAATGCACTCTCCTTTCATTGTCTGACACGAAAAAGCAAACAGTGTAGATCTAGGAACATTTGCCTAAGCAGAATAAAGTTTAACCTATACAAAAGCAAGGCAGTAGAACAGATGAACGTATTTATTAGCTTTGCTTTTTACATGAATTTTTTCACACATAATAAATAAGTGTTTTTATTTGGAGTTGGAACAAGAAGGGAGGAGTGGGGCATCTTGCTTCCCACTCACATTTTTACATAGGAGACTCTGCCCTCTCTCTCTTACCACCAAGTAAGGCAGCCACTGCAAAGAGCTGAGTGGCACTGCTGACGGAGAACCTCAGTCACTTGAGTAGACACATGAGCAGCTTGAGTCCCCTTTGAGTAGTAGACATTGCTCATGGCAAAGCATTTTGGGCAGAGAGGTAGCTCATAAATGAGGAACTTAGTCTAAGAAACTATGTTTCTCAGCCCTAAGGGTTCTAATTATTGGTTTCTTAACAGCTCACTTTCTCTCAGGCCCCACCCCACACTTTGGAGAACTTGTTGACAACAGCTTTACTTTTTCAAGTCTTGCACAAAGGCAGATGTCTCTGAAAATGCAGCTTACGCAAAACATCTGTGTGCTTGACTCCTTTCCCACGGTGTGTTTTCCTGTACTGTTGTTTTTTTTTTTTTTTTTTTTTTTTGGTCCTTTTTAAAAAAATTGAAAACACAGTGTAAGAACATCGTTAAAGAGAAATTTGCAAAAAAAGAGAAAACTATAACCCACAATGCCACCTTCCTTTGCTAATAGCCATTTCCATTCCTCCCATATTACTTTTCCATTCTTCACATGCATAGAGTTTTGCCTGGTTATGTCTTTTTTCTTAAGCAGAAGTTCAGGTACTTTGTTATACAGTCACTTCCCTATTTTCTTCCTGATTCTAGTGTCATTTGGTTTTTGGTCTTGATTTACCAGAAGGGCATTGCAACTTTATCAGTATTTTGTCAGTGAGTTCTAGTTTTTATTTTCCTTTCCTAGACCCAAGTATTCTAGTTTTTAGAATATGGCTGAGACCCAACCTGTATTTTTAAAAGTAAGATGTATGTATATGTAGGATTTTTAATTTCCTTAACACTTAAAAACTGGTATTTTAAATTACACTGATTTTCAAGGTGCATTACTAGGTCCACTCCAGGACAGCCTTATTTAGAAAAACACATGTCTACAATGTAGAGCTGTTGATTTGCTGCATTAAAGATACTTACTAAAGTTTTAAGATAATGCATGTAAAGATAGAAATAGAATATATATTATTTTTACCTTAATAGATAAGAGAAAATATACAAGAAAAATAAAAGCAAAGTAAATAGAAAACACAAATTAGCCTACACATCAATATTCACAGTAAATATAAATAAACTTACCAATTCATACAGCCAAAAGAAAAAAAAAAAACATGTCTATATCTTTTGTCCTGTGGGTGTTACACACCTCAGCTCTCCCAGTACCTCGCTAGTTTTATTTGGTAGCCATGCTTCACTTGTAACTGGTTGTCTACCTTATCAAGAGCTGTTTGTGCATCTCCCCTTTTGTTCTCTAATGTCGAGTGAGGCCATATCCATGTCTCTCATTATTCTTCCTTTCTTTTTTGATGAAAAAGAAGAATGAAATGGGCCATATCTTCTTGTTTTGGTAAAGTGGAAAATCTTCAGCCACCTTCCTTTTATTTTTTTTTTTTTTTTTTTAAATTTTTTTAATGTTTTTTATTTATTTCTAGGAGAGAGAGAGAGAGAGAGACAGCGTGAGCAGGGGAGGGTCAGAGAGAGAGGGAGCCACAGACTCCGAAAGAGGCTCCAGGCTCTGAGCTGGCAGTCAGCACCGAGCCCGACGCGGGGCTCGAACCCACGAACCGCGAGATCATGACCTGAGTGAAAGCCGGACGCTTAACCGACTAAGCCACCCGGGCGCCCCAGCCACCTTCCTTTTAGAAACTGTGCCCACTGTGCTTAGATGTTTAAAGGATGAGTCTCTGGGGTGTGTAGGGTCCTCTGATGATGACTAAGCAAGTCTACCAAAGTCAGAGCCTCACTAGCTAGCTGCTACCATGTGAAAAAATGACAGACTCTCCTTAGGATTGCAGCTTTCCTTTAGAGTCATTGTACAAAAATTTTGCCTTTGGCAGTTAAAATCATTTCCTTTTGTTGCTTATGTTTTCCTGTGTCTTGAGTTACCATTTGTGAGTTTATGGGACCTAGCCCAACAGTAGCTAAAAGCATTCTAGGTATGGGGTTGTACAGCAATGTCTGCTCCTACACTGGAGCAAATATATGACTTTTTTTCAAGATTTTATTTTTAAGTAATCTGTACGCTCAACATGGGGCTCAAACTCACACCCCCAAGATCAAGAGCCACATGCTCCGCTGACTGAGCCAGTCAGTTGCCTTAAAAATATGTGATGTTATAACTTTTTTTCTTTAAAACACATATGAAACTTTAAGCTTACTTATTTTGAGGGGGAGACAGAGAAAGAGCAAGCATAAGCAGAAGAGTGGCAGAGAGGAGGAAAGGGAGACTCTCAAGCAGGCTCCACGCTGTCAGCATAGAGCCCGATGTGGGGCTCGATCTCACAAACCGTGAGATCATGACCTGAGCGAAGGTCAAGAGTGTGACGCTTAACTGACTGAGCCACCCAGGAGCCCTGTAAACACATATGAAATTTAAATTTACTCTTGGATCAACGTGATTGGAATATTTTTATCCAAATCCTAACTAAAATGTTTGGAATTTTCATTGCTTCATATTGCACTCTACAGTATTGCAGAATACTACTGTATGATCTCTTTGTCTTTAGCTCTCCGATTTCTTATGAATAGTATTTGGAAAATAGGGAAGAAAGTGCGTTGGGTCATTGCTGCTTCATAAACTTATCTGAAATGTGCATTTAGTAAATTTGGAAAATAAACATTAGATCAGGAATCAAGAAAGCTCAATAAATTAAATTTTCAAGAAACCAGTGGAGTAAACTTTTCATCTGTCCTGGGGGTAGAAGTCTATAAGTCTGTAATGATTAAGAAGGAAGAGAGTAGGAAGCAAGGAACACTGAATTGGTTGACAACTGTGAGCTAATTAAGGCCTGAGACTGCCACTTGCTTTTTCCTTTTCTTTGACAACTCTTTAAATTGTTCTTTGAACTTTGCCTTTGGCTAGTTTTCTCTTCCTTCTCCTCTTCCTCCATCATCATCGCTATTATACAAAAGTTCACTGTTTTGTTAAGTGTTAGAACCTAAGCAGTGGCAACTGTGTTCCTCCTGGATTTCACTGTGCTTTAGTACAAGACCAAGGGGATCTGTAATATGCATTAAAACAGTCAGGAAAATAGGGTTTGCCCAAGGACTTTAAAAAGGCATTGCAGTGGTGGTAAAGAAAACCAGGCAGAAGATACTCAACATACCTTGCCATGCCTTTCTCTATTCCCCTTGTTTTGATAAATAAGAATTAGTATTCTTGATGGACTTTTTTAAGAATGGCTGTTAGCAAATTATTTCATTTTCTTAGCCTAGTAAGGTAGAAAACAACTCTGGGGGAAATTATTTGAAAAGGAAAATTGACAGACTAGTGTTTTACAGACTGTTTTAAATGTATATGGCCAGTGACTTTTGAGAATTACTTGTTAAGACTACAATAAAGTAGCACTGAACTGACTCAAGAAGGAAAGGAAAGGAAAGAAGGAAGGAAGGAAAAACACTCTGGGTTTTCTGATATTCGAGAATTCGCCTTTATTTTTTTTTTAATTTTTAATGTTTATTTTTGAGAGAGAGACAGCGTGAGCAGGGGAGGGTCAGAGAGAGAGGGAGACACAGAGTATGAAACAGGCTCCAAGCTCTGAGCTAGAGGTCAGCACAAAGCCCGATGCAGGGCTCGAACCATGAACCGTGAGATCATGACCTGAGCCGAAGTTGGATACTTAACCGACTGAGCCTCCCAGGCACCCCGAGAATTCTCCTTTAGAACCCAATTAGTACCCTGGTGGGTAGGCTACAAAGAGTTCAAACTGCTAAAGAAACCATGGAATGGAATTTTTAAAAAAATGGGAATAGAGCAGAAATCAAAATTTAAGCCTATCATACTGATTGTGTAATTGACTAAATTTAGACAAGTTACTCTCATTTATGTTTCTTCATCTGCGAGGTGGGAAGAATGACTTCCTTTCATAGAGTTGTTGTGAGATAGTGATGTAAAGCACCAGACATCGTGTCTGACACAGGGTGAGTATTCAATAAATGATAATTATAACAACCTCCTTAAGTTTACTCGATAGTGCTCAGAACCAATACCTAACCACTTCTACCACCATGACACAATTCCCAAAGAGAACATTTTGATGGCTATGCCATTGTACTAGATTGCAAGTTTTCACAAATAAAACTTTGTGAAATAATGGTAAAGCTGTTGCCATTATTATTAACAATTATCAACAGCTATCCAGTAGACAGCTGATTGTATGGGTCTAGGGCTCGGATGATAGATCTAAGCTCCAGAACCATTATGAAAGTTGTAGCTTGCCAGCTTTCATGCCAGTTTTCATGCTTGACTTCCAGTATTTACATCCCTATGTAGTCCCCTCCTACGTCATATAAGGTTGACCTGGGGGTGCCTGCGTGGCTCAGTTAGTTAAGCGTCCAACTGCAGCCTACGTCATGATCTCCATTCCGGAGTTCGAGCCCTATGTCAGGCTCTGTGCTGATAGCTCACAGCCTGGAGCCTGCTTCAGATTCTGTGTCTCCGTCTCTCTCCCTCTCTGCCCCTCCCATACTCACACTCCATCTCTCTCAAAAATAAACATTAAAATTTTTTTTTAAATAAGTTTAACTTGTATAACTAATAGTATGTTGCAGAAATTATGGTGAACTTCCAAGATTAAGTCCTAAAACATTGGACTTCTGCCTTGTTCTCTCTGGGATCACTCTGGGTAAGGACAGCTGCCATATCACAAGAGTTCTCAAGTAGAACAGTGCAGAAGTAGACATAGCAGAGAACTAGGCCTCCTGTTGATAGCCAAATGAGGGAGTCATCTTAGTTATTTTATTTTTTATTTTGGTCTTCAAATTTTTATTGAAATTCTTGTTAGTTAACATACAGTGCAATGTTGGTTTCAGAAGTAGAATTCAGTAGTTCATCACTTACATACAACACCAGGTGCTCATCATAACAAGTGCCCTCCTTGGGGCACCTGGGTGCTCAGTCGGTTAAGCATCTGACTTCTGTTCAGGTCATGTTCTCACGTTTCCTGGGTTCGAGCCCCTCGTCAGGTTCTGTACTGACAGCTCAGCCTGGAGCCTGCCTCAGATTCTGTGTCTCCCACACCCGCCCCTCATTCTCTCTATTTCTATCTCTGTCAAAAATAAACATTTTTAAAAAAAGACACACAAGCGCTCTCCTTAATACCCATTACCCATCTAGCCCATCCCTCACCCAACCTCCTTCCATCAACCCTCAGTTTGTTCTTTTATCATTAAGATTCTCTTATGGTTTGAGACTCTTGAATGCTGAGAACAAACTGAGGACTGATGGGTGTGGGAGGAGAGGGAGGAGATGGACATGGAGGAGGGCACTTGTGGGGATGAGCACTGGGTGTTATATGGAAACCAACTTGACGATAAACTATTTGTAAAAAAAAAAAAATTCTCTTATGGTTTGTTTCCCTCTCTCTTCCTCCCACCCCATATATTCAGCTGTTTTGTTTCTTAGATTCTACATATGAGTGAAATCATATGGTATTTGTCTTTGACTGACTTGTTTTGCTTAGCATAATACACTGTAGCTCCATCCACATCATTGCAAATGGTGAGATTTCATTGTTTTTGATAACTGAATAATATTCGTGTGTGTGTGTGTGTGTACACCACATCTTTTTTATCCATTCATCAGTCAATGGACATTTGGGTTCTTTCCATAGTTTGACTATTATTGATAATGCTGCTGTAAACATCAGGATGCATGTACCCCTTTGAATCTGTATTTTAAAAAAAATTTTTTAATGTTTATTTTTGAGAGAGAGAGAATGAATGTGGGAGGATCAGAGAGAGAGAGGGAGACACAGAATCCGAAGCAGGCTTCAGGCTCTGAACTGTCAGCACAGAGCCTGTGATGCAGGGCTTGAACCCATGAACTGTGAGATCATGACCTAAGCCAAAGTAAGACGCTTAGCCAACAGCCACCCAGGCGCTCCTCGAATCTGTATTTTTGTATCCTTTGGGTAAATACCTAGTAATGCAATTGCCAGATATATGGTAGTTCTATTTTTAACTTTTTGAGGAACCTCCATATTGTTTTCTCCAGAAAACAAACTGGTGGCTGCACCAGTTTGCATTCCCACCAGCAGTGCAAGAGGGTTCCCCTTTCTCCACCTCCTGAGGAAACCATTTTAGAACCAGATCTTTCAGCCCTACGGAGGGTTTCAGATGCCTGCTGTATCCTGATAAGAGGCTCTGAACCAGAACCACCCTCTAAGTTGCTCTTGAATTCCTAACCCCAGAAACTGTGTTCTTTATTGTCTTAAGCTTCTACATTTTAGAGTAATTTGTTATTCGGCAATAGATAACTAGTGAGAAGTCATCTGTATATAGGACAGAATGGCCATGAGTGGGGTGAACAGAGAAAACACATGAGAGTTACAAGAGAGGGGACTGTAGTCAGGAAGTGGGAATTCTGTTTCTGAAGTTTAGTCTATCTAGATCTGATGCCTCATGGGGTACCTGGGTGGCTCAGTCAGTTAAGCGTCCAACTTCGACTCTAGTAATGATCTTACAGTTTGTAAGTTCGAGCCCTGCATCGGGCTCTGTGCTGACAGCTCAGAGCCTGAAGCCTGCTTCAGATTCTGTGTCTCCTTCCTCTCTCTGTCCCTCCCCGGCTCTCACACTCTGTCTCTTTCTCTCTCAAAAATAAACAAACATTTTTTAAAAAAATTTTTTAAAGGATCCAATGCCTTACAAAGGGACTCTGGAAATTAGAAATCTAAATGGAGGGACCCCTGGGTGGCTCAGTCGGTTGAGCATCTGACTTCAGCCTAGGTCATGATCTCGCAGTTCTTGAATTCGAGCCCCGCATGAGGCTCTGTGCTGACAGCTAAGAGCCTGGAGCCTGCTTCAGATTCTGTGTCTCCCTCTCTCTCTGTCTCTCTGTCTCTCTCTCTCTCTCTCTCTGCCCCTCCCCTGATTGTGCATGCTCACACGCGATCTCTGTCTCAAAAATGAATAAACATCTTGTTTTAAAAATCTAAATGCAGTCCAGATGAAAGTCTTTGAACACCAGGAGGATCAGAAATTCGGGACAAAGCTTTTGGATGTAGAAATTAGAGTAAAAGGAGGAAAGAGGGGCGCCTGGGTGGCTTAATCGGTTAAGCGTCCGACTTTTGCTTAGGTCATGATCTCGCAGTTCGTGGATTCGAGCCCCACGTCGGGCTCTGTGCTGACTGCCAGCTCGGAGCCTGGAGCCTGTTTCAGTCTGTGACTCCCTCTCTCTCTGACCCTCCCCTGCTCACACTGTCTTTCTCTCTCTCCTAGAAATAAATAAAACATTTAAAAAAAAAAAAAAGAAAAGAAAAGATTGGGGCACCTGGGTGACCACTTGGTTAAGCATCCAGTGCTTGATTTCAGCTCATGACAGTTCATGGGATCCAGCCCCATGTCAGGCTGTGGGTTGACAGCATGGAGCCTGGGATCCTCTCTGTCTGTCCCTCCACTGCTCACACTCTCTCTCTCTCTCTCTCAAAAATAAATGACATTAAAGGGGCTCCTGAGTGGCCTAGTCAGTTAAGTATCCAACTTCAGCTCAGGTCATGATCTTACGGTTTGTGAGTTCAAGTCCCATGTTGGGCTCTGTGCTGACAGCTCAGAGCCTGGAGCCTGCTTCAGATTCTGTGTCTTCCTTTCTTACTGCCCCTCTGCTCCTCCTACTCTGTCCCTCCCTCTCTCTCAAAAATAAACAAATATTTAAATAATAATAACAGGGACACCTGGGTAGCTCAGTTAAGCATGTGACTTCAACTCAGGTCATGGTCTCGCAGTTCCTGAGTTCAAGCCCTCACATCAGGCTCTCAGCTGTTGGTGGAGAGTTCACCTCAGATCCTCTGTCTCCCTTTCTCCCTGCCACCTTGTGTTCTCTTCCTCTCTCTCTCTTTCAAAAGTAAATATTTTAAATAAATAAATAAATGAAAAGAGAGAAGATGGAGCTAGATGAGGGATATTAAATAAAAGATAGTGACAAGGATGTCAGAAGGTGACAGCAGCAAAGAATAGAAGATGACCTAAGCCTCACAAGAGGCGTTGCATTAGTGTGAAAGAGAAATCTGAAAACAGAGTTGGACATTTTGGCCAAGTGCTTAAGAGCCTAGCTTGCATTCCTTCTGCAGGTGTGTTTTAAATACCTGGAAAGGCATTTGTTGAATCATGCAGATGAAATTATTTTTCAAATGCTGAACAGTTTTTCTGAATTAATATCCTGTTTTATTTTTTCCCACCAACTATTTTAAATTTGGTCCTAAGTAGTATTGGTCATGTCTTAGTAACCAGTACATCTGGCAGTTTAAGTACTGAGAAAGAACTGTTCAGGTCATATACTTTTTGGTCCAAATATCTTTTAAACTTAACATTTTTGAAAGAAAAATATTTAAGCATAGAGTTTAGAGCCACGGGACCAAGGAGCTTTGTTAATTCAGCCTTGTAAAGGAAATAGGCTCCTTTGAGCTGAGGCAGTTTCTTCTCTCCTTAGAGGAGGACCTTCTTGAGAACAGGACTCCCACTCATATATGACCTTTATTGATTTGATGTATGTTCTCTCTAAACCACTTTATTGACAGTTTTTATCATGAACAGATGTTGAATTTTGTCATATGCTTTTCCTGCCTCTATTGAGATGATCATATAGTTTTTATCCATCATTTGGTTAATTTGATGTATCACAGTGATTGATTTGCAGATGTTCAACCATCCTAGAATAAATCCCACTTGGTCATGGTGATTGATCCCTTTAATGTATTGTTGCATTCAGTTTGCCAGTATTTTGTTGAGGATTTTTGCATCCGTGTTCATTGGGATATTGGCCTGTTGTTATCTTTTTTTGTAATGTCATTGTCTGGTTTTGGTATCAGGGTAATGTTGGGCCTCATAGAATAAATTTAGAAGCTTTCCTTCCTCTTCTGTGTTTTGGAATAGTTTGAGAAGAATAGGCATTAACTCTTTAAATGTTTGGTAGAATTCACCTGTGAGGCCGTCTGGTCCTGGTCTTTTGTTTGTTGATAGTGTTTTGATTACCAGTTCAATTTTGTTACTAGTAATTGGCCTCTTAAAATTTTCTATTTCTCCCTGGTTCAGTTTTGGAAGATTGTGTGTTTCCAGAAATTTATCCATTTCTTCAGGGTTGTCCAATTTGTTGGCACATAATTTTTCATGCTCGTCTCATATAATCCTTTTATTTCCGTGGTGGTGGTAGTTACTCCCCCTCTTTCATTTCTGATTTTATTTATTGAGTCCTCCCTCTTTTTTATTTGCATCCATTTCTTTTCTCAAGTAGGCTTGCTTGCCCTGCTTCCTAGGACCCATACTCTTTGTTTTGGGCATCTGGTTTTTGATATTTTTAAGGTGATGTTTAATAGTCAACAAACTTATTAAACAAAAAGGGAAAAGAAGCAACTTTAAGAAACAGCATGAAAATATTTGCCTCATGGGAATATGTCTAAACTTTTCCTCACTCAAACCTAAACTTTGTCTTCAGGATGCAGTGAAAAATAGAACAAATATCACACCAGGCTTTGCAGTAAAATCCTGTCTTTGTTCTCTTTAGATGAACTGACCAGATGTGTTTTTAACTGCTAGTTGCTTGAAATTGTTAGGTCCACAACATGTAGGAGCATCTAACTCAGGATAAAGGATTAAAGTGCTGCTCAGGGTGTCAGATGACATGGGGCTTAGTCTAGGTCCCAGTACTAAGTAGCTGTGTGATTTGTAACAAGTCATTAAATTCTTTTTTTTTTTTTTAATGTTTGTTTATTTTTAAGAGAGAGACAGTGTGAGCAGGGGTGGAACAGACAGAGAGAGAGACACAGAATCCGAAGCAGGCTCCAGGCTCCAGGCTCTCAGCACAGAGCCTGATGTGGGGCTCAAATCCACAAACCTCAAGATCATGATCTGAGCCAAAATCGGATCTGAGCTTAACCAACTGAGCCACCCAGGCATCCCAGTACTTAAATTTTTTGAACTTCAGTTGATACATCAGATTCTTTGTTACAGGCTCAGAAATTAATTTTAACTATCTTAACCAACATTTTTGTTTGAAGGAAGCCAGGGCTCACCTAATGGATGGGGAGGCTTAGAAAACAGGCAGGAGCCAAAGGCATTAAAGGAAGGCAAGGAAGTAGGAGTAGACTGGTCTATACCTTGCCTTTCTCCCCACCATCCGCTACTGTCTCTGCTCCCTTGGGTCACTTGCCTAAGATTCAGGGAGAATTTCCAACTTGCCAGGTCTAAACCACATGCCAGGTTCCTGCAAAGCCCCTTAGAGTTCCAGAGCTGGAGGCCACCAAGACAATGCACGTTTGTGAGGAATTCCCCAGATGGAGACTAGAGTGAGATTAGGAAGGAGAGATCTATTGCCAGATAGCCAAAAACAACAAATATCAATTCAGATGTATCCCAGTCTACAGAAGTGGGAAGGTTGAGTTATATGGTCAGTGGCAAAATTATTGATCCTATGTTATGTTTCTATTTGAAAATTTCTGAGATGCACATGTTTGAGGCAAAATGAAATTGTTACAAGATTTTACCGAGTAAATGAATATTCAAAATGCACAAAATGAATTTTCTGGTTTGTTTCTTCTCCTATTTATGGTTTATAGGGAAAAGACCAGGAGTATAGTCCTGAAGAAATTTGTTCCTCAGTCTTAAACAAACGGACCCTTTCTTTTCTTCTTAGATTGTGGAAAAATAGGAAAGAGGAAAAACAAATAGCTGCATCTGAGGGTAGTTGTGCTGGACATTGTGCAAGAGAGTTTAAGTGGAAGATTAGCTGGAACTAAAATGGTCTGATGGTTATAGTTAATAAGTAAGAACTGGAGTTCTAGGGGCGCCTGGGTGGCTTAGTCGGTTAAGCGTCCGACTTTCACTTAGGTCATGATCTCGCGGTTCGTGGGTTCGAGCCCCGCGTCGGGCTCTGTGCTGACTGCCAGCTCAGAGCCTGGAGCCTGTTTCAGAGCCTGTGACTCCCTCTCTCTCTGACCCTCCCCTGCTCACGCTGTCTCTCTCTCTCTCTCCTAGAAATAAATAAAACATTAAAAAAAAAAAATTAAAAAAAAAAAAAAAAAGAACTGGAGTTCTAAGTTCTCCACTTTGCCAGTTGGCCTACTAATGTACCCCAGCCTCAATTTGTCTGCGGATGAGAGAAATAATCGTGCTGCCTGCATTTATTGGCATGTGTCTGGAATGTGTGCCTTGGGAGAGAAGGTTCCAGATATTGATTGTTGTTCTAATACTCTCATTTGAACATATGGCCATGTATGGTAGGAGTGCAGATGGAATTGCAGAATGTTTAGTTACAGAATAGAATGCCTATGATATTTGGATTTAAGACTTTACACTACATTGTAGTGTAGTCCCTAAATTCCTTTAGGATTACAGAATCAAACTTTTTCTCAACTACCTGGAACTGTGCTTTGACTTTGCAGTCATGTTTCAACATCAGAGCACAAAACTTTTTCCTTCCTGTTTTTTGCGTTTAGCCAAACTTTTGAGTAGGCAGTGGTATTGATAGCTCTGTGGTTTTTGGCCTCTAGTCTGATATTTGAAGCTTTTTATCATGAAATTTCCTTTCTATTTGATAATGGTCACTCTAAAGAGGGACACTCTAAAGAGGGACATGAATTCCTTTTCACCTAAGGAATTTATAGAAGCCACCCTACTGACCTGAATCTGAAAATTAGACAACTTTAAAATAAGCAGAGAGCACTTATCAGAAAGGGAGAATATTAGGGCAGAATATATATGAAACTTTCCAGTAGATGAATATTCCTCAAGACAAAAATATAACAGTTTAGATTTTGTGTATTTTAATTTTATATAAATCCTAACCACCTCACTTTGTGCAGTTTATAGATGAAATATAATTTACCTGTAAATTTTGGCTTCATACAGAAATCCCAAACATTACAAACACTATAAATACAAAAATCTACTTCCTTCATTTTAATGTTGAAATAAAAGTATTACATCCACTTTCTGGAACTGAATTTCCTATAGTAAATGATCCATTTCTTCACATGTGTTGCATATAAAACAAGAATATGTATCCAACTGATATCCTACACTTTGGCCAGGTGTGTTGCTTTGTGTTGCTTCCTTGGCCTTTCTCCTGGCCATGGATGATCACCCTGGACACATTGTTCAGAAATCATTCCAACTTCAGAAGAGTTAAGTATTTTCTTCCATTAGTTGACCTTTTTGTCTATACTTTGCCTGAGAATAAACTGCCAGTTAACAAATTTCATGGTTTAAGAAGTGATTTTGGGGGCACCTGTGTGGCTCAGTTGGTTAAGCGTCCGACTTCGGCTCAGGTCATGATCTCACGGTTCGTGGGTTCAAGCCCTGCATCGGGCTCTATGCTGAGGAATAGCTCAGAGCCTGGAGCCTGTTTCAGATTCTGTGTCTCCGTCTGTCTCTGACCCTCCCCTGCTCACACTGTCTCTATCTCTATCTCAAAAAAAAAAAAAAAAAAAAAGTGATTTTGATCAGGAGGGATTGATACAGAGTGCTTCCCAAATCTGTTTGAAGCAGAATAGTGTTGGGGCGCCTGGGTGGTTCAGTTGGTTAAGCACCTGACTTCGGCTCAGGTCATGATCTCACAGTTTGTGGGTTGGAACCCCGCATCAGGCTCTGTGCTGACAGCTAGCTTGGAGCCTGGAGCCTGTTTCGGATTCTGTATCTTCCTTCTCTCTGACCTTCCCCTGCTCATGCTGTCTCTCTCTCTCTCAGAAATAAAACATTAATAAATCAATCAATCAGAATAATCTTTCCTCCATTTTCAAGACTTTTGAAATGCTACTGTCATTCCCAACAGAAGTTAGAGTTCTCTGCTGTCGAGCCCATCTGGATTCATCTATCTCTCAGCCAGATGTTCTTGATTCCCCTCAGTAGATAGTTTTTCTGTTCCTGGCCTTGATAAGGGAAACAAAAAAGGCATGAGAAGAGTTGAGATCTGAATTTATTTCAGTCTTTTCTTTCATTCCTGTACTCTATTTTAAATTCTATTCTGTTGAAAACTCTGTGGGAAAACATTGTATTTCATCCTACGTTAACTATATCGTAAAACTAGAATAGCATAGTAAAGAGTAGTAATTCAAAGCATGAACTTTCAAGTGAAATCTTGGTTTGAATTCTTGCCCTGAAGATTACTAGCTGTGTGATCTTGGACAAGTAACTTAAGATCTCTTGAGTCCATCAGTGTCTTACATGTAAATTGGGGGTAAAAAATAGTACCTACTTCACAGAATTGTTATGAAGTAAATGAAGTAATGTCAGGTGCTTAACTTAGTGCATAGAACACACTCTAGGCATCCAGTCCCATTAGTTATTATTAGCTATTCATATGTCTAAGTAGGAGTGATCTCTTTGTTGAGCCTGTGATCTTAAGACAAGAGAGGAATAGATGAACTTCAACTGTGTTCTGATAGACTGGGGAACTTCATGGTCACTCTGTTAGAAAGATGTCTGCCATCTTTGGCAGACTCTGTGCGTGTCTGCCATGACTAGGATCCTTTGCTGCACCTAGGATGGCAGTCTCCTGGTCCTGCTGTATCTGCTCCGCATTTTGTTCTATCTGAAAAGTTCATTGAGATTTACATAAATGATTCAAATAAAAAAAACATCTTTTATACTATACATGAGTTTGACTCTTGGTCTTTCTTTTATGATAGGGAATTTTCCAGGTAGCTTTTAAAAAAATGTTTGTTTATTTTTTAATGGGGGGGAGGGGCAGAGAAAGAGGGAGACCTAGAATCCTAAGCAGGCTCTGCACTGTCAGCACAGAGCCTGACACGGGGCTCAAACTCCCAAAAGTTAAGCTCATGACCTGAGCCGAAGTCAGATGCTGAACCAACTGAGCCACCCAGGCGCCCATCACTACCTACATTTTAAAGAATACTTAGATTTGCTTTAAAGCATAAGCAACAATAAATGTATCAAACCAGGAAGTTAGTTCTTAAATTAGTGTTTGTCGAAGAGAAACTACCTCTGTCTCACAAAAGGAACAACTGAAATATGCTTGTTTGTTTTAAGCTCTCTACATATACTTCTTTTGTAGATGCTGAGACCACTTTGTTTACTGAACCAAAGTGCCCACACCTGTAACTTTGTCTGGGCTACATAGAATATTAGCCTATATTTTTAAAATATTTTCATTTGATAAAGCAGACAGTTGCTGTGTTGGCAGAAGTGTGAATTTCATTTCCTGTCTGTGGTGTACCCCACTCATCCTGTCACTCAAGACATTTTGTTTTAGGTTGTTCCCGTAATGTGAGTGAAACAGAGTGACCCACAGCAGGGTGACATGTGCATGCCACGAATGTAACAAGAGACAAGACTTGTGCAATAGACCACAAGAGCGCAACGCTTTATTTAAAGATGGAAGCAAAACAAAATAAAGGCAGTCCTTCCTAGCCAGCATGCAGATTTTTTTTAAAGTGGCATCTGTGGATTCTTATGTTTGTTTTTAGAAAACATTTTCCGATCTTTTTGGCAATTTAGCTCAAAAGTTTATCAGCTTCATGCCACTTAAAGAATAAAATTGAGTCAACAACTAACATTATAGAGGTGATTTAATTTTGTTTGCCAATTAATTGTCATCAGACATTTGTAGTTATAATCCATTAATTTGCCACGTCTGTTGAGTTCTGTAACTATTATTTTTTGCATGTGAAATTACAGAATTTCTGTTGAGTTCTGTAACTATTATTTTTTGCATGTGAAATTACAGAATTTCTGTGTTCTTGTCCTAAATTACAATTCCTGCTGCAATGACAGGACAGATATAACAGTATGGGAAAAAACCCTGAGATGAACTCATTCATTTGCCAAATATCTATTAAACACGTAGTATATGCTTGGCACTATTTCTAATGTTGAGTATACAGTGCTGAGCAAAATAAAATCCTTGCTCTTCATTGAGGTTATTTTCTGTCATAAGGAGATAACCACAATCAAGTATACAAAGTAAGTATGTATAATTTTAGTATATGATAAATATCCTGAAGGAAACAGAACAGTAGAACAGAGTATGATTGGGATGGGTGAAAGGTGATCTTTTGGAGCTATGACTTAAATAGTGGCAAGTCAGGAGAAACGTGTCCCAAGTAGAAAACAAAAAGCACAAAGACCCTGAGAAGGGGCCTGAAATATAGAAGAAAGAAAAGAGACTAGTGCAGCCAGACCACAGTGAACAAAAGCGGAGATCGTACAGAATCAGAGAAGCAATGTATTATCGAATGTTACAGGGCCTTGAAGTCTAAAGTCTTCAGCTTTTATTTGTTCAGTACAAAGGGAAACTGTTGGTGAGTTTTAAGGAGGGAAGTGGCATTACATGATATATATGTGTATTTTATATATGTAAAACCACTCTGACTGCTCTTTGGTAAGTGGATAGCAGTGGTGCAGACTGACCAGTTAAAAAATCTTTTGCTGATAGAATGTCTGGGATCAGGTTCACTTCAGGGACCAGGTGAAGAGAGTAAGGATGTAGAAGAAACAAAGATTGGCCTTGAATTAAAAGCTGAAATGTATGAGAACATGGGGGTTCATTATATTATGCCCTGAATTTTCCATAATAAAAACTAGGAAAAAAAACTTTTAACACTGGTGTAAATGAAAAATGATGGTGTGTGCCATGGACATTGTCAAAGTTGTAATGGAGATAAGTGGGCAGATTCAAGATATATTTGAAAGTGAAACTCCTAGGTCTTACTGATGGATTAGGATACATACTGTTGCAGGGAAAAAGAGAAACCAAGGATGTATGCTAAGTATTTGACCCAAACAATTTGGGTGGTTGAGAATAGGGATCAGGTTTGCAAGGACTCAAGAGCTTTGTTTTGGCAATGTAAATTTGTGATGCCAATTGGGTTTCCAAGTGGAAATGTTGAGTAGGGAGTGTAATTTATGATACATTAGCTAACTCTGCATAACATACTTATAAGCAAACTTGAACCCTCCATTATGTGTTTCTAAATTTTGCCATTAGTGTTTTAAAAGTTCTATTAGATCTTCAGATTTGTGGGTAACATTAAAAGGCTTAGTCTATTGATATGAAATAGTTAGATATATTTTCTGTGGATATTCACTAGTAATTATATTACTGCTGTCTGAGTAGTAATTCTCCATCTCCTCTGAGCTTTCATTTATGTGAAGGATGGTATTAACATGGCCAACTCCATAGGTTAAACACATTTCCTGTGCATTACTCCTTTCAGTGATGTGGAGATACAAGTCAATAAAAGTAAAATTTTGAGTAACACTTTAGTGTGGTATATGTGTATTTTTTAAGGTTTTATTTATTTTGAGAGAAAGAGAGCAGGCGTGGGGGGGAGAGAGAGAGAATCCCAAGCAGGCTTCATACTGGCAGTGTGGAGCCCGATGTAGGGCTCGAACCCATGAACCGTGAGATCATGACCTGAGTTGAAGTCAAAAGTCGGACACTTAACTAACTGAGCTACCCAGGCTCAGCTGCCTACATCCAGTGTAGGTGTATTTTAAACAAACAAACAAACAAACAAAAAATGTTTGGCAAACTTTGAGCCTGTTATTAGTAACTAAGTATTATAACATACTTTACATCTGCTAAGGACACTAATCAAACACTGTTATTGATAATCATAGATCTAATAACAATACCTAATATTTGTTAAGGGCACCACTCTAAAACACTGTATTCGTATTGAC
This sequence comes from Hyaena hyaena, assembly GCF_003009895.1. Lineage (NCBI taxonomy): Eukaryota > Metazoa > Chordata > Mammalia > Carnivora > Hyaenidae > Hyaena > Hyaena hyaena. Next base: position 4,729,753 of record NW_024080642.1, on the reverse strand, counting down.
TCCTCCTGACAGCTTCGTTTTATTACCTTTATTTTACAGATAAGGAAATTTAGGGCCCCCAGAATTCCTTCAAGTAAGAAGTAGCAGAGCTAGGATTCAAACCTAGGCAATCAGGCCCCAGAGCCTTCATCCTCTTTTCTGTTTCTAGAGCCATCACTGTTAACTGCTACCTTGTAATATATAGGGAATATTGTAAGTTATGTTTCAGAAAAATTATTTAGAGTAGATAGGACTGTGTAAATAATCAAAGTCTCTTTTGATTTTATTTTTACTTCATTCCATGAAATTGGGACTTTGGAAGATGGGAGACAGAATAATACCAAAATGGATCTCCATCATACTATGATTTCCTTCCTTAAATAATTTGTTTTCTTTTGACTTTTCCCTTATAGCATCAGCGAGAGCTTTCTAACTGTCAAAGGTGCTGCCCTTTTTCTACCACGGGGAAATGGCTCATCCACACCAAGAATTAGCCACAGACGCAACAAGCATGCAGGTAAAGTTCCACATACATGATTCCTTTCTTTGTTTCTTTGCCTTTTGTTTTGTTCTACAAGGCTGACTACCCTATTCCCATTTCTCCAACAGTTCTGTAAAAGTGCAAGAAAGAATTGTACTGTGCTATAATCACTTTTCTTTTACTCTCATTATTTTTCTAGCACTTAGCAGAATGCCTTATATATGTAGTAGGTGTTTAATAAATTTTTGTTCAAAAAATACTAGGTACAAAAATACTCTAATGAATTTCCTATGCTTTAGCAATGAAGGATATACCCAGTTTGCTTACTGGTAGTACTTTTCACTGCTAACAGACCTGAACTTCCACATACCCAGCTCTTATAGGAAGCCTTACGGTGGGAATAGGGCTCCCTGACTTTTGCCTGACCTTCAAGGAAGCCATTTGGATTTTGGGGCCAGTAGCATTTGGAGTAGGGACTTAGGCCCACTATTTGCCCAGAAATGGTTCTCCTCTACAAGTTCTCCATCCTAAAAATCTTTTCCTCAGGTTATTTGTCCTGGTAGAACAGAAGAAAACTTAATTTTTATTATTATTTTTTCAGTGTTTTTATTTATTTATGAGAGAGAGAGAGAGAGACAGCGTGAGCAGGGGAGGGTCAGAGAGAGCGGGAGACACAGAATCCGAAGCAGCCTCCAGGCTCTGAGCTAGCCATCAGCACCAAGCCTGACACTGGGCTTGAACCCACAAACTGAGATCATGACCTGAGCCGAAGTCGGACACATAACTGACTGAGCCACCCAGGTGCCCTGAAAACTTAATTTTTAAAAAGCCTCAGTTGCTTAACTCAATGGTAACATGTAACAAGTCACTCTTCATTGTTTATTCCTAACACTTTGTCTCTTCCTTACACTGGTCTTTTTCTTTTCCCTTCTCTTCTTTTCTTTTTTTATTTTCTGTTCTTTTCTTTTCAAAGTGAGATATAATTCACATACCATATAATCAATCTATTTACCCTTTTAAAATATACATTCAGTGATTTTTTTTTCATATATAGAGTTGCACAACCATCACTCTAATTTTAGAACATTTTCATCACCCCCAAAAGAAACCCAGTTACCCATTAGCAGTCACTCGCTGTATCCCTCACCTTCTCTACCATTCCTAAACAACCACTAATCTACTTTCTCTGTATAAAAATTTGCCTATTCTGGGTGTTCCATATAAGTGGAATTATATGAACAGTCTTTTGAGACAGACTCCTTTCACTTAGCACAATGTTTTCAAGGGTCATTTACATTAAATATTTTAGTGTTTACTTTTGAGAGAGAGAGAGAGAGAGAATGTCAGCAGGGCAGGGGCAGAGAGAGGGGGAGACACAGAATCTGAAGGAGGCTCCAGGCTCTGAGCTGTCCACACAGAGCCTGATGCAGGGCTCAAATTCATGAACCGTGAGATCATGACCCGAGCCAAAGTCGGATGCTTAACTGACTGAGCCACCCAGGCACCCAAGGGTTATTTACATTATGCTACGTATCAGTATTTATTCCTTTTTGTGACCAAATAATATTCTAGTGTATGGATATACTACATTTTATTTTTCCATTCACCATTCACCAGTAGGTAGACATTTGAATTGTTTCCATTTTTTCAGCTGTTATGAATAATGCTGCTATGAATATTTATGTATTTGTGTTTTAATTTCTCTTGGTTTTATACCTGTGAGCCCATACTGGTTCTTATACATGAGATTTAGATTGTGTCTCTGGGTTTGAAATGTAGCAGAACAGACCTGACCAAACATAATGACTCTCCTTTTTAATTTTGAAAGTTGAAAGATTCTGCAATAATGGAAGTGGTCACAAGCCAGCACTGAAATGGGGGTGGGGTGGGAGCAAGGCGAGAAAACTATTCTTTAAGAAAAAGTAAAAGGAAAGGTTTTCAGACTTGCTGACCTTTTGTTTATTTCTTTATTTATTTTGAGAGAGAGAGAATGAGAGCAGGGGAGGGACTGAGGGGGAGGAAGAGAGAGAATCTTAAGCAGGCTTTACGCCGAGTGCAGAGCCCAAAACGGGCCTCGATCCCATGACTGTGAGATCATCACCTAAGCCGAAATCATTAGTCAGACTCTTAACTGACTGAGCCACCTAGATGCTCCAGACTTGCTGACCTTTTAGACAAATACCTGTTTCCTGACCTACTTTTTTTCCTTCCTCCCCTCACCACTTCTTGTATGTATCAGCATTTCATCTCATAGTTAAGAGTTGAAGTTACCTGGAGGAAAATTTTGTATGTAGATTTCAAGATGATTATGAGAACATGAGGTTGCTATATCAGTCACTTTAGACTCTTAAAAAAGAACCAAACCTGGATGGACATGAATGAAGTATTTTGTTCTATGATTGTCATTTATAACAGAACATTATCTAATTATCTTCTACTAACCAACATTATCTAATTATCTTCTACTAACCAAAGCCTCAGATTTTCTAGTATAAAATAGGAAGTATGCGGTAATCTATAATACTCTAATAAAAAAAATTTCAACTTAGTTTTATAGAATGTACAGGAACAAGTATGTTTTCAAATAATGATTGGCCATGTTAAAGTACCTAATAATGGGTTCAGTGGAATATATATTTCTTGAGATCTGCTATATTTAACGAGAACTCTTCTTTTAATATCAGCCACTAATATGGAAATCATTAACTATTGACATTTTATGAGAAATCTCAAAATCTTCCTAGGTTAGATGCAACGGAAGATTTATAGAAATAAGAATGACAAAATGATTAGCTTTCTTTAAAGTTAGAGATAATTCTAACCTCAGTCTCACACCTCATATTCAGGATTCCCTCCTTGCTACCTTCAATGTGCTTGAGAGCACAGCCAGTGCTGTCTGCCCAACAAATGTCACCGTTGCTCTTCTCCACACCCGCCGTGGTACAGAATAGAGATTGCTCTCAAATGCACCTTCCGTTGGACAAACACAAAGTAAATTTTAATGTAGTATGGGCTAAAGTGAATGTATAGAGATGCAGTCTGCTATTCTGTCTTTTCACTTAAAAAGTTTATCATATTAAGACACTCACTTAATTTCTGTGTCTAATTACAGCCTTTGAGTGACCCAGAACTTTCTTTTACATAGGTTATTAAGGTAGAAGGAATCCTCTCTGTTGACATTACCATGAGGAATAATTATTTTTTGTTTTACAAATTTAACCAGGTGATCTCCAACAGCATCTCCAAGCAATGTTCATATTACTCCGCCCAGAAGACAACATCAGACTGGTAAGTTAGTGTTATCATTACAACTCTTCCTCAAAAGACTTTCTAAGATAGAAAACATTAACATTTTTTAAAAATTTTTTAATGTTTTATTTATTTCTGAGAGAGAGAGAGAGACAGAATGAGCAGGGGAGAGTCAGAGAGAGAGGGAGATACAGAATCTGAAACAGGCTCCAGGCTCTGAGCTGTCAGCACAGAGCCCGACATGGGGCTTGAACTCATGAACCTACAAGATCATGACCCAAGCCGAAGTCAGATGCTTAACCGACTGAGCCACCCAGGCGCCCCTAAACATTTTTATGTACCAGCAGAGTGCTGAGAACTATGTGGAACAAAAAAAGAGTAACAGGTCCGCACCATCAGAAAATTGAGAATTATGTTTGGAGGTAGGAGTTAAGGTGAAATGAATCGAAATAATCTGATGATTCAGAGCTTTTGATAAGCACCAGTTTGTGAGTTATTGACCATAACAACAACTGAACTTCAAAAGAAAGAATACTTGGAGACTTGGCCTAGTTAGAAAGGTCTTTATGTAGGGGTGCCCAGGTGGTTCAGTCGGTTAAGTGTCCAAACTCTTGATTTCAGTTCAGGTCTTGATCTCTTGGTTGTGAGATTAAGCCTCACGTCAGACTCCGTGCTGGGTATGGAGGCTGCTTGGGATTCTCTCTCTCACTCCCTCCCTCTCTGTCCCTTCCATGATTGATTGCTCTCTCTCTCTCTCTAACATTTAAAAAAGGGAGGGTTATATATGCGGTAAAGCTTGAGCTGGGTCTTGAATGATGAAGGATTTAGGTTAGCAGAGAAAAAGAAGGCAGTCCTTCTAGATGAGGACGTGATGAAGCAAAAGCGCACGTGTAAGAAGAGACAAGGAGAGGGGCGCCTGGGTGGCTTAGTCGGTTAAGCGTCCGACTTTCACTTAGGTCATGATCTCGCGGTTCGTGGGTTCGAGCCCCGCGTCGGGCTCTGTGCTGACTGCCAGCTCAGAGCCTGGAGCCTGTTTCAGAGTCTTTGACTCCCTCTGTCTCTGACCCTCCCCTGCTCACGCTGTCTCTCTCTCTCTCCTAGAAATAAATAAAGCATTAAAAAAAAAAAAAAAGAAGAAGGGACAAGGAGAGAGTAAAAGGACCAGGGATTTTGTGCTGGTCTCTGAGTCAGAATGCCTGGGCTTAGGCTTTTACTAATCATGTAATGTTGGACAAGTTACTTAGCTTATTTGAGTCCACTTCCTCATCTCTTCTCTACCTCTCACAGACAAGAGGACCAAGTAGACATAATATCGTATCACTGCCTAAATATGGGGATTATTGATACTATAAGGAAGGTAAGATACCAGAAAACAAGGCAGGCAGATAGGGACTTAATGCTCCATACTAAAGGTCTCAAACTGGTAGATATGTTTTGTTTGGACCACAGGGGTAGTGTTTTTAGCTCCAAGCCAGAATTTTAAAGTTGAATGATTTCACATAAAAATACTTGAAACTTGTCTTCAAAAATCTAAAAATCTGGCAACACTGGAACCTTATTCTCATGTGACAAAACTTGCTAGACTTGAAGGAGCAGGCATCGGTATGGCCCAGGCTCTAATTTACCATAATCCCCACATATTCTATGGTCTTCTAGACACTGAAGCCAAGTGTCTCCATTTGTCATCATTTCTTCACTGTTACTTTTCTTATAGTGTAGAACATTTAATTAAAGTAGGAAAACAAAAATGGGTTGAGTATGTTTCTTTATGAAAAGTAAAAAGCATTTTTACCCATTTAATTTTCATGTGACCTACTTCACTCATTTATATTCCCCACTTGACCGTCTAGATTAATACTTGGAGGTAGTACCTCTGCCTCCTCAGTAAGCAGTAGTGAAACATTACAGGGTTCTGAGCAAGGAATTACATGGAACAGCTACAGTATTTAAGAGAGGGGGGCCTGGCTGGCTCAGTCAGTAGAGCATCCGACTCTTGATCTCTGGGTTGTGAGTTTTTGAGTAATCTCAGTATAGAGATTACTTCTTAAAAAGGAGAGAGATTCCCCAGAAGCTAATACAGAATAGTGGGGAAAAGGAAGCCACCTTAAGTCATGGAGGACCGCTAGGTAGTTATTGCAGTAACCCAAGCATGTGATGATGGGCCTTTCTAGGTTGAGGTGGTAACTTGGAAAGTGGGTTTCTACTGGCACATTCAGCTCAAATAGTTTATTTCTGGGGCACCTGGGTGGCTTAGTTAAGCGTCTGACTTTCGCTTAGGTCATGATCTCGCAGTTCGTGGGTTCGAGCCCCGCGTCGGGCTCTGGGCTGACTGCCAGCCCAGAGCCTGGAGCCTGTTTCAGTCTGTGACTCCCTCTCTCTCTGACCCTCCCCTGCTCACGCTGTCTCTCTCTCCTAGAAATAAATAAAACATTTAAAAAAATTTTAAAAACAAAGAAGTTAGTCAAATAGTTTATCTCTGCTTTCTGAATGGAAAGAGAGATAATAAGTAGAACACAAGAATAAATAGAAAATAGATGATCAGGTCTCTGAACCCTGTAGTCATTAACTGATTTTTTTCATTTACATAATTGTTCTGTGTTTAAATTATGTCATTTTTTTCCTCTCAAATGCTGCCTCTGTCACCTTCTTAAAATGGCCACCAATTTTTGTTGAGAAACTGCCTTTGAAATTAAAGAATATGAAATAAGAAATCCTTACATTATTATTTTGTATCCTAATCTGAAAACCACATCATATACTTAATGTAAATCTTGTCTGTATTTTTATATACTTTTATCTTAACACTTATTTATAAGTGAACAAGTGGGGCACAGTTCTTACAGCAAAAATATTCTAAAGCAGATACTCAAGCCTTAGAGTCCATCAGAATGACCTGCAAAGCTTTGTTGAACTGCTATTTGCTGGACTCCACCCATGGTGTTTGATTTGGGGAAGAGTAGACAGTGATAATTTGCATTTTTAACAAGTTTTCAAGTGATGTTGATATTGCTGATCCAGGAGTCACACCTTGAGAACACCTCCTCTGGAACCCATTAATAATGGTCACCTGCACATACTAGATGTCCATTAGATATTTATAGTTTCCAAAAATTGTGTGGTTTGGTAGAGCTAAAGTTGAGGTCTGTCATCACTTACTTTATCTTTTCCTTTTTGATAACCTTCTGGAATTTAGAATGCACCTCTAAATGTATTTTAACCACAGGAGAGCATTAAGGAAGCAGTTAGGAAGGCAGAGTTGGCAATTAACTGTTTTTCTTCCCCTGCTAAAATATGCGACTTCAGCTCCTTTACGTTTATAAAATACAAATTCAGAAAATGTAACTGATGCCTCTGAATTAATTCAGTTTAAATGACAAGCCATTTTACAGTTGTTTTGAATTGTTACAAACACATAGTCATTATGTTTCAGATTATTGAGTGAGTCATCTTCAAGAAAATGAGTGAATACATTGTGTGACTTTGGACAAATTAGCACTTTTCTAACTGAAAGGAGCATTTGTAGACTCAAAGCAAGGCCTTTTGTTTTGAGTTAAATTTGGAATGCTAAAATTCTCATCCTGGGGCTTGTACATAAGGTTAAAAGTTTGATAGCTGAAAGTCCTGCCTTTTAATAACAGAACAACAAATAAAGGCACCAAATGCCACATTTTGCTTTAGCATTGAAAATAACACTGAGCCAGTTTTTCCTTCAGGGAAGCTCCGCATTCCAAATACAGTCTCAAGCATTAACTTCAGTACTTAGCTACTTAACTGTAGCTGATAAAATGAAGATGGTGGGTTTTTTTGTATTCTTGCATGTTATCAAAGACCCACTTAACATAAAATGGACTGAGGTGGAGGGACGCCTGAGTGGCTCAGTCAGCTAAGTGTCTGACTTAAGTTTAGGTCACGATCTCACTTTTGTGGGTTCAAGCTCTGTGTCTGGCTCTCTACCGTAAGGTCAGAGCCCGCTTCAGATCCTCTGTCCTCCTCTCTCTCTCCTCCTCCCCTGGTTGTGCACACATGTTCTCTCTCTCTCAAAAATAAATAAAAAATTTAAAAAAAAAACCAAACAGACTTGAAAATGAAAAACTTCCTTAACATTTGAAGTAACTTTAATGTTCTTTACTAGAGGTAAGGTGCTAATAAGATACAGGGAGATGTTTTTGAATACTTTGTAGGAGAGTTTAAGAAAATAAGAGGGTTTTTGGTTTTGTTTTTTATAGTTCATTGATAATTGCCCCCAAAATGAAAATGGGTTTATTTTTCTAAATATAAAATTTTTAAAAATCATACAAACAGAAAGGTACAAGGAAGAAAGTAAAAATCACTTTGTGTCTTACACTCTGAAAAAACAATCCTTAGCAATTTGGATAATTATCCTTCCAGTCTTTTGTGTTTTGTACAAGAGTATGTGTCAGATTCTCTGACCTCTGCTCTTACCGAACTGGATCAATGGTAAAAAGAGCCAAATCTGAGTATCAGAAAACTTACTAGTCTCCCTGATGTGTGACCTTGGTTTCAGCTCAGGTCATGATCTCCTGGTTCATGAGTTTGAGCTCCAAGTCAGGCTCTGCACTGGCAGCATGAAGCCTGCTTGGGATTCATTCTTTCTCTCTCTCTCTCCCCACCCCCGCTTCGCCCTCCCCCTCGCTCCCCTCCCTCCCCCCTCATGCTCTCTCTCTTTCTCAAAATAAATAAACTTAAAAAAAAAGTGACAGTGGATAACTGACGACTTGCTCATGGATGAATGAGATTAGGAGAAATGTGTGTATATGAAAGGCTAATCAATCAGTTTTGAGCAATGATGAAAAGGTTTTAACTACCGACCTTTATAACTATGAAGGTTTCTGGGGTACCTGGGTGGCTCAGTCAGCTAAGCATCTGACTCTTGATCTCAGCCCAGGTCATGATCTCACAGTTCATGAGTTCAAACCCTGCATCAGGCTCCATGCTGACAGTGTGGAGCCTGCTTGGGATTCTCTCTCTCCTTCTCTCTCTGCCCTACCCTGGTGCTTGCTTGCTCTCTCTCTATCAAAACGAACAAATAAATAAAAGAAAACTTAAAAAAAGACCCAACAAATTATGAAGCTTTCTGACACTTGATCTGAGCTCAGAATTAAAAGGGAAAGAGGTGGGGTGCCTGGGTGGCTCAGTTGGTTAAGCATCTGACTTTGGCTCAGGTCATGCCCTCATGGTTTGCGAGTTTGAGCCCTGCATCAGGCTCCATGCTGACATCTTGGAGCCTGGAACCTGCTTTGGATTCTGTGTGTGTCTCTCTCTCTGACCCTCCCCTATTCACACTCTGTCTCCAAATCACTCAAAAATAAATAAACATTTACAAAGATAATTAAGAAGGAAAAAGAGAGTATATGTCAGAGCACTTTTTTTTTTTTTTTAACACAAATGAGATAAGGGGCTTCTTGGGTGGCTCAGTCAGCCAAGCATCCAACTCTTGATTTCAGCTCAGGTCATGATCTCACAGTTTGTGAGATTAAACCCTGCATTGGGCTCTGTGCTGACAGTGCTGAGCCTGCTTAGGATTCTCACTCTGCTCCTTCTCTGCTTGCATTCTCAAAATCAATAAAAAAATATTTTAAAAAATGAAATAGAAAAGTATAAATGCTGTCTTATAACCTGCTTTCTTTACACTTTATTATGGATATTTTTCCATGTCAGCAAACCTGTTTTTAATGGCTACAAAGAATACAAAACATAGATTTTTTTTTAATTGAAGAATTTCATAGATTAAAAGAATAAAATTCTGAGACTCCCTCAAGCTCTATTTCTTTTGAAAACAATGTTCATCGGTTTATTAGTATCACATCTGAAGTCTATTTTCATTTTATATATTGACTTTGCTTTATTCCTTTGGCTAGAATTTAATATTTACATACTTCTGAAACCTTTCTCTCTGATGGATTGGGTGAGCTGCCTGTCTAGACATTGGGACTTTATAATGTGGCTTCCTTGAGGATAAACATTGCATGCAGTGGCATGATGTAAGACTCTGGGTGAAAAGAAATTAAAGGCAAAGGTGCAGTATAAGCTCAAGGAATAAAATTTTTTGATGTTGGATGATGCTGAGGACAGAAGTTATTTTATCAGGTGGTGGTTGTGAACTGCTTGTAATCAGATTAAACATTTAAATTAGTTATTGAGAGAAATTTTAACATCATTCTTTGATAGATGAGCTTTGCAAACAGGTTGGGTTCTTATCTCTCAGAAATAAAGCAAAGCCAGGTGACTTCTCAGACCTACCTCAGTCCTCAGATTGTTGAATCTAGTTCACCTGAAACTGATAATTAGATTCCAGGTTTAGGCAATAAATGGGCTTTGTTGAAATAATTTTCTCAGTTGCTATTATTGCCAAGTTTCAAAATTTAAAATATGTTTTGGCTGGACAATTAGAATAAACCTCAGTGGTATTCTTTTCAGTGAGAACTTTAGTTAATCAAATGCACCTGAATTATTGTCTTATTCCAGTCATCTATTCCATGTAAATATTGGAAACTGAGGAAATAGGGGAATTGCTGCCAATTCCACTATTAGGGAATTATGTAAAAAGCTGCCATTTTAAATTACATTTCTCTGATTAACTTGTTGGGTTAAATTAGATTATTAGATTTTGTCAGTCTTCTTCCCAACAGAAGAATATGGAATAAACTTCAAACCCAGATGGGTATTCGGCTTTTCTTTACCCTATAGCTCTTAAAATTTTAATTCCTTAACCTAGAATCTTGAACTTTGAAAGAAAATTTAAAAACTTGAGTCCATCCTCAGCATTGCAGTTTTTTCTATAAAAGATTTCATCTCAACCTTCTTGAGGATATAAGTGTTAAGTTAATGGCTTCTGACCTCCTGATTAAAGTGCCACTTCCTTTTAGTAAGAATTAATTGGGGCTCCTGGCTGGCTCAGTCAGTAGAGCATCAGCTCTTGATCTCAGAGTTGTAAGTTTGAGCCCCACATTGGCTGTGGAAATTGCTTAAAAGTAAAACTTTAAAAAAAAAAAATATATATATATATATATAGGTACTCTCTAGAGGTCCAAGATCAAATCCTAAGGCCTCTGAGTACCTTTCTGCCATCTAAAAAGCCTAGAATTGAAGAAATCTGAGATGTACCTATTAGTCCTAAATCAGTGTAAGAGGACTGGGACCTTTTCCATTAGTTTTGAGGTCTGATGTTATTGAGGTCTGATGTTATGATTATATTAATAAGCAAGGGAAAGCCAAATGTTTGAAATGCTCTTGATATTATGAGTAAATAAATACCTCACTTTTTAGAAAAAGAGACAACTAACTTTTAAAAAGGCACCTGGGTGGCTCAGTCAGTTAGGTGTCCGACTTTGGCTCAGGTCATGATCTCATGGCTCATGGGTTTGATTGAGCCCCTTTGGCTCTGTGTTGACAGCTCAGAGCCTAGAGCCTGCTTGGATTCTGTGCCTCCCCCTCTCTCTGTCCCTCCCCCACTTGTGTTCTCTCTCTCTCTCTCTCTCTCTCTCAAAAAATAAACACTAAAAAAAATTTTTTTAAGACAATTTAAATTTGTCTGCCCTGAACATCCCAAAGAAACTCTTCCTGCCCATCTGCCAACTTAGTCTGATAACTTGTATTATAGGTAATATTTGTGAAGGTTATTTCTTTTTTCATTTTATCTGTTTCAGCTTAGCCAGTCAGTTGCCACTGGTTGGTGTAGAAGCTGTGGATAAATTATCAGGAGCACAGTTCGGTTGTTCCCATTCTGTTTGTATTTGAGCCTTGACAGAGGATAAAAGAGCCTCTAACATATTCAGGAAGCTGAACAGTTAGCTTAGAGCTTGCTGAGGCAAGCCCAAGTTTAGGTATGTAATAATATGTGAGATCTTGTTTATAAAAACTTCTAGTTTACCTTAGCACCTGGTTTTTGATTAGTTTAATATTCTGTGGTGTATCCCTAGAGTCACAGTGTTGGTGCTGCCTTCCAGTCTCCTCATGTGGGTCTACCCCATCCATAGCTATATGTGTTTAATGCTCCTTTGGTCCAGCCCACTAGTGTTAGACCTTCGTCCATTGAAGTATTAGTTCTTCTTAGCTTCTCACAAGTGAATTGGTTTAAAATGCTCTGTTACTTTATGGAACATAAAGTTAACAGTACAACTCTCTATCTTGCGTACTTGGAATCAGAATGGTGGACATTACATTCCTATTGTATCGGCTCTTACTGGAAACAAGCTTTATAGATTATTTTTTTTTTTTTAATGTTTTATTTATTTCTAGGAGAGAGAGAGACAGCGTGAGCAGGGGAGGGTCAGAGAGTGAGGGAGTCACAGATTGAAACAGGCTCCAGGCTCTGAGCTGGCAGTCAGCACTGAGCCCGACGCGGGGCTTGAACCCACGAACCGCGAGATCATGACCCAAGCGAAAGTCGGACACTTAACCGACTAAGCCACCCAGGCGCCCCTGGAAACAAGCTTTAATATGGCCACTTACACCGTTTGTGCTTCCTTAGCTTTTCCTAGAACTGTCGGATTAGAGACAGAAAGATAGCCATGGGAATGAGTCTCCCTTCTGCCTTGCTAAATGTTTCACCTTAAGCTATGTGACTGCATTTCTTTTTCTCTCTGCATGGCTACTTTTGAATTAGTGACAGAATTGAGGGAAAGGAGACTCACTGAAAGCACTGAAAGAATCCCAAATAGGAATTTCTGACAGATGTCTTGAGCTAGTTGATGGGATTGAAGCTCTGTGTCTCTTCTGAGATAAGGAAAGATAAGGAATGGTGGGTATTTTACACCAAGTAAATTGCCTCCAGTGCAGTTTCCTGGCTTTTTATTAAAACCGATAAAAAGAAGAGCAAACTAGATTGTGGGCTCTGCAAGGGCAAGGACCATATCTCTCTTCTACCATTGAATCTTCAGCACTTGGCTTGATTACATATGCAATAAATGTATAGTAATATTTGAATGGATGTTAACTGGGAGCTATTTTTTTCATCTGCACCTCCCCCCACCACCTTTTTTTCTTTCTTCATTGGATTTTTTTTTTTCTTCCTAAGCTGAGGCTGTATGCCCAGTTTGGCGGCTTGAACTCATGGCCCTGAGATCTGCTCTACTGACTAAACCAGCCGGTGCCCCTCTTTGTTGGAAAATTTTGTTAAATTGCTTTATTGAGGTATAATTGATATTTTTAAAGTTGTGCATATTTAACATATACAACTGGGTGAGTTTGGAGATAAGTATACATCTGCGAAACCATCACCACAATGTATGCCATAAACATCTCCATCATTTCCCAAAGTTTCCCCCAACCTTCTTTATTAATAATTATTATTATTATAAGACATACCCTCTCAACAAAAATTTTAATGGCCTTAATTTTTTTTTTAGCAGTTTTAGGAAAATTGAACAGAAGGTACAGAGATTTCCCATTCTTGCATAGCCTACCCCATTTGTTACAATTAATGGACCTACATTGACACATCATTATTACTTAAAGTCAAAGTTTACCTTAGGGTTCAGTCTTGGTGTTGTATATTCTGTGGGTTTTGACAAATGTATGACATGTATCCATCACTTTGGTATCCTACAGAGTAGTTTCATGGCTCTAAAAACTTCTATATTCCCCTATACCCTGGCAACTACCGATCTTTTTACTGACTCCATAGTTTTGCCCTTTACAGAATGTCATATAGTTGGAATCATACAATATGTAGCCTCTTTAGATTGGCTCCTCACACAAAGTAATATGCATTTAAGATTCCTTCATGTCTCTTCATGACTTTATAGCTCATTTTTTTTTAGTGCTGAATAATAGTCCATTGTCTGCATGTATTTAGTTTATTCACCTACTGAAAGACATCTGGGTTGCTTCCCATTGTTGAAACATTTTAAGGTAAAACTTGGACACCATGTCATTTTACTCTAGATACTTAAGAAAAAAGCATAACCACAGTGCCATTATCACTAACAGTAAATCCTTAATATCATTTAATATCCTGTCCATATTCAAATTTTTGGAAAGCCCTTTTAAAGTACTATAAACAAGCAATAAATAAAAAGTTTTTGACAAAAAAATAATAATAAGCCTCTAAAACGACAATTTCTTTATCACTAAAACTAAAGATACACTAATCTCTTAGTGTATCATCTTTCAATTGAGTATACTCCTTTTATATATTAGTAGCTTGCTTTGTATTGAAACTGTTTCTGCAACTTGCATCTATGAGTCCAGTGCTCACATTCATATTACTCACATTTCTCTCTTTGATCTTTAGAACATGCCCTGGTAGTTGTTATTATTATAAATGCTAGTAGCAAATATTTATTGAGCTTTTACTATATGCCAAGCACTGTGCTTTACATGCATTATTTCATGATTCTTGTGATCCAGTGGGTAGGTATTATTTATTATATCTCCCTCCAGTTAATTTAGTAATTTATTGAAGGTGTCATGGTTAATACTTGAGCTGGGATGTGAATTTAGGTCTTCCTGGGCATGCTGTGAGGTTGAATGATCTAAAACTGACCTTCTAAATTTCCTAATATATCTTTTGTCTGTTATTTTCCAGGCTGTAAGACTAGAAAGTACTTACCAGAATAGAACACGCTATATGGTAGTGGTTTCAACTAATGGTAGACAAGACACTGAAGAAAGCATCGTCCTAGGAATGGATTTCTCTTCTAATGACAGGTATGATACCACAAAAGGGAGGATGAGAAGACTCCTTTTTAAGTAATCTATTCCAGTTGCCTTTTGAGTTATTACAAAAACATCTTATGCTAATTCTACTCTTAAAGGTCAGTGCCTAAAACTAGGAAGCACAAAAGTATTTTAGCCATACTATCTTGAGGGATGAAAATGATTAGTGAATGTCTTTGATTGTGTTCCTAATTTATCACTATTCCTCACCTTCCTCTACCCTTAGGTGGTAATGAATATAAAGCAAATGATTTACACTTCAATCTCCAGGAATAAAAGGCTGCCTTTTCTTTGTAGTTGACTTTACTTTAAGCAGTAATGATTCACCTAGGGCGTACCCTTGAATATAGTGCACCAGTGGGTCTTGGGTTCAAAGAGAGCCCACTTTAACTGTAGTCTCTTCTACGTATTCATGGCCTTATGACACCTTGCTTTTACCAAATGTTTTGTTTCCTTTTTCCTTTTTTGAGGTAAAAGGGCAGGCTTGGGGGGAATTCTTTAAATTCAGAACAGAACCTTTTATAATCCTGAACCTTTGGCTCTAACAGTACTTTGCATCCTATAAGCTGTCATACATTACTCAGAACCTGGCTCTTTTTTGTCCATAAAGTTTATTGCTTTCCTTTTTTATTTTCCTACTTCTTCTGGAGAAACCTTGGGAAGACTGGAATGTGGCTAAGCAGATCTTTGCATTCTAGATAATAAGCCTCAGGAAATCCTGCCAGATGTCTTAAAGCATTGACTTCCTGGTTTGGGACTAGAATGGAACTTTGGAGTAGCTCGCAGTGTGACCCAGGCCTGGGAGAATTTAGCCACAAAGAGGAGACCAGGAGTGATTCTAATTGTCCTGATATTGGGAAGAAAAGAGTCACATTGTCATTACATTTCCCAAACAAGTGTTTACCTACACTTGTACAGTCAACCTGAAAATTATTTGTGGTTTCACGAGGCCAGAGTTGTTACCTTGTTTAACTCTTATAGCCTTTAATTGTATGCTCTGAAATTACACAGGCTTATAAACTACATTTAGGTTTTCTCCTGCATGGATTTAACTTCTGGTGTTAGTTAAGCAACAGACCTTTCAGAAAGTAAGCATTTATCCTTTAAGTACCTACCTTACCTACATCATTAGTATTTAAAATTTTTTTAATGTTTTATTTATTTCTGAGAGAGAGAGCATGAGCAGGGGAGGGTCAGAGAGAGAGGGAGACACAGAATCTGAAGCAGGCTTCAGGCTCTGAGCTAGCTGTCAGCACAGAGCCCGACACGGGGCTCGAACCCACAAACCGTGAGATCATGACCTGAGTCGAAGTTGGACACTTAACCGACTGAGCCACCCAGGCGCCCCCATTAGTATTTTAAGACCTCTCATTTGGATTTTTATCTCTCTAGACTGTGCTGTCCCATACAGTAGCCACTAACCACATTGTGACCATTTAAATAAGTTAAAATTTAAATTTAAATTTCAGCCCCTCAGTCACAACTAGCCACATTTCAAGTACTCTGGCTATATGTAGCTAGTGGCTACCATATTGGACAGTACATGTATAGAACATTTCCACTGTTGCAGAATGTTCAGTTGGACAGTGCTACTCTATATCTTATTTCCTTTGGTTCTTCCTGATTCTTCCCTTGGATACCTCATAAAACAGGAACTGGGATTGCATGGAAACTTCTTGAGTCTTACCCTAGAGATACAAGGCAACAACTTCAGATTCTCCTGACCCAGCATGTGAGAAATCAGCTGCATAATCTTATCTCTTCTATTTATTTCAAACATTCCCAGAAATCGTAAAGAATGCTTATTAATCTGGGTGCCCAATAATTTATCCTCAGTAATTGCATCTGACTTCAGTAATGGTCCTGCCTGAATCATATCTAACCAAAAAAAAATCTTATTTTATGAAAGACAGAATGTGATATGAAAAGCTATAGAAACTAGTGTTCATTCTGTTTGGTAACCTCAATATTATGAATTCCCATCCACCTTCTGTTTGAATAAGCTCCTTGAATAGTAAGAAGAGTGCTGCCCACTTCGGAATACTGGCACTCAGGTATCATTTCTAGCTCAACTATTGTTGAAGGAATTCGTATCATTTTATATTAGAGAATATAAAAAGTTAATGTTTCAAAACAGCACTAAACCAGAGTAGACCCAGATTGTTTATGACAGACATATCTTCCCAAATAGTTCTCAAGATATGATAACACCATTTATTTAGCTTATTTACAAGTTCTCTGAGTATTGTCTTATAGTTTAAGGAACAAATTTTTAATATACAGTGTAACCTTGGTTTCCAAACTGCACTGAATATATTTCAAATTATAAAATAATAGAGTTTTTTGGTGTCATTTTATAATTTTTCTTTGTACCCCCAATGTCTTAAAGTGTCTGGTACATATAGCCACTCAATAAATATTTGTTAAATGGGATGAGTGTCTACTAAAATAAGTACCTATATTTTAAAGGAGAAAAAATCTCATGAAACTCAAGGTAAATTAGGTGTGCCTAATCCACGCCCCTCTTTCCTATCATGTGAAAAAGCTATTTCTTAATGGAAAGAAACAGCCTGACCTGAATATAAGCTGAAAATTTGATTCCTACATATCACTGTCACTTGTCCAAAATTTAACTGGTGTTTGATCACAAAGCTCATAGATCATACACTTTTAGAACTCTGCATCTTCTTCTGTAGTTACTTAATATCAAGATTTGTCACTAGGCTATAAACCTTTTGTATTTATACCCAAACTATACTTGTTGCCAGGAACCTGGCTAAGCATTCACTTGAAAAAGAAAAAGAAAAGAAGGAAAAAGAAACTACTCTGAAAGTAACCCCACTCCATCTTGGGATGCCATTTTCAAAACAAGTTTTACTTGTGCTCACCTTGTCTTCCCCTTTTTTTTTTTTTTTTTTTTCTTCTTTCTCCACCTTGTCTTCTCAATGAAGATGGTGGCAGAGCTGTCTCTCCCCCCACCGCCCTGGACTCTAGCACGATAGCTGTGTGTCTGGAGTTCAGGCCCAGCCTTCCAATGTGGATAAGCTGTTGCAATCTTGATTTGACTCTCCTGAACTCTGGAATCATTAGTGGAGGGAGCATTGAGTAACACAGACCAGCAAGCACAGTGCAAAGCATGAGACACAGCCCACCTAGGGAATGGCCTTGCTTAGCCCTGCACTGACTCCAGCAGTCAAAGCTTGATATTCCTCATGTTGTTTTCAATGCATCTTTATGATGTTCCCTGCCTCTCCCCACACCCCCAGTCACTTTCAGTTGTATTAGAACACTCACTAAAAATTCATACTCAGCATTGGTTTTATGTGACAATTCATATGTGTTGTTTCACTTTAAATATTTAAAATATTTATGATAATTCTATGAAAGTAGGTTTTGTTACCTACATTTTAAGATGAAGAAATTAAGGCTGAGAGAAGGTAAATAACTTGTCAAAAGGAATTGACATACTAAAGGAGGTGAAATCCAGATATTTTGACAAAGTATAACTGCCAAAGAAGTGGTAGTTATTGTTATGTTTTGGCACTGTGATATACATTTTTAGTGTGTTATCTAACCTTCAAAAGAGCCCAGTAAAGAAGGTATTTTTATTTGGTTTTAGAGATGAGAAAACTGGAGCACAAAGCAATTAAGTAATTTACCTAAGATGATACAGTTAGTGCCAGAACCCAGGCTCCAGAGCCCATCTGACTCCAGAGCCTGTGCTCCCAACCAGACTTTGCTGTTCTGCCTCCCATGCCTACGGTTCCTTCTACTGTACTGGGCTCCTCTTCTAGATACATTGTCAGGGAGAGGGCGTCAGAGCCTTTGGGAGACTGGATGGAAGGGGAAAATGGTTTATGGCAGCCTTTAGGAGAGAAAGTGGCAGAGGTCTAGGGTAGACTACAGTTGTCCAGAGAAGTGGTGTGATAGAGACACAATTGAGAACCCATGGCTTTTTATCCCAACCTATGCCATTAACTTAAAGCTAGTTTCCTTCCTGAGCTAATGTCTCACTTAAATAGGATTTTAATATAGTAGGGCTGCCCTTTGGTTGGTTTGTTAACATTCCTATTCAGTCTGCATTTCAGCAGCGCCAGGCTAGTTCAGTGCATTTTCACCAAGCTCTGTTTTATTTATTTAAGTTGTATTGTGTCTGTTTCGTCTAACTTAATCACAAACCATTAACAATTAATTTTTTTTTACATACTTTAATTCCCTTTCCCTTTTAGACTATTGAATGTGCTCTGATGTTCAGTAAATCTACATAAACCTCAGAATTAAATTTGAGCAAATTATGTATTCAGAGATCTTCAGCAACCAGCAGTAGTTCTTGACATTAGAAAAAATTTCAGAGGGTGCCTAGGTGGCTCAGTCAGTTAAGCATCCAACGCAGCTCAGGTCTTGATCTCACAGCTTGGAGCCTAGAGCCTGCTTCACATTCTGTCTCCCTCTCACTCTGGCCTTCCCTCCCTGCTTCTCTCCCTTCCCCTCCCCCCTCGCTCAAAAATAAATACTAGAAAAAATTTTTGGAGTTATGTTAGGTGCTGAGACTTCAGGGTGAAACCTGCCGATCACAGCACCTGGATTTTTAGACAGTGACCATTTTTGAGATAGCAATACAGGTTGCTCAGTCAGTAAGTTTTCTTTGTTAAATCTGTAAGAACCTGACTAACCACTTGTTTGATACAGCTCCAGAGCACATGCATTAGGTTGATAATAATATGATAGAAATGCCTCCACTCTAATGTGCCAGAATTTAGAGCTTAGGGGTTTATCCTTTGTGTTGAGTTAGTAAACAAACAACTGCTTCCTAGAATAACAGGAATTAACCTGCGGACT
Source organism: Hyaena hyaena (assembly GCF_003009895.1). Classification (NCBI taxonomy): domain Eukaryota; kingdom Metazoa; phylum Chordata; class Mammalia; order Carnivora; family Hyaenidae; genus Hyaena; species Hyaena hyaena. Next base: position 4,710,525 of record NW_024080642.1, on the reverse strand, counting down.
GTTTCTTGTCTTGCAGCAGCACTTGTACCATGGGCTTAGTCCTGCCCCTCTGGAGCGACACCCTAATCCATTTGGATGGTGATGGGTAAGAGCTTTCCCTTGTTATTCTCCTACAGAAAGCCAAGGGGTGGGGTTCCATCTTAGTGCCTATTCATTAAGCTGAATGGGAGGCCCAGTGTGCCCAAGTGAACTGTCATGTCAGCAACTCAGTGAGTCCTTTTAAACTCCTGTTTTGTAAAGTAGAGTAAAAATACAACTTGCCAGGGCTTCTCACTTCTGTTCTCTGGCTACGGTAAGAATCCAAACAAAGGAAAACTAGTTTGTTGGCTCAGTCTTTCATCTGAGCATGTGGGACTGTTGCAATGCTCTCCCAGAGGATGATATGTTCTGTTTCAAATAACTTCTTGCTGCTTCTGCCAGCTGTCAGCCTACAGTATAACCCCTCTCCTGTGCCAATTCCTTCAGTGACCCTCCACCCCCACCTCCTGGTGTTTTTAGAATGTGTCCCCAAGAGACCACGATGTTTGCTCCAGTTTATAAAACCGGGGTCAGGTTTGCTAAGAACACACAAGACCTCCAAATAGAAATATACAGCAGAACAGTTTGTCTATAGCTACAGCTGGGAAACTATATGTAATTTCCTAACTCCAGTGTGGGACTCCATTCATTTTGCGTTGTAGATAAAATCAGACAATTTGTTGAAGCTTTTCAGTCAGGCTTCTCCAATTAGGTTAACTATACTCTAATTAACTTCTACATGAAGTGGCCTGGTGATTTCTTCTACTGAGCCAGCAGTTGCAAGCCTGGGAAATGACCTTGAACACTCAAAACTGAAATAACCTACTCTCATTTGTGGATTTTTTGTCTCATTTTTTCCTTAGTGGGTTCAGTGTATCAACGGATAACAGAGTGCACATATTCAAACCTGTATCTGTACAGGCAATGTGGTAAGAGAACTTTTAATGTCTCTATGAAAGTTTTTAAATATATTACTAGGGTCAATATCTTATGAGTAATGGTATTTTAAATGGTACAGTTCTCAGTGAAAATGCTCTATGATCTGTTTGTGGTTTTAAAATTGTGTGTGATCTGTTTGTGTGGTCCTCATAGTTAAAGATGACCTGAGAGTTCAGTTTTCAAATTATCGTAATGGAAGGCCTTAAGCATTGGTAAACAAGTAAAGTTTCAGATATGTTCTTAGACTCTGGAAGACACTTAATGGATCATATTGTCAGTTGGAACAGAGTTTTGTAGGGACACATTGACTAAGGTAGTAACAGTCTAGAGCCAAATCTAGAACATCACAGTACTTTAATGCATTAGTATTGAATTTCTTAAGGTAATCAAGGATATTATTGATGGAGTTATAGGTAGATAAGTTTTCATTTAAATCGCTGGTGACTGTTTGCAAGACTGCATTATACATACAAATAAAGCCTAAACATTATAGTTGTCAGTAACATTCAGCTGGTGTATTGATCTTTTGGGGCTACTTAACTATGTGTCAGAAGTTTGCTTTATGTGGATTATGTCTAGTCATCACACCAGCTCCCCAAAATAATATTAGTAGCTCCTTATTATACATGAGAAAACTGAAGTTTTGGAAAAGTCACATAAATGGCCTGAGAGTATCTCTTCTATTTGGATAGAATAGTCTCTTACTGTCTTGTTCTAGATCATATAGAAAAATGATCTCATATAACCAGGGAATGGTGTGACTCTGAGATTCAGAGTCTACCCCTGAGTCAGGGATTTGAATTTCAGTTTCTCATTCAGCCTCCTGTTTTGTAGTAGAAGTCCCCCTGAGGAACAGCATGGACTGAGTGAAAGCCAAAAAGGGAATAAAGGAGCTTGAAAAGATTCCAGGGAGCTCATTTGCCCCTGAATAACAGGATTGATAGGCTTGAGGTGAATAAAACAGAGTCAGTAAGCTTAAGAGTCATCATTTCATGCAGTAATTGAGGTAGAACAGAGTTATATGTTTAAGCCAGATTTTAGTTTTAGGGCACATTTCACAAATAAATTTCTCATGGAAAACTTATCTTCTTTGACTAAGGCTCCCTTAAAAGGCAATTAACCTATATCTGTTCCTAGGTCCCAAGTAAAACCCCACAGCATAAGTTCCATAAATGACAGTGTTTTTAGTTAAATTTTGAGAAGGAGTGCAAAGCAGTCTTTATTCTTAAGACAGTGAAGATTCAAGTAATAACCAGTTCAATCTTTGATGTTCTAAAGCAAATTCACTTCTGTTGGCTCATTGCAGAATAAACTTTTTGATGTACCACATGGGGAGTAATGAACTGAAAGTCACAGGAAAAAATTTAAGAAAAGATGATGTATGGATCAAAGCAGCATTTAGACCAGGTGTTTCCTTCACAGGAAGGGGGTTACTGCAAGCCTCCCACTCTGTATGCAGCTAAAGTATCTGAGGTGGTTAAGCCTTGAGTGTATTTTAGGACACTTACCCGAGACACTTGTGGCATATGCTTTTGAAGCACATGTTTCCTGGATGAAGAAAACATGTGTTGTATATCCTGTACCTTGCACTCAGCTGGCCCTTTACCTTCCAATCTATGTGATGACACTGAAATTCGCTGATAATTCTCAGAATTTAACAAACTTCTCTTGAGAATTTGGCTTACTTTGAGTAATAGAAGGAATTTTGAAAGATTCTGCAACTTTGTTTTTAGGGAAATTTTTGTTGTCCTTGATAAAAATGGACTGAAATGTTTTTTCTTTATTAAATTGGTAACTTATTTTTAAATTTACATTTTATGGGGTTGACGAGGGCTCAAAATAGACATTGTCATTTACTGTTGGTGGGAGAATAAACTAAAACAGCCTTTCTTAAGGATGATTTGCCAATATGCCTTACCATTCTGCATGCCCTTTTAACCTAGTAATTCTGCTTCTAAGAATTTATCGTAAGGTAATAATCATGGGTATATACAAAAATTTTAACTCTAAGAATGTTTGTCAGTGTTCTAATAATAGCAAAAAATGGAAAACAATTTAAATGTCTGAAAAGTAGGAATTAAATTACGATGCCTCCATGTTCCTAAATATAATGCAACCATTAAGAATAATCTGGTTGAGGGGCGCCTGGGTGGCTTAGTCGGTTAAGCGTCCGACTTTCGCTTAGGTCATGATCTCGCGGTTCGTGGGTTCGAGCCCCGCGTGGGGCTCTGTGCTGACTGCCAGCTCGGAGCCTGGAGCCTGTTTCAGTCTGTGACTCCCTCTCTCTCTGACCCTCCCCTGCTCACGCTGTCTCTCTTTCCTAGAAATAAATAAAACATTAAAAAATTAAAAAAAAAAAAAAGAATAATCTGGTTGATGGGACGCCTGGGTGGCTCAATCGGTTGAGTGTCCAGTTTCGGCTTAGGCCATGATCTTCCTGTTTGTGAGTTTAAGCCCTGCATCAGGCTCTGTGCTGAAGATAGAGCCTGGAGCCTGCTTCGGATTCTATGTCTCCCTCTCTCTCTGCTTCTCTCCCACTCGCACTCTGTCACTCTCTCAAAAATAAATAAACATTAAAAAATTTTTAAAAAGAATAATCTGGTTGAAGAATATTGACATAGACATTGGTAAGAAGGTATAAAGTAAAATCAAGTTAAAAGGTATATAAAATGTGATCATGCCTTTATTACAGGTCTATGCATAAACAAAAAGACTGAAAAGATCTATACTAAAACCTTAACAGTGGTTATTTCTAGGTGGTCAGATTACAGGATATTTCTGCCTTTTACTTAAGGCCCCTAAATTTTCTAAAGTTAACATGGATCACTTTTGTTATGAGGCAAAAAAATTAAACAGCATTTTTAAAAGAAAGCTGTAAATGGATTGTCTATCGAATTCTCTCATACCATTTTCTTCCTACAGGAGACTGGCATTAGCTTACAGCTAAGAAGACATTTCATTTAGCAAATACTAACTGTGCTCCAACCATAAACTAGACATTCTTTTAGGCACTTAAGATATATCAGTAAACAAAATGTAGAAAGGTCCCTACTCATATGTAACTAACTTCCTAGCATTTCTGGGCTTAGCTTTTCCCAAGTAGATAACCAAAAAGGTACTTTTCAGTTTTGTTACCCTTGGGTTCCTGAGTTCAGAGTCAGAGATTTAATTAGTCTTAGTATAACCAGAGCTATTCTTAGAAAGTAGCCCAGGCATATGAATAACTGTTTTAAAGAGACTGGGAAATGAAAGCAGCAAGAATGATAAATGTCATTAGATTAGTCCTTCCTGGGCATGGAAGGACATGTCCTTAAGGCTTAGGGACATCTAGGTATATGATTTTGTGGACCCTGTGAGAATCGTAGGGAACGTATGCTGTAAGATGATTCTGTGCCAAGGGAAACCAATCTTTGTATAGTTAACATAGTAAATGGTTGAGATCTTTAGTTGTGTAGTGACATAGCACACTCACAGCAAGTGCTGATACAGGGTCATGAGCTCCATAGGTACTTGTTTTTCACTGATGGGTTGTCAGTTCTCCTGCCCCCATCTCTAACCCCAGCCTTAATAATGCATCATATCTTTCAGCACGAAGTATCTAGCTGAATGCTATGAATAGGTAATATAGTATAATCAGAATCAGAGGATCTTAAATTCCAGATTCTCCAGAGGCCAAATTCTATAGGATCTAAAAATCAAAAGAACTTTGGGTACACATGGATTATTGGCTTTGGTGTCCCCACATTTCTACAGTGTACATTTTCCAATGTATCTTTCAGGTCTGCATTACAGAGTTTACACAAGGCTTGTGAAGTGGCCAGAATGCATAACTATTATCCAGGCAGCCTGTTTCTCACCTGGGTGAGTTACTACGAGAGCCATATCAACTCAGATCAGTCGTCAGTCAATGAATGGAATGCTATGCAGGATGTGCAGTCCCATCGACCCGACTCTCCAGCTCTCTTCACGGACATGTAAGTCAGTTCACTCAGGATCACGGAATTTTTCTCTACTGTGTCCTAGAGGGTCGTAAGCAACATGTTCTTCCCTAATCTCTCCTCTTGGTGAATTAATCGTACCAGTGATATTAGTCATTGTCTATACTACACATCTGCCATACACAGAACCCTATTCTTTCTGTCTGCAAAGGCTTTAGGAGTTTCACTCTTCGGCCCAATGGAATCTCCATAGTAAAGAACTGTAAGGCCATAAAATCCCATTCAGATTCCACTAATTTGAGATTTGAGTTTAAAGGGAGCAAGGGTAGGGCGCCTGGGTGGCTTAGTCACTTGAGAATCCAACTCTTGATTTCTGCTCAGGTCATGGTCTCACGGTCATGAGATCAAGCCCCATGCCAGGCTTCGTGCTGAGCCTGGAGCCTGATTAAAATTTTCTCTCCCTGGCTTCCACATGTGTGCACCATCTCGCTTGCTCTCTCTCTCTCAAATAAGTATTTGAAAAAAATAAAATAAAAATTTATAAAGCGAGGTTGGCTAAATAATGCCTTTGCATTATTTGTGAAAGAAGCATTTGGTAAGCAAATTAATGACATATACAGAAGCTTCTAAAGGGATGTTTCTAATACTTAAGAAAACAAGATGTTTCTAGTCAATTTAAAAGGCTGCCTAGGTTGTTACGCTAATTTTAAACTGATTTCTGTTCACGTTTTTCAAAAACTAATTTTCTTTTCAAAAAATAATTTACTGAATTCAAGTGTTGGAATCATCCCCACCTTTGTTTGCCCTTTTGGGTCTTTGTCAGTAAGATTTTATTAAGTCTCCCTGGTGTACTATTAAGTTGGATAAAAGCCTAAGATGGAGGTGATGTTTATTTCCTTTTTAGTCTATGTGTTGAAACTTATGTGACTATTTTGGAAATTAATAAAGATATTTATTTTGCTCTGAATTGATCTCTGCACTTCCAAGGTGTTCTTCAGTTAGGAAAAGAAGAGTAGCTACTTCCTGTCTGACCATACAGACCTTCACCTTCAGATTCCTAAAGTCATACCAAAATAGTTCTTTTTAAGAAAATGCTTAATACAGGGGTGCCTGGGTGGTTGAGTTGGTTAAGCATCCATGTTCGGCTCCAGTCATGATCTTGTGGTTCGTGAGTTTGAGCCCCACATTGGGCTCTGCTGACCACTCAGAGCCTGGAGCCTGCTTCAGATTCTGTGTCTCCCTCTCTCTACACCTCCCTGGCTCACACTCTGTGTCTCTCTCTCTCAGGAAAATAAATAAAAATTTTTTTAAATATATTTTAAAAATTTTTTAAAGAAAATGCTTAATTTAGATAATGCAAACTCATTTTTACTAGAAAAGGTGAAATATCTAAGAATTGTGTGACTAGAAGAGTCAAAAAAGCATGGCAGCTCTTTTGAATAGGGTGTTATTGATACTAGGATCTTCTTTTTCATTAGCCCTAGTCCTTTGAAGGATCCCACAGTAACTGAAAAAATAAGAATTAGTCCGGCCTTCAGAATCTTAGAAAATGATACTGATTTCATGCTTTATAGCTGGTTGATGGGTATCAAAGGAATGGATGTCTCAATCTGACTCAAAAATGGACATTCTCGTTTTTTAAGTTTATTTATTTACTTTGAAAGAGACGAGGGGAGGGGTAAGAGAGAGAGAATCCCAAGCAGGCTCCATCCTAGCTGTCAGCACAGAGCCCAACACAGGTCTTGTACCCACAAACCATGAGATCATGACCTGAGCTGAAGTTGGATACTTAGTCAACTGAGCCACCAAGGTTCCCCTCAAAAATGGACATTTTAAAGCAGAGAGAAAGCCCTTCTCATTTTTCACGATTTATTGGAGAAAATTTGGATATTACAGCAGCAAGAAAAGGAAAGGAAATTGACCATAATCCATCTATATCCCCAAGCAAAAAGAATAAAGTGTAGTCCCTAGCACATGGTAGAGGCTCATTACATGTTAGCTCTTAGTGTGTACGATATAACCCTGATTTTAAGATACATTTACTTATATATGTCTGTCTGCCTCAGAAAGAGACTAAAAGCTATAGATCAGAGTATTGATGATAATCTCTGGTGCAGAGATTTTTAGTGATTTTTATTTTTACTTGCATTTTAACGTATTTTCCAAATTTTTCTCTAGTGAAATTGAGCAAGAAATTGTGTCTGTGTTGTAATGTTTTTTCCATTCCCTCCTCCCTAAATTGACTAGAAAAGCCTAAAAAACAATGCACAGCTGTAATACAGGGAGAATGTATGCCAGAATGGATTGAAGTGCTCTACTGCAAATACAGTTTATATTTTGAAATCCAAGGAGGAGGAAGAAGGGAACACATGTGTGTAGTACCTCCAGTGTATATCAGATATTATGCCAGGCACTTCAGACATGGTACCACATTTAATCCTCATAAGAATCTCATGAGGCAGAGGCAGATGTTATTATTGTCCTCATTTTATAGAAAAGGAAACCTGAGAGAAGGGAAGGAATTTGTTCAAAGTTGTTCCGCTGGTAAGTAGCAGAGCTGGAATTAAAACCCAGGTGTGTCTGCTCCCAAACCACTCTGCTTCAAGTGTTGTGAAGGATTAGGAGAAAGATTGCTAAACTAGGGAATTTAACTTATGCACGTAGGTGGTAAAATTTGTTTTTATCAATATTTTCTTTCTTTCTTTCTTTCTTTCTGAGAGAGAGAGAGCGAGCCAGCATGAGCAGGGGAGGGTCAGAGAGAGAGGAGGACACAGAATCTGAAGTAGACTTTAGGCTCTCAGCTAGCGGTCAACACAGAGCCCGATGTGGGGCTCAAACCCACGAACCGTGAAATCATGACCTGAGCTGAAGTTGGACGCTTAACCGACTAAGCCACCCAAGCACCCCTTTATCAATATTTTCTAATAGAAGACTGAAATATAAGTTTCTACCATTAGCTATATCTAGGAAAAATGGTGAGGAATATGATTAAGAATTTTAATCCTGGTCAAGACAGGGATGCCTTGATGGGTAGGGAAATGGCACCAGTATTATCTGTATTCTGTAGGGCTCATATGAAACTAAGAGCCCAAGTGGTTGGGAGCCCCAAGGTTGTGAGGTCAGAGCATCCATCTTTGGAGATTACTGAAGCTATTTTTGCAGCCAGTGATAAGGCTGTAGGCAGCACAGGCAGGCAAGATGCCTGAAGGCTTAGTCCATTTCCATCTCCAAATAAGGAGGTGCAAAGCAGATACCTTTCTTGAGTAGGTAAGAGGGAAAGATGAGACAGAAAGTGCTCTTTGTCAGCCTCACTCAAATTCTGCATAATATGAAATAATGCTTTTAGAGAGAAGCATCCAGTTACGTTGAACCAATGCCTTTCTAGTAATTGGAGAGTCTGCTTCCTAGTTTAATTTCCTATTAAAGTTCCAAGGGTAATTTTATTTTTAAGAGTCAGAAGATTAAGGGAGGCAACATAATCCTGCAGGTAGGGTGTTAGGCTGGGCTGAGAGTGCTGGTTCTGCTGCCAGAGTATGTGATCTGTGGCATGTCTAACCTTTCAGCTATGTTTGTTTCCTTTATCTGTAAAATGGGGATAATAATGTCACAGAGTGGTTATGAGAGCCTTCATGAAAAGGAACGCATTTTGGATAGAAGTCCTCTGGGTAGTTAATTCTTGGAAACCCATTTTGGAGAGAATTTGCCTCATTGAAGAAGGCAGAAGTCATTCTTTTGTCTTTCCTGTTTTCTAGAACAACAACAATGAATGATCAGCCTTAAGTGACATTTTAACCTACAGAAGACCCAGTTCCGTAGTGGGTCACAGCATTGTTCTATCCAGCTTGGTCTTCTAGCCCAGCAGGTAGTAGTCAGGGGTACTTGTTGGCGAAGTACAGCTCTGGTTCTCTGTTAAAGTAGCATGCATGTCCAGCGTAGCCTATTTGTCTTTACTGATGTATATGAATATATTTAAGGGCTTTTACATGTACAGCCTAAGTAATAACTTTTGCATATTTACATTCTATATACCTTGTGCAAAGAAACCTTTCTTACTTTTTTTTTTTGCCATGCTTCCAGAATATAAATTTTTGAGAGTAATAAAGGGAAGTTGGGAAACATAATCAAATGGCACGTTCATTAGGCTAGTCAAATGCCTGCCTAAGAAAAAAATTACCATTTCTCTCTTCTCAGACCAACTGAACGTGAGCGAACAGAAAGATTAATTAAAACCAAATTAAGGGAAATAATGATGCAGAAGGATTTGGAGAATATCACATCCAAAGAGGTAAGAAACCTTGAGTTCTCCTGTTCCAAGGCTAGGAGTGGAAGAACAGTCGGTGTGGGGTTAGAAATAGTGAGTGAGTGGGATGCCTGGGTGGCTCGGTTGGTTAAGAGTCCGACTTCAGCTCAGGTCATGATCTCATGGCTTGTGGGTTCGAGCCTCATGTTGGGCTCTGTGCTGACAGCTTGGAGCCTAGAGCTTGCTTCTGATTCTGTGTTTCCTCTCTCTGCCCCTCCCCTGCTCTCACTCTGCCTCTCTCTCAAAAATAAAAAAATAAAGAAAATTAACAGAAAAAATAGTGACTAATTGAAAGTACAGAGGTACTTTTCAGAGATTAATAAAATATGCCCTCTTTGTTTCAGATACGAACTGAGTTGGAAATGCAAATGGTGTGCAACTTGCGAGAATTCAAGGAATTTATAGATAATGAAATGATAGTGATCCTTGGTCAGATGGATAGTCCTACACAAATATTTGAGCACGTATTCTTGGTAAGTCTCAGGGCCACTTTAAGTGATGTGCTGAATCTAGTCCATATTATATTTAAATAAAATGTAACTTAAATTAAAAACAAAGGTAATAAATACTCAAACTTCGTCATTGCCTAGTTTTTTACTACATTTTTACCGTTATCTGTGCTCTTAGGTTATTTACACCTATTGTATGGTGGAAATGTTATGTAGTAGTGTGCTTCTGTTCAGTAGTGTGCTTTTCCCAATTCCTCATTCAGTGACATCAAGCTGGTATGTTAAAATTGACTGCTCAATGGGTGCCTGGGTGGTTCAGTTGATTAAGCGTCCAAGTCTCGATTTCTCAGTTCAGGTCCTGATCTCACAGTTGTGAGATTGAGCCACACATTACCTCTGCACTGAAAGCATGGAGCCTGCTTGGGATTTTCTCTCTCCTTGTCTCTATGCACCTCTCCTGCTCATGTGCATATTCTCTCTCTCTCTCTCTCTCAAAATAAATACATTTTTTAAATGATGGGTGGGAGGGGCACCTAGGTGGGTGACTCTGTTGGTTGGGCGTCCAACTTCAGCTCTGGTCGTGATCTGACGACTCGTGAGTTCAAGACCTTCATCAGGCTCTGTGCTAACAGCTCAGAGCCTGAAGACTGCTTCCGATTCTGTGTCTTCCTCTCTCTGCCCCTCTCCCACTCATGCTCTGTCTCTTTCTCACAAAAATAAATAAACATTAAAAAAAATTTTTTTAAATAATGAGTGGGAAAATTTGCACCAAGGAAATGGGCAAATGCTACAAATCAGGCCCTTTTCTTCCCCCATCGATTGTTAAAGATCTGTCTCATCTGTTCTTCATGACAGTCAAAAGTCAAAAACAGGAGCCTGGGTGGCTCAGTTGATTGAGCATCCAGCTCTTGATTTCGGCTCAGGTCATGATCCCAGGGTCATAAGATGGAGCCTCAGGGTGGAGCCTGCTTGAGATTCTCTCTCTCTATCCCTCTGTCCCTTTCCCCCACCTGCATACTCTCTCTCTCTTTCAAAAAACAAACAAACAGAAAAACAGAACAGTCCATAATAGTTTTATATGATGCATCCAAATAGAATGATCCTTTGAGGTCATCACTCATTCAGATCTGCCAAATTTGCCTAACATCTAATATATCTGAGCAGAGCAGGTGGGAACTACTTATAACTGAGATGCTATTGGACTTTTAAACATTTGGAACCTTATAGCCACATTTTGACTTCCCCAAATACTTTTGTGATTGCTAAAATTTCAGTGACTTAAAATTGTTCTTCATGGTTGCTGAACATCCAGTGACCTGCAGTTAGCCCAAGGACACCTTTCTGACTGATGGTTTGGGAGACCTTCTACAATCCTAAGACGCGCTTTCCTACCAAATGTTAGTTTTAGTTTCCATCTGTACATGGTAGTGGGAATGAGGTTAAAAAAGGTCATTAAAGGGGCGCCTGGGTGGCTTAGTCGGTTAAGCGTCCGACTTTTGCTTAGGTCATGATCTTGCGGTTCGTGGGTTCGAGCCCCGCGTCGGGCTCTGTGCTGACTGCCAGCTCATAGCCTGGAGCCTGTTTCAGTCTGTGTCTCCCTCTCTCTCTGACCCTCCCCTGCTCACGCTGTCTCTCTCTCTCTCTCTCTCCTAGAAATAAATAAAACATTAAAAAAAAAAAGTCATTAAAATCAATGGGGAATGTCAAAACTTTGTTTTGTTTCCACTTCCCACACACTGACCAAAAATGCTAGTAACTAGAAACTAAATTGATTGGTTTGAATTTCACTTCCTTTCTCCGTGAGAGCATTTATGAAATGATTAGAAGCTGAGAAACAGGAGACAAGAGGAATAAATGCACAGGAACTGGCCAAATTGGATCATCTTACCCTGAATATTCAAGAGTATCAAGCAGTCAGATTTTATGCCATTGAAGGCTTGTGCCCTGAATTAATTTTTTGACACCGTGTGTGCTTGTAGAGTGATTCATAGTGGTGTATAACTGTGCAATTACTCATGAAAAGCTGTGAGCTGGAAAAGGAACTTTTTTCCCATTATTTTAACTTGACCAATGTGTGTTGCCATGTCTAAGTGTAGATCATACTGCAAAGCTGTCATTGACCTTTCCATTTGTAAAGCACTGGCTTCATTGTCTTGTGTGTATACCTCCACAAGGGTTCAGCTATTCCCTGCTGTTGTGTTCTTGGAAAGAATGTTTGTGTTATCTATAGAAAACTTATGAGTCACACTCATTCAAATGGACCCTGCCCTGACTGTGTCCATGTAACATGACTAATTTTTATGAAGGGCAAGTGCCTATAGCCAAAAATAGCTCATGTTAGAAAGTGACCAGGGCTATAAACTTGGAAGTCACTTTTCCATTAGCTTATATTAATACCAAAAAGGATGTAGACATGATGAATATGAAATACAATTAACACCTGACTATTCAACCTGTTTAACTTTGGGTATACTTCCCTGTGTCTCTGATGCCGCCTCCTCAAGAACTACCTTCTTCTTACTCCCTCTTCAGATGGTTTATTTTAGGACAAATAGAGAAATTTTAATAGTATTCTTAGCAGGAAAAAACAGTCCAGTTCTTCCCAGATTAGAGTCCCTAATCAAGTACAAATACATCTCAGTGTTTGTACTAGCATATTCATCCTGTTATTTCATGATTATTGGCATTGCTTTCTGTCTTGGGTTTTTTACTTATTATAAAAATTCATGTTCATTATACAAAGCTTAGACTATTTAAAAAAATTTTTTTAATGTTTATTTAGTTTTGAGAGAGAGACACAGGGTGTGAGGGAGGGTCAGAGGGAGAGGGAGACACAGAATCCGAAGCAGGCTCCAGGCTCTGAGCTGTCAGCACAGTGCCCAACCCGGGGCTCAAACCCACAAACCACGAGATCATGACCTGAGCCTAAGTCAGCTGCTTAACTGACTGAGCCACCCAGGTGCCCCTATTTATTTTTTTAGTGAGCTATACAAAATCCATTCCTTTCTTTCTATTTATTTATTTTTTTATAGCTTATTTATTTTTGAGGGGTGCCTGGGTGGCTAAGTTGGTTAAGCATGCAACTTCGGCTCAGTTCATGGGTTCGAGCCCCGTGTGGGCCTCTGTGCTGACAGCTAGCTCAGAGCCTGGAGCCTGTTTCGGAGTCTGTATCTCCCTCTCTCTCTGACCCTCCCCTGTTCACGCTGTCTCTCTCTCTCTCTCAGAAATAAATTATAAAAAAACATTTAAAAAGTTTTATTTTTGAGACAGAGAGAAACGAGATGAGCGGGAGAAGGGCAGAGAGAGAGGGAGACACAGAATTTGAAGCAGGCTCCAGGGTCTGAGCTGTCAGCACAGAACCCGATGCGGGGCTCCAACCCACCAACCACGAGATCGTGACCTGAGCCAAAGTCTGACTTAACTGACTGAGCCACCCAGGCGCTCCTCTCTATTTATTTTTTTATTGAAGTGTAATTTAATTAACATACAATGTTATATTAGTTTCAAGTGTACAACATTGTTGATTCAACAGTTCTATACGTTACTTAGCGCTCCCCACAATAACTGTGGTCACCAAACAACATTATTACGGTATTACTGACTGCATTCCCCATCCTGTACATTTTCATGTCTGTAATTTACGACTGGAAGTTTGTAACTCTTGAACTATTTTTTTAAGCTTATTAATTTATTTTGAGAGGGGGAGAGAATGAATACAAGCAGGGGAGGGGAAGAGAAGGAAGGGGACAGAGTATCGGAACCAGGCTCTATGTGGACAGTAGAAAGCCTGATGTGGGGCTCAAACTCACAAACCCTGAGATCCTGACCTGAGCCGAAGTCAGATGCTTAAGCAGCTGAGCCACCCAGGTGAGGAAGTTTGTAACTCTTGATCCCCTTTATCTATTTCACCCATCCCCCCCATCCAGCTTTCCTCTGGCAACTGCCAGTTTGTTTTCTATATTTGAGTTGGATTTTGTTTGCTTTTTATGTTCCACATATAAGTGAAATCATAATGATATTTGTCTTTCTCTGACTTATTTCACTTAGCATGATTATTGGCATATTCTTCTGTCTTGGATTTTTTAATTTATTACAAAAATAATTCATGTTCATTGTAGAAAGCTTAGACAGTTTCAGAAGGCAATAAATAACATACACTTGCTCATCACCAAAAGAGATAAGCGCTAATATCTTTTGTTATATAATATTAGTCTTTTTTTTTTTTTTACTTTTTTAACGTGTACCTATAAATCTTTGAAAAAGGTAAAGTCTACTCAGCTTCAGATACAATTGTTTTCTAGAAAATGGACATTTTCTAGAAATGAGAATATTTTTCTTATTTGGGAAAAACTTTCAAGCTGGAGGATTCTGAAATTTAACTCTTATCCAACAAAATGGGTACATGAACACTTCTTCCTCAATGGCTTCCTCCCTTTGTTTGTACCACCATATCCTGTATCCAAACCCCTATCTCTTCTCCAGGGAGTCAGTGCTCTGCTGGCTTTCCCAGCAATTGACACAGAAAAAGAGGTCTTATCCAAGCTGCAAGTGGTGGTGTTAGTTTTCTGCAAAGTCATTTCATCTTGTGCTTAGCTGCCGTGCCTGGAGCACAAGCAGATTGTATGAAGGGAGGCAGCAGGATTTTTCCCCTCCCTTTGGAAGAATGCTCAGCTCTGCAGTGCACTACACAGAGATGTTTATTTAGAAAGGTGTCCAGCTGGTATGGAGAAAAGTATAGAGCCTGGTTTAAAGAAAATCTTCATTGAGAAGGGAGGATTGATTGGTTGGAAGCCAGGGTATTTCCAGAAAAAGTTCTTCCACACCCTTAAGAGTGTACCACTTCTCTGAGCTGGAAACCTTTGCCCAACCAAGTCTTAATATCAACAGCTCTCCTGGATGTTGTCCCATTTGGCTGAGAAAAAGCTAAATGTGAACAGAGACCCTTTGCTGAAAGGCAGCTTTCTTAGTTGAACAAGAGAAACCAGAATATTGGACACAACCAATAATTTTGTTCATGAATAAAAAACTAGTTGATTTTTATTGCTGATTGTTCCCTTTTTCAATATTTGATATTACAGCTCATTTTAGAATATGTTTTAATTAATTTTTAATTAAAATTAAAATTTTCAAAGAAAAATTAAGCCTCAAATTGGTAGTTACTTCTGTATGTGCAGAGAAATGGAGGATATGGGAACAGATAAAACTTAAATCAGATGGGCTATTTTAATCCTTCATGATTTTGTCCCTCACCTGAAGATGTTTAGCATGAACTTTCCTCAGAAGGAAAAATTAATAGAGATCACGTGCCTGGTTGTCTCAATAATTTGATTCATAATATTGAGCCTGTAGGTGTAGTATGATGAAGATATGGACAGGATACCAAGCCCTGGAGATGATGTCAAGTTTTATTGATCCTAGCAGAACTCGAGTACAGTCTTCCTTCAGGTGCTATAAATGTACTCTCTTTTATTGTGCTTGGAACATTTGGACCCTCACAAGGCTATTTCCTGAGGATAACATTTGAGAAGAAATTAGCCACTTGGGGACGCCTGGCTGGCTCAGTTGGTAGAGCATGCAACTTGATCTCAGGTCATGAGTTTGAGCCCCACATTGGGTGTGAAGCCTACTTAAAAATATTTTTTTTTTTAAGAAAAAAAGAAAGGAATTAATCACTCAGGTCTTTGGGAATGGCACAGTATAGGGAACCAGAGTGAAAGATGGAAATGAACTTAAGAATGTATTATAGTCCCAAGATTTCATTTTACAATTCAGTAAGATTAGAATATGCTTTGCATAATTACATAAAACATAGTGGAAAAACCCCATGGAATTGTGTCATTGTAAGCCTGAAAAGCATGGAGGAAAAAAATAATAAATGGAGTCTATGGATGGCCCCAGGTGGCTAATGCACATGGCATTTATATTGAGGACAGAAAAGTAATTACACCAGATAGACTCCAGTTCTTTCTTTCAGGCTGAACCTGAAGCAACCCTAAGCACAGCCCAAATCACATTGTATGGACTTCACTGAGTCAGTAGCCAGAGCTTTTAATTTCTTTTGTTTCTGGATGTGTGCCATTTCAGATTGTCAGATTGAATTTTCTCTGGACAGGTAGATGAAAACCATGGACTTTTCCCATCACGTAAGGGTTATTTCCATTTATCTGGACAGAGTTCCACAGAGGATTTAGATTTCTAAATTAAGAAGTGAAGTGGTCACATTTCCCTGGCTACAATTTAGCCAGTCAACCCTTATGGCTTGCTTCTGTCTCCTTGAAGTTCTTTGTAGTTCTTAACCTCTTTCTTTGGTGTGGGAGCATATTTCCTAAGGTTGAGCACAGAGCCTTCAGAATCTCCCATATTTTTTTAAAGCAAGTCAGCTGAGCCCTGGTCTGTAGAAAATACCAATTGTCTATCAGTCCATTTACCTAAATGCACCTTCAAAGCCTCCTTGATCTATCTCCCAGTTCAACAGCCAAATTAAATTACATATAATTTGTAATACAATGATAGTGCTTGCATAACACAAAATAAACATAAACGGTTTCACAGTATTTCATTTATTTATCTTATTTGGTCTTTCATTCAACAAACATTTGTTGACCCTCTTTTTTGTACCAGACATGAGGCTAGATATTTGAGCAATCTGATCTGATCTGATTCTACAAGGATAGAGTAATGAGTTCTATCAGATAAATATTCATGGAAGGCCAATGAGATAAAGATACAAAAGTGACCCCTAGTTAGACAGTTAGAAGAGGTCATTAGTAACATTAGCAAGAGTGGTGAGAGCAGAAGCTGCAGTGCTGTGAGTTGAGACAGAAAGTGAATAATCAGAGAAGGTATTAGATTTTATTTCTATGAATCTTGGCAAGGGAAGGGAAAAAAGGACCATGTCTAGAAATGAATTTAGGATGGAAAGATGGTTTTTCCATTCTAATATGGGAGAAACTTTTGTTTTGGCAGGGGGGAACGGAGACTTAAAACAATAGAAACTTTCTCAAAGTTCTGTAGGCTGAAGTCTGAGATAAGGGCACTGTGTGGTCAGGTGACAGCCATCTTCTGGGTCGTTGACCTCTCTGTGTATTCTCTCATGCCAGAAAGGACCGGGAAAGGGGCATCTGGGTGGCTTAGTCGGTTAAGTGTCCGACTTTTGCTTAGGTCATGATCTCGCGGTTCGTGGGTTCGAGCCCCGCGTCAGGCTCTGTGCTGACTGCCGGCTCAGAGCCTGGAGCCTGTTTCAGTCTGTGACTCTCTCCTCTGACCCTCCCTCTCTGACCCTCCCCTGCTCATGCTGTCTCTCTCTCTCTCTCTCTCTCTCTCTCTCTCTCTCTCTCTCTCTCTCTCTCTCCTAGAAATAAATAAAACATTAAAAAAAAAAAAAAAAAGAAAGGACCGGGAAAAACTTTGTAATTTGAGAATGTACCCATTAGGTTTATAGGACGAGGTGTGGGAGGAGTGTTCCATTTTACAGATAAGGAAAATGAAGACAGGTTAAGCAGTTTGCCCAATGCCCCACAGTAGAATGGAGATTTGAACTGAGTCTTCTAATGCTAAATTCCATTTAATGCATAATTCTAAAATAGGTAAATTCTTTTAAATGTTTGCCTTTTCAAAAGAGATGAACAGATAGTCCAAAGATAGAAAATGGGCCTGAAACACTGAAAAGTTGCTCACTTTTAAGAGAAATGCAAATTGAAATGACACTGAGATAACATTTCACACCTATCAGATTGGCAGAAATTCAGAAGCTTAACCACACATTTTGTTGGCAAGGCTCTGGGGAAAGGGGCACTCTCCAACACTGCTGGTGGGAAAGCAGGATTGTTTCAGCCTCTGCAGAGGGGAATTTAGCAATGCCTAACAAAACTGCACATTGGCTCAACAGTCTCATTGTCACAGATATGAAACATCATTCCTAGGAGACTAGTTGAATCAGCTATTCTATCACTATCTCATGAAGTGCTCTGTAGGTGTAAGAAAGAGGAAGGAAGGTCCCTGAACTGTACTGTGGAATGGTTCGGAAGCTGTCCTGTCAAGTGAAACAAGTGAAGAACCAAACTATGTTATCGTATACTACTTTTACGTAAGGAAGAAGTGATAGTAGGGACGTTATTTGCTTATATTTTTAGCAAAATAGAACATAAGTAGAGTAAACCAGAAACGAGTCACAGTGGTTTCTTTTTGGGAGATTGGAGTAGGAGTGAGGGTTCAAGTTTACCTTTTAATAAACTTTTGACTTTCAGTCTTATGAAAGTTTTGCATATTCAGAATCAAATGGAAAAGAATGGAAAAAGCATACTCTAAAATTAAATACAAACAGGAGCCAATGAACCCAAATATATATCAAATGGGTAACTTCGCAGAAAAATTCAGATAACTTTCAGCATAATATTCTGATTTAACCTCTTCATGGAAAGAGGAAAAATAATCTGCAAAGAAAGAAAAAAAATTTTGAGAGAGAGAATGCATAGGGATGGAACAGAGAGAGAGAGGGAGGAAGAGAGAATCCCAAGCAGGCTCAGTGCAGAGCCCAACGTAGGCTTGAACTCCCGAACCATGATGTCACGCCTGAGCTGAAGTCAGATGCTTACCCAACCGATTCACCCAGACACCCCAGAAAATTTGAACTTAATGGGTTTGTAATTGGTATTAGAATAATAATTTTGAAATTCCTGTGTAATAGAGCAAATGAGTTGCTGTATAGGGAGCTGTAAATGATGGCAAAGGGCAAGAAAGAAAGGAAGTACCTTGTGGTGTTAAATTTGAATTGGAGGTACCAGTGCAAATTCAATATTTTATAAAAAAATATTTCCTAGATCTGTCATTTGAAAAGTTTAGAAGCAATGATACATAATTATAAGCCTATCTAATTAATGTCCAGATCTTGATTACAAAATATCATTCTTTGCTAAAACCAGGACTCCTTGGGGAAATGGCTATTTCTTTTTTTTCTTTTTTAAGGGGATTCTTTTTTTTCCCCCAATTATTTTAATTAATTAATTTATTTTTACGAATAGTTTATTGTCAAATTAGTTTCCACATAACACTCAGTGCTCATCCCCACAAGTGCCCTCCTCCATGCCCATCCCTCCTCCCCCTCACATCCATCAGTCCTCAGTTTTTGTCAGCATTCAAGAGTCTCTCATGGTTTGCCTCTTTCCCTTTCCCCCACCATTTCCCCCCTTTTTCTCCCCCTTCTTCCTCAGTAACATAGCTCCTAATCCTCCTATACGTGCAAATATATGATATTTGTCCTTCTCTGCCTGACTGACTTCGCTCAGCATAACACCCTCAAGGTCCATCCATGTTGCTACACATGGCCAGATTTCATTCTTTCTCATTGCCATGTAGTATTCCATGGTATAGATAAACCACATCTTCTTGATCCATTCATCTGTTGATGGACACTTAGGCTCTTTCCATGTTTTAGCTATTGTGGAGAGTGCTGCTATGAACATTGGGGTACATGTGCTCCTATGCCTCAGCATTTCTGTATCCCTTGGGTATATTCCTAGCAGTGCTATTTCTGGGTCATAGGGGAGTTCTATTGTTAGTTTCCTTAGGAACCTCCACACTTTTCCAGAGGGGCTGTACCAGTTTACATTCCCACCAACAGTGTAGGAGGGTGCTCGTTTCTCCATATCCTCGCCAGCATCTAGAGTTCTCCGATTTGCTCATTTTAGCCACTCTGACTGGCGTGAGGTGGTATCTCAGTGTGGTTTTGATTTGTATTTCCCTGATGAGGAGGGATGCTGAGCATCGTTTCATGTGTCTGTTGGCCATCGGGATGTCCTCTTTGGAGAAGTGTCTGTTCATATCTTCTGCCCGGAAATGGCTATTTCTAAACAACTCTTAAACTAGGAAGCAGGAAAGTACTCAAAGAATAGTGGGATCATATCAAAAGGAGCTTGCCTGCTTGAAGGGATTGCCACCGGGCAAATTTAAGACAAATTGAATGTCAAAAGAAAGAAATGGTAATAGATAAAACATTCTAAATGCAGTAAGAATTCAAGAGTTCAGAATGTGGAAGGAATGATTAGGTTAAGCTCTCTTTTACATAATAATGTGGGTAACATGCAGAAGGAATGAAAAAATTAGAAAACCACCATTTTGTAAACCTCCAGTAAAATAATTTATTTGGGCAAGGTTAGCAGCTGATTCCAAAACTATAGGGTAAAAGATTATTGTGAAACAGGGTATTCACATGACTTCAAAAATCACTAATACTAGGGCGCCTGGGTGGCCCAGATGGTTAGGCATCCGACTTTGGGTCAGGTCATGATCCCACAGTTTGTGGGTTTGAGCCCCACATCGATCGGGTTCTGTGGTGACCGCTCAGAGCCCGGAGCCTGCTTCAGAATCTGTGTGTGTGTGTGTCTCTCTCTGCCCCTCCCCAACTCGTGCACGCTTGCTCACTCGTTTACTCACCCTTGCTCTCTCTCAAAAATAAATATTAAAAAAAAAAAGATCATTCATACCTATAGATTATTAGTAATTGTAAAGGAACCTTTACAATAGCGTGATGTGGCAGATACAAAAGTACCTACCAAGAATTCAAACTCAGCATGACAAATAATGAGACAAACTGACATTGTGTGTCTCAAGATTTCATGCTGTAGGAAATACCCAGTATCATTCTTATAATATTTTTGCCAAGAATGTTTGACCTGAATCTAATCAGCAGGAAACAAATCAGACAAATCCAGATTGTGAAGAGTTCTCCAAGATTACAGATGCGTAGTCTACAAAAATGTTATTATCATGAAAAACAAAGTCAGAATGGACTGTCCAAGACCAGATTAAATGAGAAAGAGACATGGCAACTAAATGCAAAGTATAATTTTTTAACGTTTTATTTATTTTTGATAAAGTAGCGGAGGGGCAGAGAGAGCAGGAGACCCAGAATATGAAGCAGGCTCCAGGCTCTGAGCTGTCGGCACAGACCCTGACATGGGACTCGAACTGTGAGATCATGATCTGAGCCAAAGGTCATGGCTCAACCAACTCAGCCACCCAGGCACCCCTTGTAAAGTATGATTCTTGATTGGATGAATATAAAAGATAGTTTGATAGGTCAGTTTTTGAAATTCAAATATAGATGATGTATTAGGATATTACTATGTTAGTGTTCTCTTAGTTGTAAAAATGGCAATAGGAAATGTTCATAAGCAATACATGGTCAAGTATTGAAGTGTCACGATTGCTCAGATTACTTTCAAATGGTTCAGAAGAAAAAATATATATATTGAAAGAAAGGAAAGGGGAGAGAGAAAGCAAATATAAACAATTGATGTATCTTCCAAATAATCTGTACAACCCCCCCCTTTTTTTAAATTTGCATTATGTTTCCCTCATTTAACAGAAGCTGCTGTTTAACTGTCCCTGGATATAATATAATACATTAGAAAGAATGTGGGCTTTAGAATGGTATCTAGGTTTAATTCATAATCCACTTTGTTCGTTTAACACAGTTACTAAATACCTACCAGGTGTATTCACTGTTCAGGTAACAAGAGGCCTGATTGCTGTCCTCAGGAAGCTCATGCTATAGTGGAGGAGAGAGGTAGTAAAGAAACCAGCAAAAATTGTGATACATACTTTTGAAAAAAATCAGAATAAGCCAGAGAAACAGATGACATTTAACTTAGATTGGAATATAATCAAAGATACCTTTCCAGAGTATGATCTTGAGCAAAAATTATTTGAATTCTATGACAGTTGATTTTCTTACCTGTAAAAATGAAGATAACTTTTTTACGCTCTGATTGTGGAAACTAATTGTGATGACATATGAGGTACTGGAGTTACAGAGAGGACACGTGACAGATGTTGGCCCTGCTGCTCCCCTCACAGGACACCTTTTTAGTGTTGTGTTTTGTTCATTTGCTAATACTCCCTAACCTTGTTTTTTTGGTTCCACAGGGCTCAGAATGGAATGCCTCAAATTTAGAGGATTTACAAAACCGAGGGTAAGTACACAGAGCGATTGTTTTCAACCCCATGACTGAAATCACTGTTTGTTCTTTACTTTTTCCTGTCAAATATGGTGTCAGTGAGTGACTTTAAGCTTAAGAATTTTTCCAGTTGATTCTAATCAGTTGGAGTCTAATAAAAATTTAAATGTCCATTATTCCACTGTTTCATCCCAGACCTCCTAAGAAAGATCTGTTTCAATGGAAAGGCTATCCAAAACAAACGTGCGTACCTTTCACACTGTTTTAAAACCAAATTTATGGGGCACCTGGGTGGCTTAGTCGGTTAAGCGTCCGACTTTCACTTAGGTCATGATCTCGCGGTTCGTGGGTTCGAGCCCCGCGTCGGGCTCTGTGCTGACTGCCAGCTCAGAGCCTGGAGCCTGCTTCAGAGTCTGTCTCCCTCTCTCTCTGACCCTCCCCTGCTCGCGCTGTCTCTCTCTCTCCTAGAAATAAATAAATAAATAACATTAAAAAAAATAAAACCAAATGTAATTATTGGTTCCTTTTGTTTGTTTTTAGAGCAATTTAAGGTTCATAGCGAAATTGAGGGGGAAGGTACAGGGATTTCCCATATTCCCCTGCCCCCATTTATGCATAGCCTTTCCCATTATCATCATCCACCAGGGGGGTGCATGTGTTACAACTGGTGAACTTACAATGATACATCATAATCACCCAAAGGCCATATTTACATTACAGTTCACTGTTGGTGTTGTACATTCTGTGGCTTTGGACAAATGTATAATATCATGCATCCATCATTATGGTATCATACAGAGTATTTTCAATGCCCTAAATATCTTATGTTCTGACCATTTATTCCCACTCCCACCACTGCCAACCACTGATCTTTTTACTGTCTTCATAGTTTTGCCTTTAGTTCCTATTTTTTATTAAGAGTACACAGAACCATATATGTTGGGCTCACAGCTCTTCATCAGCGTTTATTGATCATTTTCTGTGAACTAAGTACAGTGCTTGGTACTAGGAATCCAAAGAAAAATAAGACTCAGTCCCATCCTTTTTTATTAAGGTGCTTGAAGTCTAAGTAGTTTTGTTGTGTTTTTCCTTGTAAGATTTTACTTTTAAGCAATCTCCACTCCCAGCCCCACGATCAAGCATCGTATGTTCCACTGGCTGACCCAGCCAGGTGCCCCTAGTAGGTTATAAATACAAAATGGACAAGCTTCTGAAATTGAACAAGAATATCTACCTTGTGTTAAGAAATGTGCCCCTGAGCAGCCTGGTTACTGAGTTTGGTTGTAGCTGTTGAGACCATCATAAACATTCAACCAAAAAGCTGCCATTCTTCTAACCTCTTTACTTCTTAGCTAATACCTAAATTTTTCATTGAACTTGGCCTTAGGAGGCCAAATCATCCCAGTAAGAAGAGAAAGTCATGTGTGAAATTGACCACGTAACTCTTACTTGTGGACAATGATAAGACCTACCGAAACCCAGAAGTAGTAATGGCTGCCCTGCTGGTTGCTGGCTGCCTGTTTGCTCAGCTGTAAGTCAACCTTCTGGTTATCCTTAACATGATAAGATGTATACTCCCTACTTCTCCCTCAAAAGAAAAGTATGTCATAATTGCTAAAATGAATTTGGGACAAGACTTAAGCCAGAGAATTATACAAAGAGTTCTAGAGTTGGGAGAAGGGGGCCTGCAAATCTGGTTACTTAAAACTTGGAACTTTTAAATTGATTAGGATTGAGTCTTGAATTCTTGAAAATACAGAATATATCTTAGTTTTGTATAAAACATACATCTGCCTTACTCAGAGCTTTATACCATGAAGGTGCTCAGTAAATGTGAAGGAATGATAGAAAAATCAACTGT
Organism: Hyaena hyaena; assembly: GCF_003009895.1. Taxonomy (NCBI): domain Eukaryota; kingdom Metazoa; phylum Chordata; class Mammalia; order Carnivora; family Hyaenidae; genus Hyaena; species Hyaena hyaena. Next base: position 4,687,063 of record NW_024080642.1, on the reverse strand, counting down.
GACTTGCCAGAAACTAGCACATACAGTGTTTAATATGAAATCTGAGATTTGATGCAGCTAATGCTTGGCAAATGCATTGAAGTTACATCATGCATACATCGTTGACTTTAGAATACACTTTGACTTATAACCCCAGCTGGAGATGATACCTGTTTATCTCATTTACTACTTAAAATGCTAAATTATAAAACACAGATGTATCTGTCTTAAAAGACAGTATAGTTAGATGCTCAGACATCTAACTCCGATCTTGTTTCATAAATTCACTGGTTCTTAAACTCTTGTGGATTAAGAATTACAGTTACAAAACATGTATACTGCCCCTTGTGGATGATTTAAGAGATATTCAAGTTCAATTTTTACATAAGGCCATTTTCACCCAAGCTACTGACTTTAGAACCCAAGTAAAGTGCTACTCCCTATAGAGGTGGCAAACAAGTTTCAAGGAGTTCTAACCTCAATTGTAGTGGCTGTGTAGAGTTCTGTAATGAATAGGGTTGGGAAACGTCCTGCCATAATATGTTACTGAAGTATGGGATTAGAGGTGGGAGGTTGTTCGTTTTTATTTTAAATAAAATAAGTGTACTTTCCTTTTTTTTTCTGATTATGTTGAGATAAAATTCACATATAGTTCACTCATTTAAAATGTATACTTTGGGGTACCTACATGGCTCAGATGGTTAAGCATTCAGCTCTTGATTTCGACTCAGGTCATGATCTCACGGTTCATGGGTTCAAGCCCCACAACAGGCTCCAGGTTGACATTGAGGAGCTTGCCTGGGATTCTCTCTGCCTCTCCCCAGCTTGTACAAGCTCTCTCTCACTCTCTCTTTCTCTCTCTTTCTCTTTCTTTCTCCCTCCCTCTTCACCCCTCTCTCTCAAAATAAACTTTAAAAATGTACACTTAAATGGTATTTATTATCTTTAGAAAGTCATGCAACAATTTACATTTTTTCAACCCAAAAAAGAAAGCCTGTACCCTTTAACAGTCATCCGCATTTCCCTTCTTCTCCCAGCATCTAGAAACACTAATCTACTTTCTGGCTCTATGGGTTTACCTATTCTAGACATTTCATTTAAATGGAATCATATAATATGTGGTCTTGTAAGAATAGTATCTTCCACTTAACATTATGTTTTCAAGGTTTATCAATGTTGTTGCATGTATTAGTACTTCATTAGTACTAATTAGTACTTCATTAGTACTTCCCTTTTTTATTGCCAAATAATGTTCCATTGTTTAGAAATACCACATTTCATTTATTCATTTGTCAGTTGATGAACATTTGAATTGTTTCTACTTTTTAGCTATGAATGAATGTATGAATGCTGTGACCATTCACACACAAATTTGGGGGTGACATGTTTTCATTTCTCTTGGGTTTATACTTAAGAACAGAATATGCTCTAGAGTAACTCTGTACTGTTTTCCACAATTGCATGTGCTTGCTTTTTAAATTAAAAAGAAAAAAAATCTTTCTAGTAATGGACTTCAATGCCAATATTCAAATGTTTCAGAAAGATTTTGATCTCTGGACCTTAATCACAGAATTGGTTAACTATGACTCTCTCTCTAGTCATTTCTCTGACTTCAGAAATTGGGTTTGTAAGAACCCCATGTGTACTTCTAAGAAAGAAGCAGCTTCTACAGAGAAATAAGTGAGTCTGTGTTGTGTTGTTGGAGTAAACTCCAGTGATGTTTAAGTCCACACAGCACTGAGAAAAGATAACCTTTTGGCAAAATAGACATAGGCATTTATTGAAGCTGTGCAGTGAGAGAGAGAGCAGCAGAAATTTATGACACAGAAACCGTTTTCTGCAAGCCTCTCGGTATGGGAGAACTCGGACACATCTGCTACTGTGGCAGCCAGGAATGCAGCTTAGAGAGTTAAGATTGAGTTTTAGGTCCAGCTTTCCTCTGACCCTCCCAGGCTTTGCCTCATTTGCCTTTCTTGTAGTTTAGAGAGAGTAATAGAGCAAATTCTGACATTTAGAAAGATAAGAGATTTTTCCCTTTCCTTTTTTTTTTTCTTTGAGGTAGATGTTAATAGTCCTGATTTAATACAAATGACCTCCAAAGAATAAATTATGTTTCTGGTAATTTTAACAACTGAAGAGAAACCTAGTAGTAGAGCCCATATTCTCCCTTGGTTTCCTCATAGGGTGCGGTATATCTTGAATGTCACTCGAGAGATAGATAACTTCTTCCCAGGAGTCTTTGAGTATCATAACATCCGAGTATATGACGAAGAGGCGACGGATCTCCTGGCGTACTGGAATGACACTTACAAATTCATCTCTAAAGCAAAGTGAGTAATGGTCCCACACACATAAATTCTGACCTATGTTCTGACCTATGCACCATCCATGGCTGAGGCTTAAAGCTGTAGATTACTTGCTTGACTGTATTCAGGGAGAAAGAAGTAAAGAGAAAAAGGACACTAAGGTTCCTTAATCGTAGGGAAGAGTTGACCAGTGACTTCATGCTTTTCCTGTAGATAGATGAAGCCCCTGGAAGAAGATCACCTCATGTTGACTATTTCCATTGAGCACAAAATTAGAGAAAATAAACTTAAGTTTTATTTCCTTTTAGTGAAACTATTTAATAGTATTAATTTAGTGTTTAGTATTAATTAGTATTAATATGTCAGCACTGATTTTTTTTTTAAGTCCCCGGGGATTTCCTTGCCAATCCTACATATTCCTTCAACAGAAGGAACTGTAAATGAGCAAACTGGCCATGCTACCCTCCTCGATGGGACCACATCCAAATCATCTGTGGCAGATGAGAAGCATCTGTTTTAAAATCCCTCTGTTTTTAAAGTACTTCCTCCTTCAGCAGTGATTCCACATCTCTCTGCAGACCCCCCCATAGTCAGGAAGTCTTTCCTGTGAATTACCCTGAATCCTCCTACACTGGCTTTGAGCTCATACTTTCAGTCTATAGCTAGCACCTGAGTGTTTATATTCTTGAAGCCTGTGAAATTGTTCTCAATAATACCACTCATGGAATTCTTGCTATGTGCCAGGTACTTTACCCATATTCTCTCATGTACTATTTTCCCAAACCCAGAGAGGCCTGTGCTGTCCATCCTTTCGTACAGATGAGGGCAGACTATAGATTAAGCTCAGAGAGGTTAAGTAACAAGTGGTGAAGATAGGACTTGAACCTGAGATTATGTTGATTTCAGAGTCCATCTAGTATATAGGAATAGTCTAGTTCCTTAAGCAAAGGAGACTGGAAAAGACTAGGCAAGTTGTCAGCCTAGAGTTCAGATGAGGCCCCAGTCCCAGTGAAAGGAAAAGCCAATTTCAGCAGGGCTGGGGTTGAGGTGAGATATGTGAAGCACCCAGGTTGCATGTAAGTGGGCCCTCCTGCTCAGCCTCATGCAGGTGTGGGTCAGCATCTGAGAGTAAGTGCCTCCTTAAATGGCCCCGTGGACACCTCATGTGTTTCATCCCAAATCAGTGCCCTGAATTACAGACACAGACTACAAATGGGTGGGTTTAGGATTCCTAAAGTAACACCAGGCTTAATCTAGACAACCCAGCTCGGGGAGGGATGGGAGAGGTAAGGGAAGTGTGTGGCTAAAACTGAAAGATGGAATTGGATTAGGTGAGAACTCACTTCAGATCTTTCAGTATGTGAGTTACAAGGCATCCACTGAAAAAGCCCAGTTCAAAATGAAGAAATGCTTTTATGGGGGTGGATTTCATAATTGTATTTTTCTTAAAAGTATCCAACTTGCGCACCTTCAAAGCCTGCAAGTATAGACCTGAAATTTGATGTCAGAGCTTGGTGGAAAAATTAAGAGCACATGTCTGAACTTACATCTGAGTCACCGTGCACTGTAGTTTAAATGAAAACCCTGTGGTGCCGTAAACAAAACAATTTCCTAGTCACTTGGGGTCATCTAAGCACACAGAGACACACACCTGCACCAACCTAAGGACTCCAAAATTTTGCCTCTAAATGATGGGTAGGAAGTTGATCTTCCCTCCTTTTGAGACAGTTATTCCATACCATTATCGCCATCCATTCTCTGCATTCTTATCACCTGGTTCACTCATTTTGGCACAGAACCTCGTGCCTCGTTGCATTGTACTTAACTCTTCAGTGTTTATCTCGAAGAACTATAAGCTTCTGGAAGGAAGCTTGTCTACCATAATACAGTGAATGAGTGAGTGAATAGATTTCCCTGTTAGAAGATTTTTTTTTTTTTTTTACTTATTGAAATAGTCACGTGGGAAGGATTTTTTTAGCCCATGTATACCAGTGAAAAGAGTAACCATTCTTTTTTCCATATTTTAAAATATTTCTATGTAACACCTGACAGATCTAACAGCAGACCCATAAGTTTGCTCATCATATATTCAGTTAATATTTTAAGGCTTACTCTATGTCAGACATGTTATTAGAAGAAGTAGCATAACTGAGTTATGTTCATATCCAAGGTAATGAGCTCAGGCATGTTGAGACTGAAGGGTTTTGTTTGTTTCTTTGTGTCACTTTATGGTAACTTTGTTTTCTCTTTTTTCATTAAAACAACAACAGGTAGCTAATCATTCCACCCTCCTCATTAAGAAAGTCAAATGGTGCATCACATGGTCCCATCCAACCTCACAGATCGTTTAGCCGGTCCCTAGATAGAACACAGTGGTGGTGTGGTGAAAAATAATATCTAGGGCTACATCTGAGTAAAGAAGGGGGTTAGTTTCATTTGGTTTGTACTTTCCTCCAGGGACAGAACTTTTATTGGAGCTTGAACTGGAAGCAAGTCAGAACATTTGGGTGAATTGGATGAATCACTGTCACACTTGTAACTCAAAGAGTGTGCCAGCCTTGAAATGCGTCCCTGGGGCTGTGCGGGGACTGGTCCCCAAACACATAAAATGGAGTCCAGTCTCTAAATTGAAAATTCTTCCCCTCACACTGACCAACTGTCATTGCAGTTACCATTTTGAATTTTAATTTATCTTTTTCTCCCACTGAACCCTCTACCCTTGAGAAGATTTACTTATCTTTGCATCCTAGGACCTTGCACATTGTCTTACATATGGTGATTGCCTGGTAAAAGTTTGCTGAATAAATTTAAAAGGATTAATATTAACATTGAATATTGTTTGAGCATATTAGAATTGCCTGCCCTCCCTGCACATATGACTACAGATGAATACAAGTGCACTCAAGTGGGATGGATCAAAAGAAAATGGAAGGGCGATGGGAGAGTTGGAAACATTTAGAACCTACCTTTTAAGATGTACTCACTATTGTGTTTCTCTCCTTACCTCAATCCCCCAACCTAGGAAACATGGCTCTAAATGCCTTGTGCACTGCAAAATGGGGGTGAGTCGCTCAGCCTCCACTGTGATTGCCTATGCAATGAAGGAATATGGCTGGAATCTGGACCGAGCCTATGACTACGTGAAGGAAAGGCGAACAGTGACCAAGCCCAACCCCAGCTTCATGAGACAACTGGAAGAGTACCAGGGCATCCTGCTGGCCAGGTGAGTCCCGCACTGACTGTCTCAGATCTTCTCTCCGTTATGCCCCCTGGCCCAAGCAAAATGTCCTTCCCTGCAGCTAGTTTTCAGCCTAATTTGGATATATGATACATTTTGAAAATTGAAGCTTCTCTCAATCTAGTTTCTAAAAAATAAGTACTGGTTTTAAAAAAAAGCATTTAAGATTAGGTGTTTAAGACATTTAAACTAAAAGATGGAAATACTGTTCTCTTACTTTTAGTTCTCAACTAAGTGCTAATCTGATTATCATGAACATTTCTCAATATCATACAGCTGCCCTATCAAAATGGATGGTCATTGCTTCCAAAAAATGCTAAGCATAGATGAAATTCTCAGAAATTTTTTGGCCCATTCTTTTAAAAAAAAAAAAAAAGAGTGCCCACCTCTGTTTCTTAGGCATTATTTTTTTCAGTGCTTGGTTTCAGTGAGCGTTCTCCAAAATTTTGGTCATAGGACAAATCAGATTTGGGGTGTGAAGGCACTTCCTGGAAATAGCTCTCTTGTTTTCTTTTTAAAAATCTTTTAACCTGGTTTTTTATATATATGCTTTGCAAAAATGCAAACAATACAAGAGAAAAATCATTTATAAGTTCTATACCCATATACCCCATGTACCTATATTCACCTAATAATTGGTCTTTCTTTTCTTTTCTGAACTATAGCAACACATATTCAGCAGTTATACTGCTTAGCCATCATTTAACCATTCTTTCTCCCCCCTCACCCCCACCCCAGCTTTACTGAGATAGAATTGACCTATAACATTGTGTAAGTTTAAGGCATCCACTGTGTTGATTTGATACATTTTTATATTGCAAACTGATTATCACCTTACCATTAGCAATCACCATTTTTTTGTGTGTGTAGTGAAAATACTTCAGGTCTTTCTTAGCAACATTGTAGTATATGATACAGTATTATGAACTATAATCTCCATGCTGTACATTAGATCCCCAGAATCTGTTACTCTTATAACTGGAAGTTTGCACCCTTAGACCAGCATCACCCCTTTCCCCCCATCGTCCACGCCCTAGTAACCACCACTCTATTCTTTCTCTGTTTGGCTTTTTTAGATTACATGAAAAGTGATAACCACTTTCATTGCTTTTAGAGAAAAAGATTCATATATTGGATTTAAGCATCAGTTTTCTGAGATGCCACATGCTAAAGTTCTGTGGAGTGCTAGATTTCGCTTTGTTTTTTCCACGTGGGCATGTTCTAGGTGGTTTTGTTCAAATGAAGGCACAGCTTCCTAGAAGCAGTTGGGGCTGGTGCCAGTGAGTCTCATGATTTGGTCTTGACTTGAATCTGGGCTGTGTTTCCCCTGAACAAAATGTTAAATAGCCTTCCAGCCTATCCAGGCAGAGGGACCACCCTCCCACCCCCAAAGTATTGTGAAAATGCAGCCACAGCATAGCATTATGGTTTCCACTAAAAAACCCCTCCCGTTTACTCAGTACTTGGCATGATTTCATCTGAGCCATTCTCTTAGGAGGCTGGGAGGATACTCATGTCTCCTCCACTTAAAAAGAATTTATAGGTCTTAGGGGCCAGATTTTGATGACACTTTAGATTAGATCAGAAGGTAGGACACAGCAGTTCTTTTTGGCACAAGAAAGAGGCATCTGAGGGCTGGATGAGACATAAATATTGTATGTTCCCAGACACACACATGACGGATGTTAGGCAGTGTCCTCACGTGACCCACTGAGAGCAGGGATACTATGTGTCCTGCCAATTTCAGTATTTATTCTGGAATCCCAGGCTACTGCAAGCTGTTGGGTTGGGTTTTTTTAGCGTATGTGGTTTTTCTTAGATGTTAAAGGAACTTCAGAAAAATCCTAGATGAGGATAAGAGCAGCATGAACCCACAAATCACACTACCTCTTCCTTTCCATTTCTGTCCCATCCTGCCTTCCTGGGCTTGATTCATGGAGGGAGAGGCCAGCCCTGGGGAATGAGAAAACCACAGAATTTGAGTCAGTAGATCTGGTTTCCGTCTCTGGTTCATCCCCTTGCCGCAACTTTGAGAAGTTACTTCACAGTTCTGATCCTCACCTGACCCCACCTACAAAATGAAAATCAAGAACCCTATCTCACAAGGTTATTGTAACTAACAATGTGTATAAATATATACTCTATACTGGTAAGGGTTATTGTGATGGGATTCCCATCATCTCCTTTCTCCAAGGCTTCTAGAAAACAGACATATGCACGTGCCTTTTATTTCATCCTCCTTCGACTACCCACAGACACATTAAGTCCATTAGAGACTAGAATGGGGAGGGGGCCGCTGGATGGCTCAGCTGGTTAAGCATCCAACTCTTGATTTTGACTCAGGTCATGATCTCATGGTTCATGGATTCCAGCCCCACATCAGACTCTGTGCTAGCAGCGTGGAACCTGCTTAGGATTCTTTCTCTCCCTCTCTCTGCCTCTCTTCCCCAAATAAATAAAATAAATCATTTAAACAGAAAGAAACCAGACTAGGAAGTGGTCATGGAATTTCCTATACTGTGATGTTTCCTGGATTTTAAGAACTAGAATCTAGTTCCAAGGGGTTCACATAGGCTTCTTTTGGCTGCAGGTAGTGGAATACCTCCACCAGTTGGGATTTCAATAGGAAACCGCATACTCGGATTAAGATTATTTGAGAAGGGTTTTATAAGACGACTTTTTACGAAGGTGTGGGATTGTGGTAGAATCAGGGACTTGCATCAGCAGAGCTGTTAATAGCTGCTAGGCCCAAAGAGGGAAGGAGCAGTTACTAGAACCTGGAAGGAGACTTCTGAAGCCAAACCACCTTCAGTCAAGGGACACGGCCAGTCTGAAGTGGCGCTGTGGAGAGGGAGCTAGGGGAATAAGTGGCCTCACTCCAGACTGTCTCCGGCTGGGGCTCCCATGGAACAGCAAATACCCAAACCAAATCAGGCGGCCTCCACCAGTAAGGAAAAAGTGGGAGTGCCTGCTGGGTGTACAGGCATTATGGCCTGCAGTCTCTGGTGTGTTGTTAAGAAACAGCACTTGTAGACTGCTGCCAAGCTGGCTGCCAAGTGAATTGGGCCCAGCTGACTCTTGCCTGGCCATAGAGTGCTACTCCAGGACCTGCCCCGTAGAAGAGCAAAGACTGAGAAGCGCCAGACTGCTGGAACTGCCTGAAGTTCTGTCAGCTACCTGGCAGCTTACTTAGTAGCCAGGAGAGGAAAATCCTTAGAAAAATCCCACTCATTGTGTTTGCAAAGAAATCCATTTCCTGTGGAGGTGCTTTGATCTTATATTCTAGATCTTCTCCGAGGAAGCATGTGGTGGTTTTCCCAAAAAGACAGAGCCTGATCCTAGCATTGTCTAGCCCCATGATTGTCTGGAGTGGCACTGGGTACTTAACTTGGGGTGCCAGCCTTCTGTTTCAGGGTATTAGTTCTCAGTACTTTGATGTCTTGGTAGAAGGGAAGTTTACCAAAGTGGCACCAGGCCCCTGTAAATGATTTATGAATTGGTTACAGTCTCTTAATCAGATGTGAGGGTATGGGCCAAACAGTGACCACCTGTCTGAAATGCAAGGGACTTTTTGCATATTTCAGTCTGTCTGTAAGAGCCTAAAGAAGGCTAATATTTAATATAATCCTTTATTTTTTTTAATGTTTTATTTATTTCTGAGAGAGAGAGACAGTGTGAGCAGGGGAGGATCAGAGAGAAAGGGAGACACAGAATCCGAAACAGGCTCTAGGCTCTGAGCCAGCTGTCAGCACAGAACCCAACGCGGGGCTCAAACCCACAAACTGAGAGAACATGACCTGAGCCAAAGTCGGACACTTAACCGACTGAGCCACCCAGGCGCCCCTAATATAATCCTTTAGACCTAAAAGGAAGGGTATCATAAAGCCATTGATAACTGTTTATATCTAACTTTATTTTTTCTGTTTTTATATCTGGGGGATGAGAGTGAGAGAGGAAGAGGGTGTGTATGTGTGTGTGTGCACGCGCGCATGCATGTATGCACACGCATCTATGTGTAAGCGTGTGTGTGTTAAAACCCTCATTAAACTGCCAACATCCTGGGGCGCCTGGGTGGCTCAGTTGTTTGAGTGTCCGACTTCAGCTCAGGTCATGATCTCACGGTTTGTGGGTTCGAGCCCCGTGTTGGGCTCTGTGCTGACAACTCAGAGCCTGAAGCCTGTTTCGGATTGTGTCTCCCTCTCTCTCTGCCCCTCCCTCACTCATGCTGTGTTTCTCTCTGTCTCAATAATAATAAACGTTAAAAAAAAATTTTAACTGCCAACATCCTGTTTGTTATGATGTACTCTGATCATGCAGGTATCTGGCAGATTTATGTTCCATTAGACAAGTTCAGATTTCAGGCATTTGTGAGCTGGACCATGTGTCTATGAGATTAGGTTCCTGTGTACAAGGAGTAGAGAAGAAACACTGGGTTGTAGCCAGGGAGGGTTCATACCACATGTCTTCATAGATGTCAGTTCTGATCCTTTGAACCCCTATCACCAGGGCCAGAGGAGGCAGAGGTGTCTTTTACACTCCCCAGCTTTGCTGGTGGAGACATTGAAGTCTAGTTAGCTGGTGTACAGGGGTCAGCCAGCAGGAGGGACCCCAAGAATGTGCCCAATTCACAATTGAGATTTAAAGGATTTTCTTAATAGTTTTTTATTGAAATAATCTTTTGTTTATGTTTTTATTTTATTTTTGAGAGAGAGAGGAGAGCACAGGGGGAAATGCAGAGAGAGAGGGAGAGAGGGAATCCCAAGCAGCTCTGTGCTATCAGCACAGAGCCTACCAATGTGGGGCTAGAACTCACAAATCATGAGATCATGTCCTGAGTCAAAATCAAGAGTCAGATGCTTAAAAGACTGAGCCACCCAGGTGCCCCTTCAGTGAAATGATCTTAAAGCATTTAGGACCACACACAACACACAGAATGTGCTCAGTTGGTGCTTTTTCTCTTTCTTCTCCTCTTTTCTACATGCTGCCCCATGCCCTAAAAATTAACCATCAACAGACTGATTTTACTATAACTAATACTTTATTTTTAGCAGTATTTTCCTCGATTTAACTTTCTCAAACAAGGTTAGTGCTTTATCAAACATGTAACAAGAAAAAAGCATATTGGAAGCAAGAGAATGGGATATCATATGCATGCTGTCATGTAGATTTCCTACTGTTCATTTATGAAGTAAAAACCAAATTCTTGGGGTGCCTGGGTGGCTTAGTCAGTTAAGCGTCCGGCTTTCGCTTAGGTCATGATCTCGCGGTTCGCGGGTTCCAGCCCCACGTCGGGCTCTGTGCTGACTGCCAGCTCAGAGTCTGGAGCCTGTTTCAGAGTCTGTGACTCCCTCTCTCTCTGACCCTCCCCTGCTCACGCTGTCTCTCTCTCTCTCTCTCTCTCTCCTAGAAATAAATAAAAAAACATTAAAAAAATAAAAAAGACCAAATTCTTGCCCAGAATGACCCAGTCATCTTATGTGTGTCAGTGTGTTTATGTGAATACAAATTTAGGTCCGAGGTTACTCAAGGGAGAAAAGAACCTGAGACTCTTTGCATCATCCAGGCCACAGACCAACTCTGAAGTTCTTTTTGGCAACTTGTTTACTTGATGCCTACCTGAAATAGATGGAAGGAGTCAGCTGAATTTAAACATTACCAGTTTAAAAAATAACTACGATCTAATGTCTTACATCTATCCTGCCAGTGATGGAGCATCAGAATAAGCTGGCTTAGAGGCGCCTGGGTGGCTCACTTGGTTAAGCATCCAACTTCAGGTCAGGTCATGATCTCCTGGTTTGTGGGTTCAAGCCCCACATCGGGCTCTGTGCTGACAGCTCAGAGCCTGGAGCCTGCTTCAGATTCTGTATCTCCCTCTCTCTCTGACCCTCCCCTGCTCATGCTCGCTCTCTCTCTCTCTTTCTTTCTTTCTTTCTTTCTCTCTTTCCCTCTTTCCCTCTCTCTCTCTCTCTCTCTCTTTCAGAAATAAATAAAACATTAAAAAATAATAATAAACTGGCTTGGGAAAAGACGGCACTAGAAAACAGTTTGGTGTTATGATGATGCATGTATGCCCTATGATCCACCTTTTCTGCTTGTATATATAGCATCTTTTAGAAACCAAACTATGCACCAAGTACAGGAACGTCCATGGCAGTACTATTTGTAGTAGCCAAACCTTTCACCCACAGATGGATAAACTGTGCCATATTCATCATACTCTCTGAAATTGTAGCTATACATGTTGATGAATCTTATTTTTTAAATCTTTCTAATGTTTACTTCTTTTAGAGAGACTGAGCGGGAGTGGGGGAAGGGCAGAGAGAGAAGGAGACACAGAATCCGAAGCAAGGTACAGGCTGTCAGCACAAGAGCCCACCATAGGGCTCGAACTCCCAAACTGTAAGATCATGACCTAATCCAAAGTCGAACACTCAACTGAGCCACCCAGGTGCCCCTGATGAATCCTGAAAACAGTGTAGGCAAAAAGCAGTTACAGAACAGTCCATACATAGAGTATGATTTCATTATAGAAGTTCACAACATGAAACACAACGTGTTGGGGCACCTGGGTGGCTCAGTCGGCTAAGCATCTGACTTCGGCTCAGGTCATGATCTCGCAGTTTGTTGGTTCGAGCCCCACCCTGGGCTCTGTGCTGACAGCTCAGAGCCTGGAGCCTGCTTCGGATTCTGTGTCTCCCTCTCTCTACCCCTTCTCTCTCAGGTACTATCTCTCTCTCTCTCTCTCAAAAATAAATGAACATTTTTAAAAAATTTTAAGAAACACAACATGTCAACACTATAAAGAAAGAAGATGATAAATACAAAATTCAAGACAGAGTTTACGAACTTCTGAGGTGGGAGGAGGAGGGAGGGGAGCAGAAAGGGGCACTGGAGTAGCAGTGCTTCAAAGGCCATGGTAATGAGTATCTTGTTTGTATCAAAGAGCTGCCCACCACTCTCCCTGCTGGTGCTATTGCAAAAGTGAAAAAGGCAGTAGAATCAGACCTATCTTTCGATTGGAATATTTTCTTTTTCCTTTACAAGAAGGTGTCAGTTTAATTCCAGAGCCCTGACCTAATATTTTCTGATGATTATCTCCCCCAGGAAGAGAAGGAAATCCCTGCTGGGCAAGTAAAGCAGCTGTAACGTCAGCCATTTCCTATGAAACATACACTGTTGGTACCTATTAGTGTAACTTTAGTCTCATTCCCTCCTGATTGAATAGTGATTTGCAGGCAGTTTTAAAAAATCATACTTTGGAAGGTTCTTGGGATCATGAAAAAAAAAATCCCATTTGCCTATTGACTGGTAAGATATGCTGATCTTAGAAAGGTGAGAACAGCTACTCCCTGAGATGTCTTCCCAGTCATCTGCATCACAGGAATTGTGCTGCCGTGGAGGCTGAGAGGCATTGGTGCAGATTTGAACATCCTCGTGATGGGTGAGTGATAGAAATTGGAGAACAAAGCCATTTGTAGGTCAGGAAACAAGAGTGTCCAGATAGAAAAGAAACTTTAAAGGGAAGCACATTGGCCTCTGTTGATCACAGTGTACACTTTAAGCCCCACCTATCCAATTCTTCAGCTTGCCCCTCCCACAGTCACTCACTCATTTGGGAAGTGTGATATGTTGTCTCCTCCTAGGGGTGGCTAGAGTTCTTGCAGCTTGGAAAGGATGAAAACCCTACCTTCCTCCCAGCTATTGATTATAGCTTGTCTTCATAAACAGAATGACCTGTTCCCTACTCGGAAAAGCACCCTTCTGCTGTGCAGGCCTGAGTCAGAGAGAGCCCCACCCAAGTCACAGCCAGACAGGGGGAACTGAGAGCAGGTGCAGAGCTGAGAACAAACAGGGGTTCACATTAGTGCAGGCGCATGACTCGGCAGAGATTCACAGGCAGGCGTGGCTCTGAGCCTGCGGTAAATTGTTTTGGGCTGTTTCCCATTCCACCCTGCAGTTAGGTAACTCTTCATCAACTTGTAAGTCATGGAAACCACACCCCTCAATGCCATATCTAGGGACCTGTTTCCTGGGCAGGTGATTCTGACCAGCCACAGGGCCACCTTTTCCTTTTTGTCTAGGGCTTTGAGAACTGTGCTCCCTTGTTAGAGAATGTAGTTTGAACTAAAATCTCATCCCATCAGACCTTCTTCTCCATAAAATGAGCTAAAGAATGGATATGTGTGTGTGTGATCTTCCTTTGGGCCACCTGCTTTTCCAGGTGTCACCTCAGCTTGATGGTTTTTATCCAGAGATCCTTATGGAAGAAGCCTGTACTTTAAGCGTATCCTCTTCCATTCTGTTACCAGCCTTTTTCTGTGGATTTACTAGCCTCATCTTTGCTTTCTAATTCAAGAAAGATTACCACCCTCCTCACACTTCTCCTTCAGTGATTAATTGTGTATCTGCTCTGTTTCCCAATTATGAGGACTTGGAATGAGCTCCAGTAGAATATTTCTCTTTGTATCACTTAAGTGCTGTTTTGTTTTAGTCCCCTCCCCCCCATTTATTAATGTTAAACATGCTCGTTGTTTTTTAATATCAAAACTTATAGAAATATAGAGTAAAGAAAATAAAGCTCTCTCCAAAAGTGTTCTGCCTTCTTGAAAGAAACCCTGTTATCAATTTGATGATGTACCTCCAGATGTTTTCCTGTACTTATTCTAACCTGAGAACCGCCCATTCCGAATGTGGTCAGCATGCTCTTTCACTTATCTTGGACAACATTCTACTAAAGTACCTGTAGCATGTGGCTATATGGACTGTAATTTTTTTATTTTTTTTTAATGTTTTATTTCTGAGATTGAGAGAGACACACACACAGAATCTGAAACAGGCTGCAGGCTCTGAGCTGGCTGTCAGCACAGAGCCTGACATGGGGCTCAAACCCACGAACTGTGAGATCATGACCTGAGCCGAAGTTGGATGCTTAACCAACTGAGCCACCCAGGCGCCCCTGAACTGTAATTTTTAAAAACCCTCTTTTGGGGGCACCTGGGTGGCTTAGTTGGGCATTCACCTTCAACTCAGGTCATGATCTCACAGTTCGTGGGTTTGAGCCCTGAGAACTCTGAGATCATCAGCACAGATGTCTCTCTGCTGACATCTCAGAGCCTGGAACCTGCTTCAGATTCTGTGTCTCCTCTTTTCTTTGCCCCTCCTCTGCTCACGCTGTGTCTGTCTCTCTCAGAAATAAACATTAAAAAAATTTTTTAAATAAATCCTTTTTTGTGTGTGTCCATTTAGCACCATAGTATTATATAGTAAACATCCTTATAGCTGTATCTTTGTGCACCTACAGTAGTATTTCCCCAAGAAAAATTCTTAAAAGAAGAATTGCTAGATAAAGGGTTAAATTTTGAGAGCTATTGTCAAATTTTACTCTCGAAATTTCTACAGTTCCCATTCCTACCAACTGTATGTGAGAGGGCTTGTCTGGCTATGCTGTCTGTCATCAACACTGGCTGTTAACCATTTTAGCTCTTGTCAGTCTAATAAGTAAAAAATTAGATCTCATAGTCATTTTTGTTGTTGTTTTGCTTTGTTTTTGTATTTTGCTATTAGTTAAATAGAGCATTTTTTTAACTTTCTTTATTTTGAGACAGCTATGAGTGGGGGAGGGGCAGAGAGGGAGACAATCCCAAGCAAGTTCTGGGCTGTCTGCATGAACCCGACTTGGGGTCCGACTTCATGAACCATGAGATCATGACCCTGAGCCAAAACCAAGAGTCAAATGCTCAACCATCTGAGCCACCCAGGTGCCCCCAATTGAGCAAATGTTTATTGCCTACTTCTTCCATTGGGTATTAACAAAGCATTTTGCAGGTTAAGGTTTAATATTCTCTGGGAGCAATTTCCTGGGAGGGTGTTGGTTGATTACACAAACCAGAGTGAGGCATTTCTTGTGTATGTCCTCCACAGCAAACAGCGACATAACAAGCTCTGGAGATCTCATTCAGATAGCGACCTCTCAGACCACCACGAACCCATCTGCAAACCAGGGCTAGAACTCAACAAGAAGGAGATCACCACCTCAGCAGACCAGATTGCCGAGGTGAAGACCATGGAGAGTCACCCACCCATACCTCCCGTCTTTGTGGAACATGTTGTTCCACAAGATGAAAATCAGAAGGGCCTGTGTACCAAAGAAAGAATGATCTGCTTGGAGTTTACTTCTAGGGAATTTCATGCCGGCCAGATTGAAGATGAATTAAACCTAAATGACATCAATGGATGCTCATCAGGGTGTTGTCTCAATGAATCAAAATTCCCTCTTGACAACTGCCATGCATCCAAAGCCTTAATCCAACCTGGACAGGCCCCAGAAATTGCCAACAACTTTCCAGACTTAACAGTGGAAGATCTGGAGACAGATGCACTGAAAGCAGATGGGAACGTCCACTTACTGCCTCTGGAAGAATTGACATCTCGCCTGAAAGACCTTCCCATGTCCCCTGATCCTGAATCACCGAGCCCCCAACCCAGTTGCCAGGCTGAAGTCTCAGATTTTAGTACAGATCGCATTGATTTTTTTAGCGCCTTAGAGAAGTTTGTAGAGCTTTCCCAAGAAACCCGGTCTCGATCTTTTTCTCACTCAAGGATGGAAGAACTGGGTGGAGGAAGGGTTGAGAGCTGTCGACTCTCAGTGGTAGAAGTAACCCCTTCCGAAGTGACAGCCGATGACCAGAGAAGCAGCTCTTTGAGTAATACTCCCCATGCATCTGAAGAATCTTCAATAGATGAGGAACAGTCAAAGGTAAAAACTGTCTTTATAGTTTTCTACCTAATGAAGTTCTCTTAGAAGATAAAATATTTGGGATTCTGCTATGTTCATTTTATTTTTTATGTTGCTGAAGATTTAGGAAGGCAGTATGGGAGAGACTGTGGCTGAGACTTTCCTTAAAAACTTAGTGTTAAAAATATTTTTTAATCCATTGCCTTTTGAGAAACTTATCTTTCCAGGCTTTTGGTGGTTTTGGAAGCACTTCTGAGAGGGGGTGTGGGAAAAAGGGATTAGTCGAAACAAATGTCATGCCTGCACAAGGAGAGGTCCTCTCCCTGGGCCCCTGCAGTTCAAACCATATCTCACCAATAATGAAGTGTCTGGGATAATGAGTGAGGCTTGTCTCTCTGTGGAGATGGATTTGTTTGGGAAATTCTTTCTGTCTCAGAAAATTCAAAGACTAGACATGTGTGAATAGTTGTTAGAGTAGCAACCGATGCTGAGTTCTTGATGATGCTGCTGTTAATAATGTTTCTGGATTGTTCCTCATCTCAGACCCTGTAGTATCCAAGATTTGGGGGATGGTTTGGGGAAATGATTGAGAGCAGGCAGAATCCTGCATTCTTCTCTGTAGCATATGAGCTCTTGGGAGCTATCTCAGACGAGGGAAAGAATTACTGTGTATCATCAATGCTAAGCCTCATACTTATTCTCATTTTGACACTTCTGAAATTGGGATGCATCTTAAAAACAGTAATTATATCTTAGATCAATGTAATACAGTAGTAGGGAAATAAATGATGACAGATTTACTCTCACCTACCAAACTTCACTTAATGATTTCAGTGGGGGTGACTCCATTTTTGACATCTCCTGATTATCTATCTACTTATATTTACCACCTTGTCTATTACTCATCTTTTCTCTCAACTATCCCAGGGCATTCATTGCCTCTGCTTCTGTCTTCTCTCTACTGGGAAATCAGAATGCTTGAGCCCTCCTTTGGACCAGTGGGTGTAGCAGCTCTGACAGAAATAGCTTCTCTGCAAAGTCCCTGGTCATATGAGCACTCTCCCCACAGCCCATGCACACACTGGGCTTGGTGTGGCTTCTCTCCCAGTGTTGGCTAGTTTACCTCTGCCTAATGTCCCAGCAGATTTGTCCCAAAGGCATAACTGACCTTGTTAGTTTGTACTAGCTCTGACTTTCTCTTGAAGAAGAAAGACCAAAACAATTCCTAGGGAAATACTATATGTTGAAGGTTTATAAAAATGTTAAGAAAGTAGATTGATGGCTATCATGATGCCACTTTAAGAGATGTCCAGTAGCCGTTTCCAGATTTTGAAATTCTTTTTTTTTTTCCCCTCATAGGACTTGATTTTGTATTGGCCAATTTTCTTTTGCCTTGTTCTAAATCCATCTAGGAATTTGTAACTGGTAGGACAGTAAAATGTCAGTCACAGTTTCTAAGTTTGCTCAGGCATATGGCTGCCTAAGCCAAGTAAACCTTTCCCAGAAGGAGCCATGTGAAACTTGGAAATGGTGTGATCAGGTACAGAGTGCCCTTGTGTGCTAGAATGCCACGGCCAGGGGGTGCAGCAGGAGGGTCAGGAGGAAAACTGGCAGCACAGAGGAGAGGAGGGAGCAATGAGTCTCCAAATCAGGCATCAGATGATAACCTCATCCATCTCGCCCTAACACTGGGTATGTTGAAGGTGGCCACTGAGCCCTTGAATGGAACTCCTTTTCTTAAATAAGGTTAGACTCAATCTGGAAGTTGAAGGGCACCTGGGTGGCTCAGTCAGTTAAGCCTCTAACTTCAGCTGAGGTCATGATCTCATGGTGTGTGAGTTTGAGCCCCACATCAGTGTCTAAGCGGACAGCTCAGAGCCTGGAGCATACTTCAGCTTCTGAGTCTCCCTCTCTGCCCTCCCCACTCACGTGCTCACGAGTTTGAGCTGTCTCACACGCTCGTGCTCTCTCTCTCAAAAATAAACAATTAAAAACTAAAAAAAAAAAAAAAAGAATCAAACTGCAAGTTGATAGGCCAGAAAAATCTCATCCACCCCCAGTATGGCCTAAATCCTAAAAGCTAATGGTCTTAGGAAAGTAAGGATTATAGGAACCTCCAAGGCTATCTGCTGTTCATTTTTGGAGGAAGATACTGGGTCAGAATTCTGTTTCAGTAAACAGAACAAAAGTTTAGTAGGCAGTGATTCAACCTGTAACTAATTTCGTATGTCTGCCTTTAATGAATCTGTTTTTCTTGTACGACAAAACAGATGGCCAGAGGACAGTCCCAGACATTCTGTGATTTGTGTCCTCATAGCCAGAAGGTTCTCCTGGATTAGAAGATTAATAAGCAAAACATCTGGCATTTTTAATTAGACTGCACTTTGCCATAACCATCTCACTGTTTTCTCTCTAGGCAATCTCAGAACTGGTCAGCCCAGATATCTTCATGCAATCTCACTCAGAAAATGCAATTTCAGTCAAAGAAATTATCACTGAGATCGAATCCATCAGTCAAGGAGTCGGACAGATTCAACTGAAAGGAGACATCCTATCCAACCCATGCCATACACCAAAGAAGCACACCATCCATGAGCTGCCCGTGGAGAGGGCCCAAGCCCTGGAGAACAGACCTGGAAACCTGGAGCAGAATGAAAGTTCCTACGCAGCCCAGGCGGAACTAGCCAAAGACTCAGGGAAGTGGGACCTAGAAGGCTGCCTGACTACACACTTATCCATGACAGAGTTGGAAGAAGAGGAACCAGCTGAGGACGAACAAGAACTCTGGGGCCCAGTGATGCCCCCAGGTGCCAAGTGGTGCCCAGGGTCTGTGAGGCGAGCCACCTTGGAGTTTGAAGAACGCTTGCGTCAGGAGCAAGAGCACCATGGTGCTGCCCCTGGTTGTACCTCATCATCCATCCGCAAGAATTCCAAGAATGAGTCTTCTGTGGCAGACCTAGCACCAAAAGGGAAGAGTGATGAAGCTACCCTAGAACATTCTTTTGTCCCCAAGGAACCAGACATTAACAAGGGCAAAGGGAAATGCAGTGGGTCCGAGGCTGGCCCGCTGCCCCATTCTGAGCAAAATGCCATTGTTCCAGCACCTGAGCCCCTGGAGTTTCAAGAGCGCCCAGGGTCAGATACTAGAACAAAGCCAGAAGGAGTCCTGAAGGATCTGAGAACTATGGCTTCATGCCAGGGATCTGAAACACAGGCAGTCCCTCTTTCCCTTCCCAAGAAGACAGAAATCACGGAGTATACCCACACACTTACGTCACCCAGTCACACTGGGCCAGAGGATGAGAGAGCCACCGGCGAAAAGAGTGGGGAGCAAGGACTGAGGAACGTGAAAATGGAGAATTCCATCACCGTCCTCTGTACACTGGATGAAAATCTGAACAGGACTCTGGGCCCCGCCCAGGCTGTTCTGCATCCCACAGTGCTACCTCTGCCTCATTCTTCCTTTCCTGAACATGACAGCCCCACCAACCTAACCTCCACCCTGAGCAGCCCTGAAGACTGGGACAACGGCCTGTCAACAGCACTGGAGACAAGAGCGCCTTTTGTCAGTCACACAACCCGTGTACCGTCCGCCAACTTGGATTACACACATTCCCAGACCGTAGTTCACCTGGAAGGCTTCACAGAGCAAAGCAGCACCACAGACAACGAGCCCTCTTCGGAACAGGGCGGCTGGGAAGATGGTCAGGACAGCGCCCCCTCCGGTGGCAGTGAAGTGCCGTACGAGCACTCTCTGTTAAGGAGTGAAGACCTAAGCAAACTTGGTAATGACATCGGGGAGTTAGAAGAAAAACTGGACCCGTTACCTACAGCCCATCAACCCCCACATAGCTCTAGGAGTGACTGTATGAAGAGTGTCAGCCATAGTCCTGGTGTGGTGAAGGAGCGCACTAAAGAAATCGAGTCCCGAGCAATCTGCCAGGCTAGGCTCCCCAAACCAGCCCAAAGGCGGCATTCAGCTTCCCTTGCCAAGTTAGGTTATTTGGACCTCTGTAAAGACTGTTTATCAGAGAGAGAGCCTGTCTCCTTTGAGCCCCCTCATCTCAAACTGCTTCAGCCCTTCATCAGAACAGACTCAGGCATGCATGCCGTGGAGGCCCAGGAGCTCTCAGAAAACGCAGATGCCCCCCAGAGCCTCGAGCCCACCAAGTATTTTATAGAGCAACTCAAAACAACGGAGTGTATCGCGCAGAGCAAGCCAGTGGAGAAGCCTATCGTACAGTATGCCAAAGAATTTGGTTATAGTCAGCAGTGTTTGCTCCCCAGGGCAGAACCCGAATTGACTAGTTCTGAAGGAGGCCTTCCTTTGCTACAACCCCAGGGACTTCAGCGTGCAGGCCCGGCTCCCGGGCTGGCTGTAGCGCCCCGTCAGCAGCACGGCAGAACTCACCCCCTTAGGAGACTGAAAAAAGCAAATGATAAAAAACGGACAACCAACCCCTTCTATAATACCATGTGATTCTGAGCCTACACATGTGACTTTCTAAACGAAATGTTTGTAAAAGGGGCAGGTGTAATATGTAAGGAACATGCACTTTATTGGTTAATTTTTATAATATTTTGGTCATTTTACTGTTCTGGCGCATGCAGGGTTAGGGGTTTTTTCTCTGTGTATGTGTGCGTGAGAGAGAGATTGATTTGGACAGCAAGACCATTTTATCATTTTTTATTTCTAGAAAATTCAAACCTCAAAAAATACTCATTTTCAAAGAGCACCTTTATCAAAGGCAAATTGCTGTTTTTCAGTCAGCGCCCACCGGCTCCTCCTCATTTTGCTCTCTGAGAACAAGCTTGTTTGAGGAAGGAAGCAGATGAGGAGGGTGGGGAGGAAGCTGGGAATGGGAATTGGAAATCCTCACCCCCCACACCTGTGTGATGATGGTTTGGTCTTCAGACCCGAAGATATTGGACCGAAGGGCAGCTGCAAGTCTCTGAGCCTTGGGCCCCTGCTCGCCAGGAGTTCCCTAAGTGGATAGGCTGTCAAAGGGGGTCTTCCAGAATCCACTTCTTCTGGTAGTCCAGAGTACATCATCACAGAAAGGCACCATAATGGCTGGCTTTGTAAACTTACCAAGCAAATGGTTTTGTTTTTTCCCTAAGCACCTAATTTTTAAATTCGAAGTGAACCCCAAATGAAATCCAAGAGGTCCTGTGTAGAGGAGCGCATGCAAGGAGGAGGCGGCGCAGTCTGGAGATGCTGCGGCCCAGTATCTTCTGGGTCAGTGGGCTCCACACAGGTGGTTGGCCTGGCCCTCCCTGCCGGGAAAGATGCTCTGCAGCATCCTTTCAACCAAAACTCAGCGGGGACAGGTTTGAAAAACAGCAATTGAAAGTCAGCGTGTTCTTGTAAAATGAATACATTACATAGGGTTTTAACATTTCCATTACTTGAATAATTCTGTGGGCCTTCTGAGTTTAACGGCCATATTTTTTTCCAATCTACTTTCCTCCCTCATGCAGTTTCTTCAGTGCTGCCTTTTTTTTTTTTAATTTCATAGATGATATTTGAATTGTTACATTACCTATGTATAACCTCCGTGGAATGCAAAGTTTTCTTACTGATGTTATCACTGCTAACACTTGACATGGGTTGTTTTTTTTTTCCTTTTCCTGGAAGATTTGTCATTTCTCTAGTTTATACACAGTATTTATGTACATAATGTCACTTTCTTACAGTGTTTTGTTGTTGATGTTGTAGGATCTTTTTGATTTAATTCTTTTTAAGGAGTAAAGCTGCAACTGGAGAAAACACACAGCACAGAAATAAAACTGATGGGTGTTGGTAGGAATCAGCATAATATGTTGAGGTGGTATTGTTTAAATGGAGACTTCTAATCGCCAGCTCCTGCCAAATTATGTGTTAGTAACTTCCTCCTCAGAGAAACCCCTAAAGGCTCCCATTAGATCACAGTTTGACTGATGGCTGATTTCTCTTTGAGACTGAAATCCCAGGGTGGTGGGTTGTTTGCCAGTAGCTGAAGCACAGCCAGGGAGTCCGGGAGTGTTACTGCTGGCCCAGGGTGGCGCTTCTTGTGGATTGGGCTGAAAGGTTGCAGGAAGGCCCCCCGCCAGGGGTAGGCACCTATTATGAGCCCGTTTAAGATGCTGCTGCTCTGCCGCTATTGCGGAGATCTTAACATAGGAGCACTTGCCATAGACAAGCCTGTTTCAGCTTCTTACAGGAAGCATTTAGCCTGGAATGAAACACCCTCCGCAGCTCACCAAAACTGAAGAGGTCTGCCCATTTGCTTCTGTTGGCTCTAACTGATGGCCACCTTGCTGAGAGAGTGACCAAGTACAGAGTTTGGTTTTGGGTTTTGGATCGTCACAGCATTGAAAGGAAAAGGCAGATGCCTAGACTGTCCAGGGAATGTCAGAGGCCTGAGTTTGGTGGGGGCAGGTAGCAGGGTGACCTGCAGGAGAGAGAAGGTGGACTGAGGCCATTGACAGGTGCTCCTGGGGAGCTGTGAACCCAGTCTCTGTCTGGAAGCCGCGGTCGGGTCTGACATCACTGCCAGGAGGTGGATTAGACAGAAGCCTCCTGCTCTGGTGTCTCTGTGAGGTAGTAATTCTGTGTACCTGTGCTGTCCCTAAATAGTTCCTTACATGTGCAAACTTGTCATCCACATGGCTTTGTGGTTCCTGGATAGTTCATGTGTTGTAAAGTGTTTCTGTTAGGTGGTATGTACTAGTGGGAGGAGGCTTGCAAGACGGGGTTATGAATTTCTAGGGCTCCTCCATCCAAACAGCCCTGTCTTGTTGAGGCAGTCCCAGCACCGCCATCATGGTGGGGAAAGGACAGGGACTTGTGGTGGGGGTAGGGAGAGAAGGATTTGCACAGAGGTGAAGAGTGGCGCCCACTCATTAACCCTTCCGAGTGGCGACATCCCTCACATTAAGGAGTACGAGCCAGCTCGACAGTGTTGTACGGTTCTCTCTCCTCCTGTACAATTGTGTGGAACGCTCACTAACCCTGCTTTAAGTAACATCAAAAATGGAGAAGAGAAAGATCCTCTAATCCTGTGAAGAAGACTTTTTTGAAAAGGAAAAGGAAATAGTCTTGCTCTGCCTTTTTTTTTTTTTAATTACATTTTTTATCATTTAATTTAACCTGCTTAAATAAACATCCTTTACCCAGGGCCTGTAATTCAGCCTTGCCCTGGGGTTGTGCCAGCCCTCTCAAAACTCCCACAGCTGAGTGTTCTTGTGTTATTTGCATAACTGAGCGATGTCCAGGGGAAGTACATGATGAGCTCTCAAGGACTTTTCGGACTTTCTTGTCTTCAAACCTTTTGATAATCTTGGGTGGCCTATTTCTGTTTTCCATTTCGTGGAAAACTCAGACCTGGAACAGCAGGTCTGGTAGATTGACAGAGAGGAGAAGGAAAAGTCTTGACCTCTTGCTCAGTGCCTCTCTTTTTCTTTATTTTGAAAGCCACCATAGTCTGGCTCTCAGGTTACTCTGGAGGAGAGTGTGTGTGTATGTGCGTGCACACACACAAATATAAGAGTAACATTTTGGTGCAGGGGGTAAAGGCCCCAGAAGCACCCGACTTTTAGAGCTGTGATCTGGAGGGTTACCTGGTCAGTAGGAAGGAGAGAAACCCCAACCCTTTCTGGATCTTAGAAACACTTAGGAGAAGTAGTATATGCTGTAACAGAACTATAGTACTGTAGTGGAGTAATTGCCATCTCTCCTCATTTTGGTTGCCTTTCGGATTCTTAATGTTTGGGATCGTTCTAAGCAACCCAGCCTCTTCAGGCTCTTTATCTGGCATTTTCCCAGTTCTATACATTTATCCCAACTTTCTCATTTGGGGAATTACCATGCACTCCCAAGGACAGCCTGAGAATGACAGCCCAGGCTCTGAGGTCCCCTCCTGCTGAAGGGCCCCAGACAGTTACTTTTGGATAGATAGACCTGAAGTTTCTGAGACCTAGCAGCTCACAGAAGTCCTCACCCGTTCCATCTGAGGATTTCAGTTTTAAAGTGATCTAAGCATGTTTGGTAAAGATGTTTTTGTGAGAGTTGTTTTCTTTTAAGAATGCATTATGCAAAGAGGGTCACTTTTAAGGGCATTTAAATTTTTTTAAATAAAGCCATTCTTTGGCTCTTTTTGACAACTATTTGTGGATACTTTGTTTACATTGTGATCATTAGAACATGCATCATCTTGATAGCCACTCGGTATCCTCCTCTGGGCACCCAGCCCTGGCTGTCCTGTGAGTCCTCACACAGAGCAAGGCCAGAGTGGTCAGCCCACAGGGGTCAGTGAGGAGCACCTGGAGCTGACTTTCCCGTCTGTGTCCCGCACTCCTGTTTAACAGTCTGTATGGAAGTCGTCATTTCCTCAGTCCGTGATGGTTTGTGTCGCAGTGATGGTTGTAACGGTGAATGGCTAGTGTCCTTTTTGTCCAATTCTGTTTTGCTTTTTGATGGTAGATGAAACTGTAGCTCTTTCAGCACCAATCCAACTTGAAGGTGTCTTGGACCTTGTTTTCCCTTCCAGACTAAAAGGTCAAAGCATGTTTTAGGCATAAATGTATTTGCTGCCTCAACTCATCTGACACCCATATTAGGAAAAAGCCTGCCACCAGAGCAGGAAGCTGCACACTCCTAGCCCCTGTCCCAGGGCTTTGGGGTTCCTTGATGCCATGGAGAGCTATTGCAAGGTGCTTCCGTACTTTTCCAGCCTGGAAGTGGAGGGTGACCGGGCCTGGCTCCTGCTCTGAAAAGAAAACCAGCCTCACTTTCTCAGTGCCCCAGAGATCTAGGACAGGATTTCTAAACTGGAATCATCTCTCATTGGCTTCAAGATGCCTCAAAGGGTATATGACTAGTGCTGCCATCTGTGTCCTCACAGCGACACTGGTGGCAGTGTCCTCTGTACACATGCAGGGCTAATACCCAGGGCTTAATTCAAGCTGATGACCCAATCTGGAAACTGGGTAAGTGGCCCTGGCATGATTCTCAATCAACAGGCCCACAGGGAATTGTTTGGTTTTTATGTTTTATTGGATTTTGATTTGCCTGGCATAGCTTGAGGTGCCTTTTTTTTTTTCTTTCTACCTTATTTTGTAGGACTTGCTCTACATGTAGAAGGTAAGTCCGAAAGACTCTCCCACTGACTGTTACCTTTGCCCCAGGCCAGTCCAAACTTTTATGCTCACATTTTATTAAACAAAGCAGGTGCTCCCTGGAATCTCTGGGACCTTTCTGAGGCATTTGAAGCAGAATATAGAGTGGTCTCATCTCCTTCCTTAATCTTCCTGGTGGTTGGGATGTTCCACTTGTATCATAGGTTTTTTTTATTACTGATGTGCTCTGCTGTTTTTAAATGTGAACTTGTGCGCAAATGTGCGGATTCAATGTTCTTGTTACAGATTAAATAAATTTTTATTTTGAAGATGAAATGTGTACTTGATCAACAAAAGTGGGGTGGTGCTGGAGCTGGTGAAGGGATTGGAAGAGAAACCTGATGATAAACGTAGAACAATTCTCACTGATCTCCATCATGATCTCAAGGATCTCCATCCTTAAGAGTTAGCTGAGCTCGGGGCAGGGGGGTGGGGAGACGGGAGGGGTGGGAATCTTAACTTTCTACCTCCCACAAAATAAAGCCTGGATGGGAAATAGAATCACCAAAGATTGTGGCAGACATTGTGGCTCCAGTCAAGTGACCAAGCTGGGAATTTGCCTGGTCACCTGAATGTTAGAATGAATAAGCAAAGGAACCAAAAATTCCTCTGCCATGTGTGGTACAGAGTGACTGCTCTGGGACAGCTGCTGTGACCTGCCCCAGCAGGGACTAGATTTCCTGGGTGGCTGACCTCTCTGGACATTAGAGAGACAGAGCTCACAAACTTTCAGCACAAGCCACCTCAGCTCACCAAGTGGTTTCTAGAAATGGGGTATGCTTTTCTAAAGAAGTACAAGCTCTTAACCCCCTCCTGCCATTAGAAGTGTGAATGTCAATGGTGGAAGAAGGGAGATGGGGTCAACTGGCAGTTCTCTAAAACAGGGTGTGGGAGGAGATATTCTCGACTTCTCCCACTCCTCCAGAGATCCTTCAGGAGCTATTTAGTGATGCCATTCATCATATACAAGGTAGCACTGCTGTCTAGGGAAAGCTCAGTTTCCAAAATGCTAACAATGTACTGAAGTTTCCAGAGGAAAACACTACCTTGAACTAAGATTAAGTCAGCCTGCTGCATTCTGAACTATCCCAAATCAAGTAGAAAGGGCACATCAATGGTCTCTGGCTGGAGTGCCAGAGGGCACGATGATGAAGGTGAGGTCATTTCACAAAATTTTCTAGGGGTGCCTAGAGTCACCGACCTGTCTAGATAAGCTTAGGCTTTCTGGCCAAAGCAAATGGACCAAATCGTGTCCAGATTGCCAGGCCACCTCTCCCAGAAAATGACTTTATGAAAAATGGAATCCATGCCTGTCTTCTACAGATTGTAGTTAAAAGCTCAGCTAATAGTTCAAATGGTTAACCACACAGGAAATCACCAAGCCCAAGTGGCTTCTCCCCCTAATTAGTTCTTTATGCCTTGGCTCCACCCACCCAACTCTGTCAATCTTTGGCAGTCTGACGAAAGCTAGAGGGCAGGGCTGACGCATGCCTGGTCCAAGTAATCTGTGAATCCCTGCTCCTGTATCTGGAGAGCACCCCTCTTTGCAGATGATAGAACTGAAGGCAGGATGGATTAAAGGATTCCTGCTTCCTAGTCTCAGACTCTTGTGTCTAGAATGGAGTGTTCCCGGCGCCTGGGTGGCTCAGTTGGTTGTGTCTGGACTTGACTTCAGCTCATGTCATGATCTCACAGTTTTTGAGATGGATGGAGCCTCTTGTCTGGCTCTGGGCGTTTGGCGTGGAGCCTCCTTGGGATTCTCTCCTTCTCTCTGCCCGTCCCCTGCTCTCTCTCTCTCAGAATAAATAAACTTTTAAAAAGGCTTTAGAATGGAGTGCTCTTTAAAAAGGAGGAAAGGAAAGGGAAGAAAATGTCACTTCAGGTCAGAAAGTGACATGTCAAATCCCTTCCCTGCCAACAGGCCGTGCAGAGTTGGAAGGAACCTGACCCAGCCCTCTTTGTTTTACAGCTCAGAGAACTGCAGAAATGGGGTGATTGAGCCAGGGCTGGAACTCTGGTTTTCTAGTTAGTTCAAGCATCCTTTGTGCCACAAAGACTATCTCTCAGGATCAGCACTTGTGAGATAAAGTAACACTATCCTTCAAGAGGAGGCAGAAATGCATGGTGCTGAAAAGCATGGACCCCGGTGCCAGACCACTGGATAGAAGTTTCAGCTCCACCAACTATCAGTTGAGTGATGGGTAAGCTACTTAACCTCTTTGTGTCTTAGTTTCCTCACCTGAAACATAGGGATTATAATAATAGCTATCACAGAAGGCTGTTGTCAGAATGTAATTAATATGTGTAAAGACCTTAGAACAGTGTCTGGCACACAGTAGGTGTGAGCTACTGTTACTAAGGAGCAACTGAGTCATTCAGATCTTTTCCTCCTAATCATGAACCTGGAATCTTTAGACAAAAGGGAGACTCATTACCCTTATGGCCCTCCATGCCATGAATTATTTCTGGAGCACCTGTAACAGTTTCTGATTCTGTTCCCCTACAAGCCACTGGATACTTGGGATCTTCCTGAGAAGGAGCCTTGTGTGGGCCTTTGGGCTTTCCACCATCTTCCCTCCCCCAGGGCTGCTCCACTGATCTCCAGGTGTGCCCTAGAGAATAGGAGGTAATAGCTGGCCTTACGATCCAAAGCAAGAAACCCAGGCAGTGGGTGGATGCTGGGTGTACAGCAACTTCAGGGACTAGTTGCTAGTTGTTCTGCACTGGATGTATTTTGACTAGGTTTCTTTTTATTTCTTCCTTAGTCTCTCTCTCTTTTTTTTTTTTTTTTTGGAGAGAGAGAGAGAGAAAGCATGAGCAGGGAGAGAGGCAGAGAGAAAGGGAGAGAGAGAATCCCAAGCAGGCTCTGCACCAACAGTGCAGGGCCTGCGGGGCTGAAATTCATGAACCATGAGATCATGACCTGAGCTGAAACCAAGAATCGGGTGCTTAACCTACTGAGCCACCCAGGTGCCCCTTTAATCTTTTTTTTTTAATGTTTATTTATTCGTGAGGGAGACCGTGAGAGCGAGAGCTCACATGATTGGGGGAGGGGCATTGAGAGAGAGAATCTGAAGCAGGCTCCCAGCTGTGGGCGCAGAGAGCCTGACTTGGGGCTGAACCCACCAACCATGAGATAGATCGTGACCTGAGCCAGTCAGACACTTAACCTACTGAGCCACCCAGGCGCCTTATATTTCCTTCTTAATCTTGATCAATATTCAGATCCATGGATCCTAGGGGGAGTGAATGAAGGCTGGGACTTCCCTGGAACACAGCTGGCCATCAATTCAAACAAATCCTGAAGACTTAGGAGTCAGGCTGGGTGTCTAAAATTTGATTGCTAAAGGCCTATGACAGCTGCCTCTCCTTGAACCTGGTGTTCCCATGGGGTCAAGATGGATTCACTCCCTCACCCAGTCTTTAGGCTGCGTTCTGCCCTGCTCCGTGGAATGCTCTCTAAAGGGGTGAAATGCCTACAGTGCCAGCGTTTTAGGTTCTCAAGTGGTCGTTACAGCCATTAATAACAGTAACATCAGAGTCCCCTATCCAGTACTCTCAAGCTGCCCTGGGCCCTCACCCAAGGGCCGAGAAAGCATCTTCCGGGACCTCTTTCCAGGAGGGTCTGGACGTGCAGTGCGCAGCCCAGGACCGCCAGCCGGGACAGCAAAATTGGGAGTGCGATTGCAGCAGGAATGCGGCGTGAAGGCCCCTGGTCTTGCGCGGCTGCCGGTTCTTCCTCTCGGCGCCCAGCCTGGGTCTCGGAACCTGGGTATGCCCAGCCCACCCGGAGGCACGGAGGGAGGGACGGAGTGCGCACAGCCCGCGTGTACATCATCAATTTTGACAGTTTTCTGCCGCCAGCGGACTGGCGGCGGCGGCGGCGCGGAGTCAGCTGCGCTCAACTTTCCCGCCGCTGGAGGGGCGGGGCAGCTCTGGCCCCGCCCCCGCCACAGGCCCCGCCTCCGCAGGTTGATGGCAGCGGCAGCTGGGACTGCAGCGACGCCGGGCCCTGGAGAGCCGCAAGCAGCGGCCGGAGCGCTCAGCCGAACACTCGGGCCCCAGACGCCGCGGACACCCGGAGAGGCAGTTCCGGCGCCCTGAAGCTCTCTCGGCCCCCAGCGCACCCCTAACCCCCACTGCAGAGGAGTCGCAGCGTGAGCGCCCCTCGGCCCACTCAGGACCAGGTACCCCCCCCCACACACACACACACACACGCCGCCACCGCAGCCAGCGGAGCGGGCGGGATCTCCGGAGGGGCAGAGGTCTGCGCCCCCTCCCCCGCGCCGCCAAATTCGGTCCCGGGCGGGGCGGACTTGGTGTCTATATTTGGCCGGACAGCAGCCCGCGCGCCTGCAGGGCACTGACACCTCGTCTCCCAAGAACGCAGTGCCGGGGCAGGAGGCTGGAGGAGGGTGCGGGGAGGCCGGGCCTCAGGCCTGGGGCCGCAGAAGCGGCGTGAAGGGCACGGGGATGCCCGGGGCTGGGGAGGGGCAGGAGTCCGTGGCTGGGGCTTTGGAAGAGCTTGGTCAGTGAGTCCCCGGGGGAAGAGCATAGCACAGACCCTGTCTGGAGAAAAGGATCTTCACCCTCCCCACTTCACCCTCCCCACTCCTGCAAATCTGGCCGTAGCCCGGGGGGTTTGAGGACCCCACCCCAGCAGAGCTGAATAGGAGAGAGGACCCATGGGAGAAGCGGACCAAAGTATGGCAGGCGAAACCCAGACCATAGTTAGGACCTCTTGGAGAAGCTAGTGAAGAGAAGCATGGAAAGAGGAGAGATCCACCTTACAGTGTGTCCCCCAACAGGATGAGAGGAAACTGACGAAAACAATAGCAGGAAAGACTCAGGTTAGCTGACAGGAGGAACTTCTCCTTGGCAAAATTTTAGAAAAAGACAAAAGCCCATCTGCCTGAACTATGTTAGAGATGCAGGTTTGGGGACCTTGGGGGACTACAGTCTTAGCCCCATGGTTGGCCTTGAGCCAAGATCCCACAACCAAGGCTGCTGGGAGATAAACCACTTCCTGAAGAGATGCTCATCCAAGGCTGGCAGCCTGGCGTGGATGTTCCTCTCCAAATCACTTCAACTTCCAGGAAGCTTTCAGGCCCAAACTCCACTGTCCCCTGCCTGGGTCTCAAGGAAGTCAGGCCCCAAATCCTAGCCTCTCGAATTAAGCAGCATTTTATAGGTGTCAAAGGCCTCTCCCGTACTTTAATCACCTGGAAGAAAGCTCCCTGCTTCTAGGGCCTGCCTTGAGGCCAGATAACCCTTCTCACTTGCCTCCCTCTCCCTACTCTTCCTCCCCCTCACAGCTCGCAGGACTAAGGACCAAAGGCATTTCTGGGCACTGAGATCCTCCATTTCTACCCACAGCCATGAGCCGGCGTGTGGTTCGGCAGAGCAAGTTCCGCCATGTGTTTGGGCAGGCGGCAAAGGCCGACCAGTCTTACGAGGATATCCGTGTGTCCAAGGTCACGTGGGACAGCTCCTTCTGTGCCGTCAACCCCAAATTCCTGGCCATTATTGTGGAGGCTGGAGGTGGAGGTGCCTTCATTGTCCTGCCTCTGGCCAAGGTGAGGGATGAAGGGAGGAAAGCAGGGGGGAAGACGCTGGCTGTGGCCCCTGGGGACCCCTCCTTCAGTCAGGAGGGCAGTTTGTATCCACCGGCTGCTCCCTGTTCCCCAAGCCCTTGGGGACCAGCTGGGAGGCTCCCTCACCCTTCGCAGAGCAGCAGCACCACAGTGCCCTGCACCCACTCAGAGCCCATCCCTCTCTCCACGCAGCACCCTGTTGCCAGCAGGGACCAGAAGGGTGTTATGAAGATAGTTGGGAAGCAGTGGAGCCAGGGCCTGGCCCAGATTCTGTTCCCATTTCTCCTAATGCCACGCCCCCTCATGTTTTGGGTGTGGGATCTTTCTCCCCAGAGCAGGATGATCATTGGATTAAATCATACCCCAGAGTGGCACACTGAGGACAGAGTCGAGCTCTTTCCAAAGAGTCCCTGGCCACCTCCCCACTGTGGTTCTTACAGTGAGACAGAATGAGAATGAAGGGCATGGGGACATGACGCCTAAGGCCAGAACCCTCCCTACCCCAGGGATGGAGGCCAGGCAATGACTGCCACCACCTTTGCGGAGTAGCCTCAAGCCTCTTGGAAATCTCCATCCCCCAGGGATGGCCACCCCAAGTCATGACCTTGACCTGGATCTGGCCCCTACACCTTGTTAAGGGAGGCTCCACAGGTGGCAGGGTCAGAAAGAGGCCTGACAATAGCCAGTGACTCACTCGGGGACAATGCAGACACCATCCAAGGACACCATCCCCAGGGCTCAAATTTCAAGCTGGAGCCACCTCCTCACCCAGTACAACTGCCATTCCAATGCTACACTGCCACCCCTCTCCTCTACTGCCTGGTCTGGACTGATGCCAGCCCCTGCAAAGGCCTCAGAGCCCCCATGAAAAGCCCAAAAGGAACCAAAAGTAGATGAGCACCAGCTCAGGCACTACGCATGACTGCTGCTCGTGGTTCCAAGGTCAAACCAGTGACAAGGGGGAGACCCGCCAAGGGTGGCAAGGAAAGAGCCGCTGTGTTCCATGTTACCTCACCTTGACCTCTTCTACTAGGGGCTTCCTATAGACATTCTAACTGGGAGAACAAACCCAAGAACAGCCTCCTCCAAGCAGGTATTTTTGCAAGAGCTCTGGACTGAGAGTTCAAGTATTGGCTCAACCAGTATCTTGCTCTGTGTCTTTGGCTAAGTCATTACCTCTCTGTGTCTGATTTCCCGATATTAATGACTTCAACTGCCTTCAGTGAAGTACAGGAAGTAGTTGGATGGGGTTGAAGGTGCAGAAAGGGGTTCACAAAGAGAAAATAGGTGATAGAGTACTGAGATGTAAACAAGTCCACTGCCTGTCCCAAAAAAGCACACAGGAAAGTGACCCTATAGCTCCCTCTCTGACCCCTCCAGACAGGACGAGTGGATAAGAACTACCCACTGGTCACTGGGCACACTGCTCCAGTGCTGGACATCGACTGGTGCCCACATAATGACAACGTCATTGCCAGTGCCTCAGACGACACCACGGTCATGGTAGGAGCCAAGTGGATGCTCGGGGCACTTGGGCAGGGGAAGCAGGGAGGGCTGCCTCACCTGTGCTAGGGAAGGTGGTAAAAGAGGTGCTAGGTCCCAGGGCGCTACCCTGCCCAGCTCCCAGGCTATATTTAGCCACATGCCCACCCGCTCCCAGAATGCACTTCTTAGGACTAATTATAGCCATGGCCAACTTGAGGCCTGAAGAGCAAGGGGGCAGTGCTCTGAAGTCGCCCTGCTGGGGTGTATACAGAGGTCTCCGGAGAGCTGGCAGTGCCCCCTCCTGGCTCCCAGCTGCTTCTGCCTGGGGCAGGCACCATTACATCTTGCCCTGCATTTGACCTTTACCACTCAAGAGAGCCTGTAGGGTTGGGGGTGGGGAGAGGGCGGTGCGGACTAAGGGAGGAACAGAGGGACAAGGCAGGCCCCTCATCCCACTTACCCTATGCCTTTTCCTCCCCACCAGGTGTGGCAGATTCCAGACTATACCCCTATGCGCAACATTACAGAACCCATCATTACACTCGAGGGCCACTCCAAACGGGTGGGCATCCTCTGCTGGCACCCCACAGCTCGGAATGTTCTGCTCAGTGCAGGTCTGGGAGCCTGGGCAGGGGTCCCTACTGTAGACTGTAGGGAGCAGGCAAAGGCAGGACCCAAGTAATGGTGACTGGCTGCTCTGGGCAGGTGGTGACAATGTGATCATCATCTGGAATGTGGGCACTGGGGAGGTGCTCCTGAGTCTAGACGACATGCACCCAGACGTCATCCACAGTGTGTGCTGGAACAGCAATGGTCGCCTGCTAGCCACCACCTGCAAGGACAAGACCCTGCGCATCATCGACCCCCGCAAGGGCCAGGTGGTGGCGGTGAGTGCTTCGCATGGCCACCCCCCAGCCCCAACCCTGGGGACCAGCTATCAGGCCCCTGTACCCTTAATCCTCTGAGCCCCTGGTCCCAGCTCTCGCCTCCCCAACCCCAACCCGAGGCCGCCCTCCTCCCAGTGTCTGCAACCACAGTTCCCAGCCCTAAGTAAACCCACAGTCCACCATTTCCTGCCCCTCTCCTGTTCCCTCCGCCGCCCTGCATCTCGGAAGCTCAGAGCAGTGCTCTTGCAGTTGTAACTGAGCGGGCGAGAAGCTGCCAACTCTACCCTTCCACCAGAACCTGCATGAAACCTCCCGGACCCCTCTCCTCTCGGCCGGCACCCCAGCGCCATCTTCCAGGGTCTGGAGCCCGACGCGGGCTCTTTGGCAGGCCCCTTTCTGCCCTAGTCAACCCGCTGGGCGGCGGGGAGAGAGGGGACAACCCTCGCGCCTCGTTAGTCCCAGCTCGGTACCCTGGCAGGGCGGCGGCACCTGCCTCACCAGCCTCAATTTTACGCGGGGTGCGGGTGCGCGGGGCACGTGCATGTCTGCGCCGCGGGCGCGCGGAGGGCGCGGCCGGGGCCGGGGCGGGGGCGGGCCGGCGGGCGCTCTAACCCACTAACCCCGCGAGCAGGAGCGAGCCCGGCCTCACGAGGGCGCCCGCCCGCTGCGGGCCGTCTTCACTGCAGACGGGAAGCTACTCAGCACCGGCTTCAGCAGGATGAGTGAGCGGCAACTCGCGCTCTGGGACCCGGTAGGCCAGGCCGCGCTGGGCGCACGCGCTCGCTCCTTCGCTGGGCCAGCCAGGAGCGCCCTCCCAGGCCGCGGCCGGTGCCCGAGAAGGTGGAAGCCGAGCGGGGAGCTCCTGTCTGGGAGAAGCCTCGCTGCGACCCCGGGGAGCCGGCAGACACCCCCCCCCCCCACGCCCCGATTTAGGGATCAGCCTCTGAGGGCGCTTAAAGGCTCGGGATCTGCCGAGAGGCCCGCGCCTCCCGCTCTCTCCGGGCCCAGACTCTCTCCAGGCCAGTGGCCAGCCAGGGCCCCCCAGGAAGCTGAGTAGTTAGGCCCTCATTTCTCTCCACCCCCCACCCCCACCCGGTCTCTCCCCCGCCAAAATCAGCAAGCTGGTTGGTTGCTCGGCCCTCCAGGCTCCCCAGAGCAGGCAGCTGGGTGACGCCTCTCCCTGTCTCCCCCCTTCCCCCAGGAGAGGTTTGCGGCCCACGAGGGAATGAGGCCCATGCGGGCCGTCTTCACGCGCCAGGGTCATATCTTCACCACGGGCTTCACCCGCATGAGCCAGCGAGAGCTGGGCCTGTGGGACCCGGTAACGCAGCTGGAAGCTTGGGGTGTGTGCCCCGGGGACTGGCATCACGGGAGAGGGGCCAGGCGCCCCCCACCCGCAGGGCATGCCCACCTGGACTGGGCTGGAGGCTGCTGCCCCCTTTGCAGCGCCTGCCATCCCCACACCCACCCCTCTGTCCAGTTTTGCTGCGTCGCCTGGAGGAGCCCATGCTGGCACCCCCACCTGGTGATGCCGAGTCCCTGGGGGTGGTTTGCGGTGACTGCATGCGGCGGCGCAGGGGATATATGTACGGGGGACTGGGAGTGACGTGTCCAAGGGTGGGGCCTGCGGCTCTGTTGCCAGAGCTGCCTTGGGAATGCTTGGGGTTTGGAGCAGGAA
Organism: Hyaena hyaena; assembly: GCF_003009895.1. Taxonomy (NCBI): domain Eukaryota; kingdom Metazoa; phylum Chordata; class Mammalia; order Carnivora; family Hyaenidae; genus Hyaena; species Hyaena hyaena. Next base: position 4,652,002 of record NW_024080642.1, on the reverse strand, counting down.
GGAAGCTTAAAGGGGCTTCAGGGGATACAGAAGTGGCACGTGGCGGGGGGGATGGGGGGGGCAGGGCTGGTCACGCCTCCTGTGCTCGGGCAGAACAATTTCGAAGAGCCAGTGGCACTGCAGGAGATGGACACGAGCAACGGGGTCCTACTGCCCTTCTACGATCCCGATTCCAGCATCGTCTACCTATGCGGCAAGGTGCTTGAGGCCGGGAGGGGAGTACAAGGGTTTGACAAGATGTTGAAGGACCCGCCTGGCAGGTCCCTGAACCGATTGGTTTTGCAGGGCGACAGCAGCATTCGGTACTTTGAGATTACCGACGAACCACCTTTTGTGCATTACCTGAACACGTTCAGCAGCAAGGATCCTCAGAGGGGCATGGGTTTCATGCCCAAGCGGGGCCTGGAAGTCAACAAGTGTGAGATTGCCCGGTCAGCAGCCTTCACCCTTCTCTGCATGTCTGTCCACACTGACCATCGGGGCAAACACAGGGGCTTGGGAGCAGGGGGAGGGGGTCAAACAGGCTTGTTTTGGTGCCAGCCCCAGCATGAACTAGCTTAACACTCTCTAAACTTCAGTTTCCTTATCTGTAAAATGATGATAAACACCCCATCGAGATGTTCTACCAGCTGGACCAATGATGTGTTTTGAAGTGCAGAGCATAATAGGGGCTCTGCAAAGTGTTGGGCTCCAACCTATTGAGCCCAGGCAGAAAAGGGGGTGGGAGCCTGCGGGGGGTGTTGAACCCGGCTCCCTTGCAGGTTCTACAAGTTGCACGAAAGAAAATGTGAGCCCATCATCATGACCGTTCCCCGCAAGGTGAGGGGGCCGGGGGCGGGGTTGAGCGGAGAGGGCTCCGAGACGGGAGCAGGCCAGGCACTCTGCTAACACCAGTCCTCTCTCCCCACGCCCGCAGTCAGACCTGTTCCAGGACGACCTATATCCAGATACGCCAGGCCCCGAGCCGGCCCTAGAAGCGGACGAATGGCTATCTGGCCAGGACGCCGAACCCGTGCTCATCTCGTTGAGGGACGGCTATGTGCCTCCCAAGCACCGCGAGCTCCGGGTCACCAAGCGCAATATTCTGGACGTGCGCCCCCCCTCCGGCCCCCGCCGCAGCCAGTCGGCCAGTGACAGCCCCTTGTCGGTAAGATGCGGCCTCGCTGCACCCCGGCCCAGTCTATACATCCCCCCTCCAGCCCCCTTCCTCACACAGCCTCTTCTCTCCCCTGCGCCCCAGCAGCAGCACACTCTAGAGACGCTGCTGGAGGAGATCAAGGCCCTTCGAGAGCAGGTGCAGGCCCAGGAGCAGCGTATCACGGCTCTGGAGAACATGCTGTGCGAGCTGGTGGACGGCACAGACTAGGGCAGCGCGCGGGGGGGGGCAGCTCCGAGCCCGGGGCGGGGGGGCCCTGGGGCCGGGAGCACCCTCGGCCCCGCCCCAGCTCCCGGTCTGGAACTCCGGACCCCGCCTCTCTGAGCCGGGACCGGGGGCGGGACTGGGAAGGGCACTCCGCCCCTCGAGGGAGTCCAGGATAAATGGATCGTCGCAGAGACTCGAGCCTGCCAGGCACCCGCTCGGCTACGCGCCTCGTCCGGGACTCAGCAGGAGCTGGCCTTGGGAGGCCCGGGGTGACGGGGACCTCAGCAATGGTGCTGCACGGCGAAGCGGTGTCCCCTCTGTCCCCGGACCAGGGCAGGGGAAGTGCTTAGTATTAGCGCTATTCTTGGGGATATCAGGGAGCTTGGGCTTGACCTCAGAGGGGTGGCGGCGATTCGATGGGTCTCCCCAGACCGACTGGGGTGAAGTTACAACGCTCTCCTTCCAATCAGCTCACTTGATTCCACTACCCTAAGTGGTTAAACGGATGGGCGTCACCCCAGTTCTACAGACACACACAACCAGTTGGCTGTAGAGCCGAATCCACCGTCTACACCCAGCAGACTGTGGCAGAGGGCTCTCTTCTTTTCACCCGCAGGGGAGAGGGCGGCTTCCTCACTGCACCCCCGCCGGAGAACTAATCAGAAAACTGGCATGGAAGCAGGTTCACACCCTCCTTCACGTCACCCCCCCACCCCACCCCCGCTCTCCCCCGCCCACGCCACTGCCCCCAGCCTTCTGCTGTGGCCTTGACTCTAGGAGGAAAACAAGACGTACTGAATGAAATATTTTACCAAGTGCTCAGTCTGTGCCTCCTGCATGGGTGGGGGTGAGGGGAGCGAGACCCCAGCCTCTGCAAATGCTGTCCCCAGGCTTGTGGGGCAGGGGGTGCTGACAAACGCTCAGGACCCACCAGGCATTCTTGTACCTCAAAACCCTCCCCACACTGGGGTTCAGAAAGAATCCCCAACCCGTAGGTGGGCGTTCTTCCCTAGTAAAGCCAGCTAGGAAAAGCCTCGGGTTTGAAGCCTCTTTTATTTGTGCCTCAGAGTCAGTCTGGTGCCCCTGGCATCAGGGAAGGAGGTGAGAGGAACAGTTTCTCTTTGTTCTTTTCTTCCATCCCTTTTGTGTCCCTACTGAGCCTCACTGGCTGAGCCAGAAGGCCAGCCTGAGAAGGCGGACAAGGGTGTGCGGTGGGCCCCTGCCCCTAGCGGGGTCTGTGCTTCTCTGGGTGGGTGGGGTGGGGCAGGGGAGAGCCGGGGGTTAGCACCATTGGATGAAGGGTTTGAGAGTCAGCCCCTGGGTGGGGGCAGGTGGGACACACGACCACAGAGGGCTAGCAGCAGCTGGTGGGAAGGGGTGGGTGGTAGTGCCAGGGCCCTGACCGGTAAGAGGGCTCCGGGGTGCACCTGCCCATAAGCGGGGCTGGGGGACAGGCTCTAGTGCTTGCCCCCAGCCCAAATATGCCCCCCATTTGCCAAGACATCATGAAGGAACCAGGCCTTGCCCAGGCCGGGGGGCCACTTTGGGCACCCTCCCTGATCACAAAAAGCGCGCCTTGGGGATGGGGACTCCAACCTCTGGCCGCCCTAGGAGAAACTGGGACCACCCTGAGACCCGGGAGGGGTGTGGGGGAGGGGACTGGGGAAGCCGGGCACCCCGCTAAGTGCACTTGACGCTGAAATGCCGGGGTGGCGGAGGAGCTGGGCCCTTGACGTGCTGGTTTGTGTCTGGGACAAAGCAGCACAGCACGTGGGGAGCTCAGCTGCCCCCCAGGGGTGAAGAGCGGAGATGCAAAGGCTTCACGGACAGTGTCCTACAGTGGGTTCTGTGAGCAGAAAAGGAGGACCGGCCAGAAGGAGCAAGGGATGGGGACGGTGCTCCTCTAAGGAACCGGCTCCCCCTCAGGACGGCCCGGCCCCCTCGGACAATTCTGAGCCCAGGACAGAGTGATGGGCGTCAGGATACAGCAAAGCAGGGGGATCGGGCCGTGCGAGCTGCCTCCGGGGCCGTGGCCGGGACAGGTACCCCGCGGTCCCGCCGAACCCCGCCCCGCCTGGTGCCTACGCGCCTCTCCGCCCCCCCCACCCCGGGCTGCGGCTGCAGTCTCCGGCGGCGGCCCGGCGGGCGCGCGGGCCTGAGCGAGTCTCGCTCCGGGGCGGGGCGGGTCACGCGGGGCGTGGCCAAGGGGCCCGGCAGTGGGCGCTACTGCTCCGTGAGTGAGAGCCGCAGGATGCGCTCCAGCTCCTCCTCCTCCAGGCGCGCGCGCCGCCGCCGCTCCTCCTGCTCCTGCGCCGACAGCTCCATGGCCAGCCGCAGCTGCTCGTCGTAGCTCCGGAACACATGGCCGCCCGGGCCCGGGCGCGGGCTGGGCCGCGGGCTGGGCACCGACGCCAGGGCCGCTGGGGGCGCAGGCTGGCGCTGCGGCGTGGGCGGGGCGCTCCTGGGGGCGGGTAAGATACGTCGAGGGCTCCGGAGCGCACCTGCCCACCTGCCCGTAAGCGGGGCCAGGAGACAGCGTGGAGGCCCCCCGGACTGAGTAGGGCTCGCGGCCCGCCAGTGGGAGCGACGAATCCTGCATCACACCGCGCTGGCTCCCACCCAGGTGTGACAAATCTCAGCCCCTACAAGGCCCATGCTCCCAGCTGACGGTGGACCAGCGCAAGGGCATGCCTCTTCTACAACCCTAGCCCCGACATCCTGCCTGGTAAGGGTCTGAAGGCCTTTGAGGCCTGTCCCCTTGCTCCCCGTACTGCTCAGAGTGAGGAAAGGGTGGGGGTAGAAGCCTTCCGGATACCAGCAGGGGCCCAACAGAGGGCACCATGGTGTCCTGGGGCCAAGATGAGCTAGCTGCCCAGCCAGCAGTATCCTCACCCGCTGGGACAGGGCACTAAGAGTTGTCTCCGGGGAGGGAGGGCAGGTCAGGGCTGGCGGGCACTGACCTGTCCTGTCGGCGAGTTTCGTAGGACATGGGGTGAGTGCCGGGTTTGCTGTTGGTTAGCGCTTCCCAGATAGTGACCTGGAGGGAGGGACGTGGGCCAGTCAGCCAGGGTGGCGCCGCAGGCCGGCAGGGCGGCGCAGCGGCAGGGACGCACCTGGTCATACTCACTGCCCGCCTCAAGCAGGCTCTGCTGGATGGCGAACTGCAGCAGGTCATCGTCGTCATCGCGGGTGGCCGCCTCTCGCTGGCCGCCCAGCACACTGTAGCCGCGCGGAGCCTCGAACAACGCGGGGGAGATCTCGCAGCCGCGGCAGGAGGCTGAGGGCGCCAGGCAGGGCGTCAGAGCAGGGGACCCGCCCTCCCGGCCCCCGCCCGGCAAGAGTGCGGGCAAGGGCGGGGCGGGGCGGGGCGGACGTGAGGGCGGGGCGCGCGGCGGGGGCGGGTCTCACTCGCGGAACTGGAGCTGCTGACGCTGGAGGAATCGCTGCCTGGGGAAGGGGTCTCGCTGCTGGGGCTGCCTCGCACCGATGGCACTGGCTCGTCACAGCCATTGAGGTTCCCGAAGGTGATGCGAGCGTTGAGGATGTGGAAGATTGGGATTTCTGAGGATGAAGCAACGGTCAGGTGCCACCGCCCACCTTCTCACACCTTAGGCACCCCCAATCTTTACCTCTTCGAAGCCCTCCCCCTCCCCCCCATACACAGCGGCTGAAGGGAAATGGGGGTGGGGTCTCACCAATCTTGACAGGAAAACCAGGGGGCAGGCGCAGGGTAATGAAATCCCGGAGCTTGGCGAAAAGCGCATTGCTGACAGCCATGAGGTCAATGATGGGGGCCACCTGCTCACACAGTGACAGGGGATGCTCCTCACACAGCCACAGCTTGGCCTTGAACCTGCCCCCCACAGATCCCAAGGGGTGAGGGACACAGTAGAAGCCATGGCCTCTCAGTACATTCTGGAGACCTCACCCAGCCCTGCCCTACCCTCCCCGCCCCTCCCCAGCACCAGCAGGGGGCCTCACTTCTGTGTCTTGGTGGTCAGTTCCATGGGGCGGCCCATGTCCCGGTTGCCAAGCTCAAAGTTGGGGTTGAAGTATTCTTCTGCAGTGATGGCAGTGGGGTTGGCTTGGCTCAGAGTCTGAGTGATCAGGGTCTGTACCACATGAGGAGGTGCCCATGAGCCTCAGTCTCTGATGCCAGGCCAGCCATTTGGTATCACGGGCCCCAGAGCTATCCCCCCTGCCACTGTGGAGCTGGCACGGCCTCGCGCATTGTGGAAAGTAGTTCCACACAGGCCATGCTAGGCAGGACGCCTCCCAGGCCTCCTGAGCCACATCCACACCCTTCCACACAAGGGCACCCCTGGCACACACTCACCCCATTTTGGGGGCCCCCATGCTGCTCAGCAATTCCCAGGAAGGACTGCAGAGGTGTCTTACAGCCTACAAGAAATGTGGCATCTCAGAGGACACTGCAACCCTCAGAATTGACAGCACCCGCAACCTAAGGAGGCTGGTCTCTGGCAGGTAGGGAGGATTACTCACCCACACCAAACTCTCAGGCACCTTCATCTGAGAAGGTGCCTGAGGACTCACTCCAAAGGCCAGGGGCAAGGAACACTACAAGCACAGCGGAAATAAAAGGAGGCCTGGGGCTCAGGAGAAACTTCCAAGTGTCTGGGCTGGTGACACTGGCAAAAAATACGTGCCTTTGGCGAGCAGTTTTAGGGGACACGTGTGTGTGTGTGTGTTCCTTCAGGCACTTCCATCTTAATTACCTTATTTTGTTCCCCTGTGAGGTAGGAATGGTCTTTCTACCTTAGGTTGACTAACCAGTGCCCAGAGAATCAGTGACAGGCCCCCTGACGTTCTGCTTACAGTCTGGAATGGCCGATAAATAGCATAGGTGACATGTCCACTCCCATGTCCAAGGCAGACATCAGTTACCAGTTGTAGTCCTTCCCACTGAGCCCAGATGTTGCCTTAGACTCTTCCTAGCTGCACTCCAGATAGTCACTCCCAATTATTAGCACTTGGCACTTGAATTGAAACCTGTTTGCGTGAATAAACTATCCTGGCTTTTGCTGGGATGTCACAGGGAATGCTGATGGAGGCATTCAAGTGGGAGCCGCTTCCTTCCGCCGCCCTTCCGCCCCTCTCCCATTCCACCTCTGCTTCATTACCTTTGACCTTGCCCTTGTGCTGTTCTGAAAGATGCTCTGTCCGTGTCCGGGTGATGAGCTCCACATTGGATGCCCCATATACCTGGCGACAGATGAGGAAAGGGCTCAAAGACAATTCTGGTACCATATCCCCAGCCCCCAAGGGCCTTATGAACACTTCCTGCAACGAAGGGTCCATTGTGGGATGGGGGGGTGGCTCTTTGCTCCCGTCTCCCAGCCTTTGTAAATCTCTGAAGTCATTCATCCATTCTGTTATTCATTCAACAAACATGTGCCAGGCACTGAGGCAGGCATCAGGGATACAGTGGTGAACGAGCACTACTACAGACAATCCCCATCGTTGGGAGGCTTACACACCATTTGAAGAGATGAGGAAACGGGCAGTTATAGTGTGATTCACGCTCCAGTGGAGGGAGCACAGGGCTATGGGAACGAAAAGCAAAGGCCGCAATGCAGCCTGCAGGGCCAGGGAAGGCTTCCAGGAGGACACAGTGCAGAGCCTGGCAGTATTTGTTAGTCCTTCCCTCACCGGCTGTCCCACGTGGCCCCACAAGGGTGAGGTAGGGGTCCCAGCGTAACCAACACAGTATTCTTAAGGGTAAAGGCCTGGCTTTGTCAGGCAGCCAAGGTCTACACCTTGGCTTTGTCACCTGTAGCCGGGTGACCCTGTACAGGTCATGGAACCACTCCAAGCCTGCTTCCTCCTCGGAGAATGGGCCAATACCCTACCCCACAGAGGGCTCCTGTTGAAAAGGCTCAATAAACATCTATAAAATGGGAATAGTAATAGCCCCCACCCAGAAAGGGTATTGGGATTAAATGAGTATTGTGTGCATGTGTGTGTACATGCATACTCTCTCTCTCTCTCTCTCTCTCTCTCACACACACACACACACACACACACACAAAACATCAGAACAGAGCCTCGAACACGAGTAGAGTAAGTACTCGATAAACTCGGGCCATTCTCATCAGTTGCCTCTTAGTCTAGCGCCCTTCCCTCCTAGCTGCACTGCCTCTGCACCTCCAAGGCTGAGAAAGAGTGGTCAGGAACCCTCTTCCCAGGGCGCTGCAGGCAAGAGTCTGGCAGGTTCTGGCACCAGGGAGCTGCGGCCTCACCTTGGCTTCATACCCATTCACCATCTCTGTCTTCTCGCTGCGCCAGCCCAGGATGCCAGTCTTGTTCCTGGGGAAGCAGAGTGGGCCAGGTGAGGAACACCCCAGCAGCCTGGCTCTAGGCTACGAGGGCTGCGCCCACTCACCTCTCAAAGGAGATGTTCTTGGTGTCGAGCTGCGTGGTGACGACGGGTGCGGTGAGCCGGCTCAGCACCTGCTCCTCGGTGGGCTGGGCAGCAGCCAGCAGCAGCTCACGGTCCTGCCCAGCCAGTGCCAGAGTCTCCGTGTACACCACCCGGCGGTCATGGTCGATCTCCATGACCACAGCGCTTGTGTCTGCCAGCCACAAAATAGCACGGGGGGGGGGGGTGGGTCAGGGGTGGCGTGGGGCTGTCCCCGGCCTTCCCAGCTTGCCCCACCTCCTGCCCTGCCTGACCTTGGCCCCTGAAGACGAAGCTGCGGTTCCCTCGCTGCCATGTCATGTGGTCAAAGCCCAAGAGCGTGGTATCTACCCGCAGGTTTTGTCCACTCTTCCACACTTTGTAGGTGTCACTAGGGCAGATCTTGGACACCAAGGGCACTAGGTGGAAGAAAAGGTCAGAAGTGGCTTCAATTTGCCTGGTCCACCCAACCTGGGCTACCTCAGGGCATAGGGGTCAGGGTCAGTGGTGTGGCTGGGAAAGGATAGCAGAACCAGCCCCTCTCCAAACTCCCCCCTCGTGAATGGCGACCAGTCACTCAGATGGAAGCAACCTGAAGTCAGAGATGGGCACATCTCAGCTGCTATCGAGTCCCTAGTAGCCACCATTTGTTAATTCACTCACTCAATCTTCCATCCAATCTCCCAACAAATATTTATTAAATCCCTACTGCGTACCAGGCACTGTTCTAGTCAATGAGGATACAACACTGGACATGCCCTCTTGGAGCTTACCTTCTCGCAACGGGTGACAAGTAACAAACAAATGAGCGAATCATTACAAAGTAAAGGAAATAATTATAATGGAATCAAGACAGTGTCTGAGGCAGTGTGGAAAAGCCTAGCCAAGGAGGTGGCACTGAGGTGGGAACTAAAAGATGAGGAGGAGCCACCGGAAGGGCTGTGGCAATAGAGCTCCAGGCAGGGGGGCAGCAGGTGCAGAAGCGCTATGTGGGAGAATGGCCAGAGAGGCCCCCTCCGGCCCCCTTACCCCAGCTAGTGAACTCCCATTTCATCTCCACGTAGAAGTCCTGGGCCTGGAGGGTGAAAAAGAGAATAGCTAGGCCTGTGCTAGAGACAGGGTTCAAGGGCATGGTGCGGAGGCTGAGAGGCTGGCCCTCACCTTGCGCAGCTTCTCCAGGAGTACGGGGATGCCCGCCAACCGTTTCACCACCCGCTGGTAGTCCCGGTACCGCAGCACCAGCTGCACTAGCTCCAGGTCCCGGGTACTCACAGCCTCCTGAAGCACTGGCAGGGGGGTGGGGCGGGAGGGAGAGACGCAAAGTCACAGGGCAGGTCCCTGCCTGGCGCCCCCCCTCCACTAACCAAGGGTGAGGATATGACGCTGTGGCTGTGGGGCTGGGGCGAGCAGGGGTGCCCACCTGTCCAGCCGCTGCGATTCTCCCTGCCCACATCTGCGCCGTGCGCCAGGAGCACACGGGCACACTCGAGGTGTCCCAGTGTGGTGGCCAGGTGCAGGGGGGTCCGCCCACGGGGATCCAGCTGCTCGATGTCCACCTGGAGAAGGAGGTGAAGACGTATCCCTGGTCACTTCTGAGGCAGCCCATCTGAACCCAACAGCCTCTAGGGAGGCAGCAACCACCTGGCCACCCTGTCTTGCCCACCTCACGGGGCAATGGAAAAGACAGACACAATGAGCTGGGGTCAGGTGGGTGAAAAGAGGCTTGCAGGACAGGGCAGGAAGTAGCCCTGAGAAAGGAGGGACTTTCCTCCTTTCCTGTCCCCTGACTGGGTTCACTCTTCCAAGGCCCAGTGGGCTGCCCATAGAGAATAAGCCCAGGGCTGAAGGGTGGTCAAGAGAGGCTGTTAGCCAAGGAGGGCACTTGAAACTAGGCTTATCCTACAGGCCCAAGACCACACTTTCAGGAAGGGCTATCAATTCAGATGACTGACATGATCACTGAGTGAGGTTTAACAAAGAGCTGCTGTAATACATTGATAGGAATGAAAGAAATGTCCTTTATATGTGGGACACTATGTATTAATACTTTTTTAAAAATACAAATCCTATTATTGTTTTGTGACTAGCCTGATTATATTGCACGAGATTTTTGTTGTGTGATAAAAGCATGTTTGTTAAACTTAAATATTTAAATACATTTCAGGAGTCTAAGACCTCTAGCTAAATACAGTGAGCTGACCACATGGATGAAACTCCTCTTCTCCTTCCCCAAACTTGATTAAAATGCGAGAAAAGGGCTTCTATTACAACTATAGTGAGACAGCTGACACCACCCTCCCATCATAGACACATAAAGCTGCTTCAAAAATACACAAAATAATTGTTTTCAGTGATTAGGCAACAAGCAGTCCAGGACCGTGATCCCTGAAGTAAGAGAAACAAACAAGGTAGGCTCTGATTGCCTAGATTTCTACCTGGAGGAATATTCCAGACAGCAATGCAGGGAGAGGAATCCCTAGCAGAGCATCATAGTCTTGCTGAGGAGTTGAGGAAACAGAGAGAGTTCAGGGAGGCTGAAGTAGCAAGAAGTTCCAAGACCGAGTTCCAGGAAGGAATGAGCTATGCAAACAAAGGGCTCCAGAAATCTGCATGGGATTCCTCTGAGTCTTTGTGGAATACCCAACCTCACCTATGTAGAGTGAAACTCAGCAATACTAGACAGAAGAGGAGCAATAAGCTGGTAAATTTCCAGCACTCATGTCTCAGGGCAGGGGGACATTCAAACTCCAACCAGCTAGAATAGAAGGTTCTAGAACGTCTTTGTTATTTGCACAGGATATTCAACAGAGACCCAAGAATGGTGATGCCTTCATAGTAGGGCTAACCTATCCCTAGAGAAAAGGCTCACCTAAACCCTAATAAAGATTAAAAATAACCTCAAAGAGATCAAACTGATGTACAAGTAACTTAACTCAGTCTGTGAGAATGAAGCCTTACACTCTTTAAAGGAAGACAATAAAATCCAGATGCTTAACATTACAATGTTTGCAGTACTTAACATCCAGTTACAAATTACTAGAAAAAAAATATCAGACATGCAAAGAAGTAGGAAAATATGACCCATAATGAGGAGAAAAATCATTTAACAGACACCCAGTCAGAAACGATAAAGATGATGAATGGTTCAATGTGCTCAAGAGTTGAAAGAAAAACATGAACACAATGTTCATGGGGAAAGAAATGAGAGATATGTACAATATCTGAAATGAAAAATTCATAGAATGTAATTTAGAATAGGTTAGACAGGGCACCTGGGTGGCTCGGTCACTTGAGCATCAGACTTCGGCTCAGGTCATGACCTCACTGTTCATGGGTTTGAGCCCCACGTCGGGCTCTGTGCTGACAGCTCAGAGCCTAGAGCCTGCTTCAAAGTCTGGGTCTCCCTCTCCCTCTGCCCCTCCCCTGCTGACACTGTCTCTCAAAACTAAGTAAAATGTTAAAACAAGTTTAAGAAAAAAATAGATCAGACACCATAGGGGCACCTGGGTGGCTCAGTCGGTTAAATGTCTGACTTCAGCTCAGGTCATGATCTCCTGGTTAGTGAGTTCAAGCCCCAAATTGGGCTCTGTGCTGACAGCTTGGAGCCTGGAGCTTGCTTTGGATTCTATGTCTTCCTCTCTCTCTGCCTTTCCCTTGCTCTCTCTCTCTCTCAAAAATAAATAAACATTTTTTAAAAAGTTTTTAAAAAGAATTAAAAAAAATCAGTGAGCTTGAAGACATAACAATAGAACTATAGCACAGAGAACAGAAGTGGAACACAGAAGGGGGAAAAAGTCTGAAAAACATTCAAAGAGTCTCAACAATATGTGAGACAGTATAAGGCATTCTAACATATATGTAATTGGAGTCCCAGAGGCTAGGATAAGAAAGTGGGAGAAATGAGACCTTTAAAGAGATAACAGCTAAAATTTTTCCAAATGTGTTGTTTTAAAAAGAGCTACTGTAGGGAGTTGAATGGTCGTGTCCCCCCAAAATATATGTCTATACTCTAACCCCCAGAGCCTGTGAATGTGACCTTCTTTGGAACATGGGTCTTTGTGAGTGAAATTAAGGTAAGGATCTCAAGATGAGATCAGCCTGGATTATGTAAGTGGGCCCTAACTAAATCCAATGACCTGCCTTTGTAAGACATACAAAGGAGAGATCCGTGGAGAGAGGAGACATTCCATGTAAAGAAGAGGCAGAGACCGGAGTTATGCAGCCACAAGCCAAGAAATGCCTGGAGAACAAAAAGAAAAAAAAAAAAAAAACTGCCTGGAGATACCAGAGGCTGGAAGAGGCAAGGAAGGATTCTCCCCTGAAGCCTCTGGAAGGCATGGAGCCCTGCTGACTCCTTGAGTTTGGGCTTTCAAACTTCAAAAGAATGAGAGAATAAAATTACCCAGTCTGTGGTATTTTCTGCACAAACTAACACAACGATAAACCCACAGAATCAAGAAACTCAATGAATCCCAAGCAAGACAAACACTAAGAAAACTACACCAAGGCCCATCATAATCAAGTGCTGAAAGCTAGTGATAAGAAAATCTTAAAATCATTTTGAGGGGTGCCTGGGTGGCTCAGTTGGTTGAGCGTCTGACTTCAGCTCAGGTCATGATCTTACCACTCGTGGGTTCGAGCCCCATATCGAGCTCACTGCTGTCAGTGTGGAGCCCATTTTGGATCTTCTGTCCCATCTCTCTGCCCCTCCCCTACTTGTGCGTGCTCTCTCTCTCTCTCTCTTTCTCACTCTCTCAAAAATAAATAAATCTTAAAGAAAAATAATAAAATCATTTTGAGAAATGAGACATACTATGTTTAGAAGAACAAGAAATACTGCATACTTGGCAACAGAAACCATGCAAGCTAGAAAACAATAGAATGAAATGTTTAAAGTGCTTGGGGAGTGGGGGACACAGGAAATGTTGACCTAGAATTTGACCTAGAAGTCTCTGTCCTGTGAAAAAATATCCTTCAAAAATGAAGGGGAAATGAGGACGGTTGTGGACAAACAAAAAAAACTAAGAGAATTTATCACCAAGAAGACATGCAAGAAATGTTAAAGGAAGCTATTCAAGTAGAAGGAAAATGTTAACCGATGGAAACTTAGATCTGTACAAAGGAATGAAGAGTGCCCCAAAAGGAAAATTTGTGAGTAAGTATAAGAATGTCAGTAAAACATTTAAAACCCACAAGGGTAAAGAGACAAGAGGCTAGCAGATGAGAAATGTTACCACATCTTCAGAACGTGGAAAGCGGCTGGGGCATTACAGCTGACTCAGCAGAGCAAGGGTACTAGAACCCAAGCACTCACATAGGGGAACCCCAGTGAGCGTCAAGCCAGACCACCCTTGAAATGTCCAGAACACAAAGGCAGTGGGAATGGCAGAGGTATGACTGAGGCTCACCGGGGGGGTCTGGTTAAAATTCAGAACCCCTCCTGGCCCCTCGCCAATCTTGTAAAGCTGGGAGATGTCCCCCTTCCCCTCCACAGGATGTCAGGAATTTATTCTCCGTACAAACAGCCTGAGATGCACTGGACTTGGGGACACTGGTCTGAGGATGAGGTCAGGCTGAAAACTAGTGTACAGTGAAAGCCCAGTCCCTTCCTGCCTCAGGTCCCGAACCACTGAGAGCCTGACAGTACACGCGACTGCCCCATCCCATCCCTAACAGGAGACTGGACAATTCTTCCTTGGAGAAACTAGAGGCACCGAAGACCTCTAGGTATGGACGTGTGGGGACCCTCCAATAAGCAGGCCAGCTTGCACCCAACTGTTTGACAGTAGTGCCACCCATGCACCAGTGAGCTCCACACCCACATTCTTAAATATGCCCCAGCAGCCAAGGGGGCCTGGACATTTGAGGAAAGCTGCCAACACGAAAGAGACCAAAACATGCAAATAGATGCTAAAAACCTAGAGGATACACTGTCAATGCAGGAAATACAAGAACGCTTTTTGGGAGGGAGAGGGGAACAGTAATTTATATCCTCAGAAATATATGAAAAGATAACTGAATTCATGAAACAAAAACGGACAGCCTGACTTCCCATGACTTCTGGTCTTTCCCTTGCCTTCTTCACTCCAGCCATTCCTGGACAGCTGCACCTGCCCCAATTCTCCCCTCGTAGGACACATTACCTTAGTTCACTCCCTCTTTTGGTAAAAATAATAATAATAATAAGATAAAACTTTATTTTAAGTTATGTCTTTATTTTAGGTAATCTCTACCCCCAATGTGGGGCTCAGACTCACAGCCCCAAGATCAAGAGTCGAATGCTCTGACTGAGCCAGTCAGGCGCCCAGGTAAAAAAGAAAAACAAACAAAACCCACAACTTTGTAACTGTCTCTATCTCTTCCTTTTCTCTCACCTTCCATATCAAATCCATCAGCAAGATCTGACCTTATGGGCTCTACCTTCAAAACAGATCCAGACTCTTCTCTGTTTTCATCACCTTCAGGCTACCATCCTGGTGGGAGCCATCCTATCTCACCTGGTGGCCTGGTGGGCCCCTCATTGGTCTCTTCACTCATCTCTTGGCTTCTTAGGTCTATTCTCGACTTGACCCACTGCAGCCTCCATCATCCCGTGAAATATCCCTTTAGCTCAAAACTTCCCCAAGGCCTCCCATCCCATTTAGAATAGAAACCACAGCTCTGGACGTCTCCTTGAACTCATGTGCTCACCCACCTCTCCTCCAAACTCCACTCTGCCCGATACTAGGCAACCACAGTGCTTTCTCCCTCATCTCATTCAGGTGGCTGCTCAAATGTCACCTCCTTAGAAAGGCCCTTACAACCCATCTTAAATGACACATGCTATTTATCTATCTGTTGCCCCTGATCCCGCTTTAGTTCTCTTCCAACATTAAACTGCTTGTTCATTTGTTTGTTGTCTCCCTCACCTAGACTGTAAGGCCCACAAAGGGAGGGTCCCTGTGTTTTGTTCAATGCTACATCCCCAGTCCCTAGACAGTGCCTGGCACGTAACTGGTGCTTAATAAATATTTGTCCAGCCGATGCATAACTGACCATATTTAAGGGATCTGGGGAGGGGATGGCAATATGATATAAACCTGATAGTTGTAGGTGTATATTGTTTGCAATCATGGAGGTAAATAACAGAACAGCCTAGAGTTCAAAGTGGTCACCTCCAGGGAATGGGGGGCAGGGGGCAGGGAGTGAGGACTCCTGCTTTTTATCACAAGCCTTCTAGCAACAGCTAAATATTTTTTAAAACACGAGTATGAACTCCTTTGTCAGAAACAAAACATTTTGAATAATTTAAGTAATGTATATGTATTTAATAACCTTGTGCTGGCATTTCTTTGTTCTTTATTTTTAATTTAAGTAGGCTCCATTCCCAACATGGGGCTTGAACTCGCGACCCTGAGATTAAGAGTCACATGCTCTAATGACTAAGCCAGCCAGGCGCCTCCATTTCTTCATTTTTCAATATATTAGGAGACTCAAAAAAAAAAAAGGGCATACCTAGCCCACGTGGCCTTCTGAGCTGTGGCTTAGAGATCCAAGCACCCCACCCCCCCACCCCATCTTACGCTGATCTACACTGGCTCTCCTACAACACGGATGGCATTCTTTACTGCTTTATCTATTATGGGATGGGCTGAGCCCCTTGGCGTCCAGCCTAAGTGGGGGCCTGAGTCCAGGGATGGGAGTGGAGGATCCACAGACCCTGAGCCTGGGAAGTCAGGAGCCTTTCCACAGGGCAGCAGCCTAACCGTCTGTGTGTCCCACCAGCCCGGCCCCAGATGCAACTACTGCCACTGCTACTAACAAGGCCCTGGGGAACTGACAGGGCACCCGGCCCAGCCCCAGAGCTCCAGATGCTGCCTGTCACCCTCCCCCTCAGGTGCCTCACCTCCAGGTCCCAGAGAGAGGCTGGCGCTGCTAGCTGGGCCCGGCTGCCCCTCCCCACCTCCACTCCTTGGGAGCTCTCCCCAGGGTCCCCAGGGCCCTGCTGTTTTCCAGGGCCAACGGAAGCCTCCAAAAACACCTAGTCAACCCCCGAAGAAACTCCCCCCACCTGCTCAAAGCAGGGCCTGCAGTGAAAGTGGCGCCTTGCCCCAGGCCCAGGTGGAAGAATTCATTAATTTCCTAGCAAAGGCCTGCAGCTATTTAATTGCTGGAATGAAAAGGTTTCCCGTGAAACCTAACACCCAGCTCTCACCACCAAGAGAATGAAACTCTGCACCCCAGCAGGCCTCAGCAAGAGTCCAAAGCAGGGGTCTTTCCAGCTCAGGGGCTGAGCTCCCTGGGCAGAGAGTCTCCCTGCTTCCACTCTGGCACACACCTAGACACACACGCACACGTGAACAGGTACCAGAGGAAGCCACAACAATCCACTCCTTTTGCCCGCACGCTCAGGGTCCACATGCTCCCCTAAGTGTGCCAGCACCTGCATGCTCAGCTGCCCTCTGGATCTGCAGATGTCACCCCCAAGTTTGCTGTCAGGTTATTTGCACATGCATACCCCTTGAACCCACGGGCACTAGCAGGATGTTTTTCAAACTTGTTTAGCATTAGCAGAATCCTTTTGTGAGCTGAAATCTTACAAGGACACACCAAATTTATAGAGCCAGAAAAGGAAGGTGAAAGGCCCAGAGCACAGAGGCATGCATGCTCAGCCTTGATCTCCTTTCCCTGCTCTCTCGCCTCCCTCAGCCCAAAGGAGGACGGCCAGAGTCTGGTGTGGTCACTACTTCCCAGTCCCCGGGCCTCACCAGGTAGGCCTGAGCTCACTCAAGGGGCAGGGAGGCGGGATGCTTCCTCAAGGTGAGTTGGGTGGGGGAGGGTAGCACCTGCTGACTCTCCTCCCACCCTACCCCCTCCACCCTGCCCCACGCAGCCCCTCCCCTGCTTCCCAGACACATCAATTTGGGGGTTCTGGGGCTTGTGCGTCTTTCTTCTGAGCTTCCCCACTCACCAGAGGTGGTGATGGCCCAAACCCAAGACTGCCTACGTTAGGGGAAGGGGGTGCTCTGGGACACACCAGGTGCCTTGGGTGGGGTAACCTCTGAGCATCTAGGGCCCCCACAGCCCCAACTTGCCTACCTCTGGGTCAGAAGGATGAACTGAGGAAAGCTGGGAGGACAATGATGGAGGCAGCCCCAGGAAGAAAGAAATGTTTCCTTGGGAACAGTCTGCCCCCTCCCCTCCAGTGCCTGTTGCCAGGAAAGAACCCTGCCCCCCTTGGCTCTCCCACAGGGAGGCACACAGCTGAACCTCCACCTCCTGCCTCCCAGGGAACACCGGGCCTTCTGACTCAGGGACCGGGGCTGTGCTCGGCTGGCCATGCCAACCTCAGGGCCTTGGTAGCCAAGGGGAAACTAGCACATCCACTGGCCTACAGCCCCTTGCCCCCTCCCAACCTGGCAGGGTGTGTGCATAGAGGGAAGCAGGGCACCCAGCAACCATCATACTGCTGGGTGCCAGCTAGCGGTGGTCCATGAAGGTGTTTCCCTTCATCAAAACACTTGATGAGCATCTCCCGTCTCCCCACCACTCCCTGCGTCTGGCCCCCAGAAGAGCTGTGGGGGTGCGGGGGCCCTGAGCAAAGCCGATGAACCTGAAGCCTGCCATTCCACCCCCCTCCCCAGCCTGCCGGCATTGCCAAGGCTGCCCTCTGCGGGGCTTTCTTGGAGCGAAGAAGAGGCAGCTATGCCAAGTGAAGACCAGGGAAACCCAGCTGCTATGTGCTTGAGGAAAGCCTGGATGTTTTCTGTGACAGCTGGTGCCAGGAGGACCAGAGGTCAGGGAACCCCCGCTGGATGGAATGCTTAGGGTCTATGGGGTTTCATTATGATGTTAGGAGGCTGCCCCCAGGCCCGTTCCCATCAGGAAAGGGCTGGGTTGGACACCCTCAGCTCTTCCTGGGACCCTGAGCAGTGCACATTTGAATGCAAGGGCCACTCTGGGTCAGTCCTGGTTTGGAGATACAGCCAGGGGCCTCTCCCATGCAGGCTGATTGGCATTCCCCTTCTTTGGCATCCCTGGAGCAAAGGAGAGGACGGGCCTGACTCCTTTGTGGTTGAACAAGGGTTAACTTCAACCAGTGCCCTATATTCCTGCTATCCTGGATCGGGGCAGGCAGTGTCCGTTTCCGGGAGATGCAAACACACCAGGGAACTGGGAGGGATGGGAGGCTGGAGATACTGGTGAACCTGGTGCCTAGTTTCTGTGGCAGCCTGAGGGCAAAGTGGAACACACGCAGCAGCCCCAAAGCACCCCTACCTGCAGCGGGTTCCCATGCTCCCCACCCCAACCTCACTTCAGCAAGATGGCTGCTGACTGGAGTACTATCCATCAGAGAGGCTGAGGTGAGAGTCTTTTCTTCCAGGGCATTTCGCCTCTCTCCAATCTCAGCAAGAAAAGAACCACCCACCCCTCAGGCAAGGGAGTACAACTGAGATTTCTGGAGATTCAGCCACTAGCCTTCTGCCTAACAATCCTGGACCAATCGTCAATCACCGCATCAGGAAGTTCCTCTCACATCAGATTTAAATCCCTCCAGCCTTAACCTCCTTCAGAAGCTTGTCTTCTTTTGCCCCCCGGGGGAGGAAAACAGAGAGGGGTCAGAAGAGACTGGATTGCCTTAGCAGCCAGCACATCATACTCTACTTCCAGGCTCACACTCCCAGCACCAGAAAGGGGTCTCCTTGAGAGCAGAGGATGTGCCTGGTTTGTTCTTCTCTCTCCCCCAGGACCTAGCACTCAGGCCACGCTTCCTTTCCCAGGCCTCTCTGGTTGCAAGCCACGTCCTTTATGATGGATAAAAGAGACACGGTCTGAGGAGCAACTAGGAGCGTCCTTGTTTAAGCAGAGATGGAACACAAGTGGACACCCCAACCAGCCCAGAAGCTTGGAGCCTCAGGTCACCCCAACACTTCTTAGGACTGCTCTGCAGAGGTGGAAGCTTTGCTGCTCTGCGGGCTCAGTGGTGGGCTTCAGAGGCTCTCTGACCCCTACCTTGCTCTCCATCTCACTCGTCCATTGGGAAGCAGACAGCTCCTCAAAATGAACTTCCTGTGACTCAGGAAGTGGCCCTCCAAAGGAATATTCCCAAAGGGGACCACTCCTGAGCGAACCACTCCCATGGCCCCGGGGTCTCAGATCTGGGCCAAGTCTGCAGGCCTCAACCTGAGGCAAACCGGGGCAGAACGGGCCCAGCTCTGGCTCATGCTTCCCCCACCCCGGAGGGTGAGCTGCCCACACCCCATATGTGGCCTGGGGACTAAGGGCAGAGTTGGGAGCTACCTGTGACCTGTGCCTGCCTTGGTCCTGAAGAATGACCAGGAGAACCCATCCGTTCCCTGGTCTTCCTGGAGGCTCGTGCCCAGCTAAAGCCGCTGACCCGCCCGTTCTCACAGACTGGCAGGAACCAGGGGGCCCACTTTGTGTACAGGACCCCAAATCCTTCCTGTGGCCAGGGGCCCCTAGCTTCCTGAGCGCCTAGAGGCCAGGCCCCAGCAACGGAGGGCAAGAGAGCTCCTTTCAGCACCTGGACAAGGCCCTTCAGCGCTTCCCCACAGGGGGTCTCTCTCCACTCCCCATTCCAGGGCCGGCGCTGGGGTCTGCGGGACCCCGGGGCTCTGCTCAATCGGAGCAAAGAGACGAAGAGCTCAGCGGGAGGGTAGAAGGCACTGGGTGGGGCTGAGATGCCTGAGAGTGCCACAGCCCATTCTCTGATCCTTGACCTGTGACCCCTCCCGACGCAGGCCTGGCCCACCTCCGCACACTCGCGCGGGAGGTGTCGCTGCTCTGAGGCTCCGCGGACTCTCTCTCCACACGGAGCACAGAGCGAGCCGGCAGCCCCTCCCCGCAGCCCTCCGCCCCGGCCGAGGAGGGACACAGCGTCCCCGACCCCAACCTGGGAGGGTCCGGAACACGTGTGGGCCGGCCGGCCGAGCCGGAGGGGAGCGGGCGGGGACCGCTCCCATCACCCTCTCCCGGTCAACAAGCACAAAAGCCGCGGCTGCGAACAAAGAAGCGCTGCAAACTCGCCGGGGAGGCGGGACAGCCCGCGCCGCGCCCCCTCCCCACACCCGGCGGGCGTGCCCGGCCGCGGGGTCCCCGCGGCGCCCCGACGGCGCTCTTACCTGGCCGGCGCGGACCTCTTTCTCCAGCTCGCGGTGGCGGTTGTGCCACACGAGGTAGTGCAGCGGGTACTTGCCCTCGGGCCCCTTCCTGGCGGAGGCGTTGGCTGGGATCATCGCCCGCTCCTCATGCCAGGGCCGCGGCGCCCGGCCGGGGAGGAGGGACGGCGCCGGAGCCGGGGCCCGGGGCCGCGGGGCGGGGGGCCGGCGCTGCCTGCTCGCAGGGCTGCGGCTCGGGCATGTGCGAGCGGCGCCGGCGGGCGGGGGCGGCGCGCCCGGCGCTGTGCGGGCGGCGCGGGCCGCGGGCGTCCTCGCGAGGCGGCGGCGGGCGGCGCGGAGAGGCCCCCACCCGCCCGGGGAGGGAGCGAGCGGGCGCTCGGCGGCGCGGCGCGGACTCGCGCCTCACCTCCCACACCCCCGCACACAAAGACGCCTCTCGGCGGAGGGAGCAGGCGCCCGCAGCGGGCGCGGGGGCGCACGGGGCGCGAACCCCGGGGACGCCGCCGCAGGGACGCGCGCCCGCAGCCCCCGGCTCCCCGCAGCTGCATTGCCCGGCCCGCAGCCCGAGCGGCCGGCGAGAGA
The DNA here is from genome assembly GCF_003009895.1 of Hyaena hyaena. Classification (NCBI taxonomy): domain Eukaryota; kingdom Metazoa; phylum Chordata; class Mammalia; order Carnivora; family Hyaenidae; genus Hyaena; species Hyaena hyaena. The sequence goes on along the minus strand of NW_024080642.1, from coordinate 4,631,520 downwards.
TGCGGGGATGCGGGGGAGATGGGAGGGGGACCCGGGTGCCCGGGGCAGAGCTTGTTGTAGCTCGGCCCCGCGGCATCATGGGGCATGTAGTCCGCCTCGTGGAACTGGGGGTGGCGGTGGCCGGAGAGTGTCCTGCTCTGACACCCTGATCCCAGGAGAGCGTGTCAGGCCCGAGCGGAACGGAGACAGCGTCCTGACGCCCGGTAGGCTGGGGCGCACCCCCACCCACCGGCCTTCTGCCTTTTGCTGGCGAGGGAGGGGGGCTACAGGCCTTGCTCAGGCAGTGGGGCCGCAGGAAAGCGTGGCTTTCAGGATTGAGTTTGGGTCCCAGTGGAACGTGAAAAGGGATCCAGATTCCAAGAGTGGCTGATGGGGGGAATCCTGAGAAAGGCTCGAGGCATTTGTACCAAGGGTCGTTGGAGCAACCAGGGATCTGTCACGTGAAATACTATGTAGGAGTCTTCCCTGACCTGTTATTAAATTCCATCTTTCACTTGACATTAGAAAGGGAATGACCACTAAGGCTGGGAGCACGGTCCCCTCCCCGCATTTGCTGTCCTCAGCAAGGACCAGAGTAGGGCTGGGCAGAGAAAGCAGCAGGTGGCAGCTCCCCACCTCCACCCAATGCGGTCCCCTCAAGAGACGAAGTGACTGATTCCAGAGACTGTCTCCTTCCCGAGCAACCCCAGGGCACAGAGGTCTTTCCAGAAGGGTCCCTGCAGACACTGTGGTAAAAATGGAATTGACCTCTGGGGCTGCCTATTGCAAGGGCTGGAAGGATCTAGATCAGTGGCCGGATCAGTGGCCCGGCCCTGAACGGAGAGGGGATTAGGCTCTTAGACCAGAGTTTGAATTTCTCCTTAGTAACCCCCTGACCAGAAGCAAATGGCTTAAATTTTCTTTCTCAGACCACTCACCTCTAAAGTGAGACTCTAAATACCTACCTACTGGGGTGAGCTAAGGATAGTAACTACCCTGGAAATAGCGCATCCCGCCCTCAACCACGAGGACGGAGACAGGTGGCGGGACCAGGCACAGCGCCTTCTTGAGTCCATCCTAGAACAGGACAGGAATGAGGGATTCCATACCAGCTCATGTTAGAACAATCCAAGAAGTGTTTGTGTGGGAGGTGCTAGCAAAAGCTTGCAAACTCTCCGCGCCTCTTTCAGGTTTCTTTGTGTGGTCTTCTCTCCTTCCTCCTCCACACCCTGCGGTGCCAGGCCCAGGCGGGAAAGGATAAGGGAGGAGTGGACTGCCGTGCCCCTTTTCTCCAGCCTGGGAGGAGCCAGCTGGCATCTCCGGCAGCCGCGGACCGCTGCCCACCTCTACCACGAGGGGTCAGCAGAGTGTTGTGGCCGCGGCCGGAGTTGGGGAGGGGGTTGGAGCCAGGGAGGGACGCCTAGGAGTGGCCCGGAGAATGCGTGTACATTTCCTCATTAAACTGTTTTCAGAACCTTGTCTGAGATTTCTTTTTTACTGTCCTGCTTCCTGGGGTGGCGACATCTCCTCCGGGAAATCCTACAAACCTTTTATCCCTAGTCCAGGCCCAGAAGCTCTGCAGTGGCGGGGCTGGGGGCTTCCGGAATAAAGTTCGGAGAATGCCTCCGAGCCTAGGCCACTCTCAGTTAGTCCCCGGGCTACCAAGAGATGGAGCTGGTGGGCGGGAGGGGGCAGTGGGGTGAATCATCCTCCTGCCAAGTGTTACAGCTCTGGGGGAGGGGGAGCGCAGCCTGGATCGGGGGACTTAATTCCCTTAGCAGCGAGATCTCTTTTTGCCAGGCGGCCCTAGCCTAAACCCAGGTCGCTTTTCCTTCGGTCTGCGCGCTCCAGCTGCCACGTGCTCGAGACGCGCCCACACAGCAGAGAAACAAAGACAGCCGAGCGATGGGGCTGCCAGTAGCCGCCTCGACATTTAATAAATGAAATTCCATAGCTGGGGGTCGATCGGGGGTGAATGGGCGGCCACCGCTCGCGGCCAGTGCGCTCCTTTTCGTCGCCCAGCCCGGGGCCACCAAGCCCACAGACTGACTCCTTGGTGCGGGTGCCGCACGGGGCGGCAGGGGGTGCTCCCCCCCCCCCGCCGCCGACCCCCACCCCCACTGCGAGGTACCTTTGCTTGCTGAAGCCCCGCCAGCTGAGCGACTGGCTGTGGGGGGAGGGGAAGCCTGCAAAAAGATTTTTTTTTGAAGGTGCGATTATAAATATACCCCGTGGATCGCGATTTCAAACAAACTTGTCAATCTGGGCTGCAGCAAAAGGCGATGGAGGCAGCTCTGCTTGTATTTCGGGTGGTGTGACTCATGAGCATTACTCGTCTCCCCCAGGGAAGCAGCCTGCCCACCCACAAGTCACTGCTGCTCTGGCACCGCTGGGATAAAATCGACCAACTCCCGAACCCTGCCCCAAAACTCCCTTCCTCCCTCGTTACTGAGCAGGATCCCCTACCCCTTGGGAATCTTCCCTTAATTCTGTCACCACTGACCTGGCCCCCAGGCCTAGTCCTGGCCACCCCTGCCCTCTTCCCACAAGCAAAGTGCTCTGGCATTTTGCTGCTGCAGGGATGGGGGCTGGGTGCACGCGGGGCACACGTGTATGGGGGAGCATGCTCAGTGCAGGGGTGCACCCACGTGCTGCCTGCGCCTCCGCTTCCTGTCCCCCACCCCACCTACGCCAAGTCTCCGTGTGAAGTCCAGGAAGAAAGGCCACCACAAGAAAAGGTCCCTGTGTGTTACATGCACACGCCCTGGACACACAAACCTGTGGTGGCCCAGAAACAGCGTGAACATATACAAGACGAATGCCAAGTGGATATTACTGCACACAGGCACAGTGGTCGCTCCTCGGGAGGTCTTTAAAAAGTGCCCAGATTCTTGCCTCCTGGGATGGAAGCATGGATGAGGTATAGATGTATTTTTAGCTGGGAGGCAGGGGAACACCTGGGCGTCCATATTGTTGGCATCCTGCGTAATCAGCAAGGGTGTGACCACTCACAGACACACACACACACACCTGGACACACAGATGAGGACACATGGAGGACCAGGACAGAACACCTCACCCCAGCCAGACATAGGCGGGTATCCCAAACCACAGCCCCTTGACGGGGAAAGAGGCCTGGGCCTCCAGCTCCTTACTCTTCCCTGTTCCCCAGGGGTCACTGTCCCCGAGCCCCCGGGGCCACCCTCCACCTGGAAAGCGAAGGGGATGGGGCTGTGAGGGTAACTCACACTGCCGCGGGGCCGGAGAGTGCCAGAGCAGAGGCCAAGGCCAAAGGCGACGCTGCCCTCTCCAGCCTGCCCAGCGGCTGCCGCGCGGCCCCTTTAAGCACCCCCGCCCCCTCCCGCCCGCGCTCTCGGCTTCCTTTCTCCGGGAGGCGCGGCCCGCAGGGCCGGGCGGCGGGGCGGGTGTGCAGGCTGCCCCTCCCCCGGTGGGCAGGGCCTGCGCCGCTTCCTGCAGGAGCGGCCCGGAGCCGCGCAGGGGGCGGAGAGAGCGAGCGGCGAGCGGCGGCGGGGCGGCGCGGGGCGGCGCGGGGCGGAGGGCGCCGGAGGGCGAGCGGGCAGGCGGGCACGGCGGGTTCCGGGCCAGCCCCGGGGGCGGACGGTTGGCCGGGCGCGCGGAGCCTAGCCGGGGCCTTGCCGGAGCCGGGCCGGGCAGCAGGGGCCGCCGCCGCCCGGGCCCGCCGCCCGCGCCCCCCACGCTGGCCCAGAGGGCTGCGGCCGCGTCGCCGCTGAGGATGTCCCGGAAGGGGCCGCGGGCGGAGGTGTGTGCGGACTGCAGCGCCCCGGGTAAGCGGGGCCGGGCCGGGGGCGGGACCGCGCAGCGAGGCCGCCGGGCAGGCGCCGGGGCCTGGCGGGAGCGCCGTGCGGGGCCGGAGGGCGGGGCGGGGCTGGGGGCTGCGGCCTCCGGCCTCGGCCCCCGCCCGGGCCACTGCGGAGCCGCGTCCTTGGCGAGAGGGCCAGCTGGGGGCCCCCAGTCCCTCGCGTCCGTGGACGAGCAAGGAAGGACATTCCCGGCGCCACCTCCCACCCCTCAGTCTGAGAGAGGCAGGCAGCTAGCTGCCCCCCCCCCCTTCCATCTCTGTATCCCAACGGAAGCTCCAGCCTGGGGTGGTAGGGTGGAGGAGGGCTGTGGCAGAGGCCAGCAGGGCTTAGGAGGTGGGGGCGAGTGTGGTTCTGTGTCACCTCCGTGCCACCCCCGCGTCTTGCACCTGCTGCTCCCCCTGCGCGCCCGCTGAGGAGGAGGAGGAGGTCAAGGGGCAGAGAGCTGGGCAGATGGGTCCGGGGAGGCCTGGATAGTGATTCCTCGGGAGCAGAGGAGGGGTGGCTCCTCCTAGGAATCCCTGCCTCTACTTCCCAAGGCGGGGCTCCTTGCAGGGCCTGGTGCTGAGGGCCGGTACAGTCTGGGCATCTTCCTCTGAGGCATCCCTGGGAGCAACTAGCTTGCCTTTTCCTGTGCCCCAGTAAGGCCTGCCTGAGAAGGGGGCTTAGCCTTGCCGCAGCTTGGGCACAGACCCCTTCTAGCCCTCTAGCCCAGTCTGGCCAGAAATGGGTAGGGAACAGTACCCGGGAGTGCCTGGATTCTCAGGATCTGGCTGGCTTCCTGGCCTGCCTCCTGGCTGTATTTACCCTGCTGTTTCCCTTCTTCCCAGCACAGTCAGGTCCAGGCTGATGTGACCCCCACCCCCAACCCCCTTCCGCGACCTGCTGAGGAAGTGAGGAGCAGTGACCTGAGGGGCTGCTATCTTCTGATGTGGGAGGACACTGCCAGTGATGGGGCTCAGCAGCTGGCCTGGGGAAGCAAGGCTTGGCTCTTGTCCATCCTCTCTTTTAACAAGGATCTCTCTCCCCGAGAGACCTCCGGGCAGGCTCAGGGTGTCTATGAACACCAGGGGGACTTTGGGCACAATTAGGTGTCAGAGTGTGAAGTGCTGTTTCATGGACCCATAACTTCCGGCCACCCTTCGGACAGGCCCGGGACCCCAACAGGTTGGGACCCACAAATAACTCCGGTGGTTCTGATGCCTCCCTGCTAGAGTGTTTGGTAACTGTGGATGCCTCACAGAGACATGGCGCTCTGCGGGTACTTGTGACCCTGCGACTCCTCTCAGGGCATGTCATGGTCTAGAGGACCCTGAAGAAGCTATCTGGGCTTATGTGTCCTTACCCTGATGAGCCGGAAACGGTGATCTCCTTCCCGCAACCGCATGCAGGTCTGGGGATGGGGGGGCTGAGAGGAGAGCACGCCTTCTCTGTCTCTCCCAGGCTGTTCTGAACCTGTGTAGGGCGGGCAGAGAATGGGCGTGGGGTGCTTAGCGGCACTCACCCCGTCAGCTTACTCCGTGACCCATGGCAAGACTTTCCTCACTCTGGGCCTCAGTTTCGTCAACTGTGAGGTGAAGGTGTTGGAGTAGAGATGGTTTTGAGGACCTTCCCATCTTCAAGTCTGTGGTCCTGATTCTCAGCCAGAGGGACACAGGGCAGAATCAGCAAGGCGGTTGCCCTTTTTCCATTGCGTTTGTTTGAAGCATCTGGGTGCCCAGTGGGTTCAGGGAGGAGCGGGGTGTCTTGGGACTGTCCGGTTCCTACGCATAGTCGTCGTCCCACAGAGGCATTTTTGCCCCAGCTTCCTCCTTTGCCCCTGATCCAGAACACAGGCCAGGAAGAGGCAGGCAGTGAGACGGGGAGGATGTGAAGTGGGCGCGGTGCTGGCACAGTCTTTACACATCACCCTACCCCGGGCACCTGGCGGCAGGCACTCCCTGGGTGTTTGGATATTGTCAGGACCCCAGCTGGCTCCTCGGGGCTACCCCAATCTGGACTCCGTTGGCGTACGCCTCCTACCTCGTCACAGGCTTCTCTCACTGGGATAATTTGGGGAAGTTATAGAGGTGAAAGCTGAGGTGCAGGCTGGCCCCCAAGGTCTGCATCCTCCCTCTGCTTCCAGGCCTGGGCATACAGGTGGCAAGTGTGTTTTGTAAGACAGCTGGACGTGGCATGGCTGCTGTGGTCCTGCCTCGCCAGGCCCCACGGGTGTACCCCGCTGCCCTGGGAGTGCAGGGGAGGGGCAGGAGTCGGGGGCCCTGGAGACCGCGTGCGTCCCCTCCACTCCCCTGCCACTCCCGGCCTAGCTCAGGAGCCGCTCGTCCTCCCACGGGCGTCTGTCTCAACCTTCCCACTTGGGGGGCACAGGAGTGAATCCCTCAAGGGACCTTGAAGTAGCTTGGGTGGCACCTTGGATGCGCGTGGGTGGCCGCTGGCCGGGGACGCTTGGAAACCTGCAGGCTCATTTGTCCTCTTCGTAATGCGGGTGGTTGGGTGGGGTGAATGGTGGGCTTTCTTCCTCTTTCACCGGGGTTTAACTTACGCGCAGGAGTTCCTGCACCTCACCTTTTAGCCTGATGAGTTTTTACATGTCTGTACACCTGCGTAACCAGCACTCCAGTCAAGAGGTAGAGCATTTCCATCATTCTCTGAGCCCTTCTTCTGCCCCCTGGCACTCAACAGCCCCCCAAAGTAACCGCCATTGTGACCTTTGTCCCCATGGACTAATTACTCTGGGCTGCTTTCAAGATGGTGGGCCTCTCCCTCGCGCCTAGGGATGATTTGCCCAGGACTCGCTGGTTCTTAGGACAGACCTGCTGCTCCTAGAGGCCACTAATGGCTTTGGGTGGTGACATTAATTCACCTTAGTAGAGGCCTCCGTGGTTCACATTATCGCAGGATCCCTCCTACCACTTGCCCACACTTCCCAGACCCCCACCCTGAGGCAGAAGCTGCCAGGCGTGTGGGCAGGATCCTGAGGAGGTCCCCGCGTCTTCTCGCCTGGCCGGCTCAGTCAGTGGAGCGCACTGCTCTTGATCTCATGAGATCAAGCCCCACGCTGTGCTGTTGGACATGGAGCCTATTTAAAAAAACAGAACAAAAAACTCCTTGTGTGTCTGTCCCTTCCACCCCAAGCTTAGTCTAGGGAGCCTCTTGGGGGCAAGAGGCCCTTAACCTTAAACTACAATAGTCATGTGACTTTCAGAAACCCTACCTGGCCTTAGGAACTGGCCTAAGTGGGACTTGGGGGCTCCTGCTTGGGTAGGTGCAGGGCTCCTTGGGCATATGAGAAGTACGTAGTAGGGTTAGGGCGGGCTTCTCATCTGTGTAGCCCAGAACTGAGCTGACACCGGTGTGTCCCAGACCAGGACAGTGTCCCCTGCTCAACCTTCCTGTTTCAGGTCATTGTGGAGGAGAGAGAGGACCCCTCCCCCAGGGCCGAGTGCCAGGCAAAGCCTTGGACTGCATTCCCCAAATCCTGATCTCTTGGTCACTGCCATGTTCAGAGGCTCGCCATGTCTGGTCTGGCTCTGGGTACCTATGCAGTCTTCCCAGGCCCGGCTTCCCTGGTAGAACCATGGGCCTGGGCTGGAGGCCTCAGGGCGGCCCATTTATGATCCTGGCCTGGGCGGCTCCCCACTTACAGGAAACCCCACCATTTCAACAAGAGGAATTTAGGCTGCGTCATTTCCAGCTTCCTGCTTGGGCTGCCGGGAGGTGGCTGGTGGCTGGCGCGCAGACCCCTAACCCAGTGGTTTAGGCGTGGGGGGAGGGAGCTTTCCATGGGCCTCACTGGGGTGCCTCACTGTTTGGGTAAAGCCAGTACTAAAAAGTGTCCTAGGGCTCCCCCTCTTGGCGCACAGATGGTGGGTCCCTTCCTCGTGGGCCCCTGGAATCAGCTCCCAGGAAGGTGTATGGCAGGCGTTTTATTGCCCTGTTTCTGGGTGGATGCCTGAAGAAGCCCAGACCCAGAGAGCTGAACCCCTTCTTTCACTTCTTGTTTCTTCCTGTCCCTATGGAGTGGACACTTGCTGCAGGCAGAACAAAGGCTGCATCCTGACTCAGTCTCCTTACAGTTCTCCTGGGAACTTCGATGGAAGTCCTTGCAGGGAAGGGTCTGAGAATTGCCTTCTGGTTGGAGAGGCTCTCATAACCTCCAGCCTGTCCGTCCACTGACCCCCCGCCCCCGGACTCCCTGAGCACTCCCAGGCAAGGAAGACAGCCAGTCCCTGCTCCTCCACCCAGCCCAGGGATTCCTGAGACTTGGGGGGGGGAGGGGGGGAGCATGGGAGAGGAGCTCCCTGCCCCCACTCTCTGGAGGCACACAATGGCTGCTTTCTCCCCCGTGACCTTTCCACAGCCTGAGCTGTATGCAGCTGTCTCCTCCCCCTCCCAAGGGGCCTGGGATGGGTGGCATCTCCCCTGCCCTTGAAAAGGACCCAAGGAGCTCCCACCCTGTCCTGGCCCCCACTTCTTGTTTCCAAAGTTTGCTGCTCCCCGGGGAGTGAAGAGCGGCCTCCGGGGCCCTTGCCCTCTTGGGGCCGACCTCTTCCGGGCAAGAGCAGGCGAAGAGCAGTGGGTATGAACATGGCATGGTTTCTGTGCCTGGGTCTACATCCCAGCAATTCCACTCATGAGCTGTGCGACCTTGAGCAACCACTCTAACCTCTCTGAGCCACCATTTCCTCATTGGGAAAGCAAGGATAGCGTTTCCTACCTTGCCTGGCAGTTAGGAGAGGCATCTACGTACGGGTCCACCTAGCGTTGGTTCCTTTGCCCTCTCCAGCCCTGATAAGGGGGCTCTGGCGCAGCCCCTCAGTGATGACGGCCAGAGGCTCAGCATGGAACGGCCTCTTGCCTGCCAAGAGGAGGGCAAAGGCAGGAGCCCGTGGACGGGTCCAGTGGGTCAGGCGGGCGGCCGGTGGTTCCAGCAGAAGCCTGGGTGCAGGAGAGTGTGGCGCTGACCCAAACAGACACAGGGGCGTCTAGGACGTCTGGCATGCGGCATCAGTGTCACATCCCCCAGAGGACTCCTGCCTCCCTGGGGAAGGGCTGGGCCAGCCGTCTTGTTCCCTGGGAGAGACTGCAGAACAAGAAGACATACCCGCTGAGTAGACCCTGGGGACCACACATCGCCCCGCTCCCCCCCGCCCCCACCACCAGGCAAAGATGTGTAGGAAGGGGTGCAGCTGTCAGTCACCTGCTGCGAGCCTTTGGGGAAATCCCTCCTACGCCTTAGCTCAGCTTCCTTGGCGGCGGCGGCAACCTGTGCCGTCCTGGCGGTCAGGCTCTAGGTACTTGGAGCGTGTGAGCATAGTGCAGGCCCAGAGCACTGCCCAGCGCGCACTGCCCGTGACCTGGCCTCCGCTGACCGTTGCTTCCCCCTCTGGCAGACCCTGGCTGGGCCTCCATCAGCAGGGGGGTGCTGGTGTGTGACGAGTGCTGCAGTGTGCACCGGAGCCTGGGCCGCCACATCTCCATCGTCAAGCACCTCCGCCACAGCGCCTGGCCCCCCACGCTGCTGCAGGTACGGGCCGGCCATGTGGGCACGCTTCCCCCGCACCCACACGCGCTGCTCGGGGTTCTGCGGCTTCCAGGGGGCAGCACCCACCTGGAGCAGAACCTACCCCCTGACCCTTTCCATCCATCATCCTTGCCGTGCAGGCGGGGGGCTTCCGAGACCGGGGTCTCACAGACCCGGGCTCTCCCCGCAGCTCTGCCACTTCCTCGCTTGGCCGTGTAGCACTGAGCGAGTTAACCTCTCTGAGCCTTGGCACACTTGCCGTGCAACTTGAGGTGCTGAGCAGGCCCCACGGGCTTGGGTGGCCCGGCAGGCTGGAGGTGTGGTGGTTGGCAGGCACACGGCAGCCCCCTCGGCACTGCTTGCAGCCACGCCGGCTGTGGCCAGCTCTCGGAGGTGTTTCCCCCAGTACCCAGTGCACAGTGGGCACTCTCACTTGGCACTCCTTCCCTGCAGATGGTGCACACGCTCGCCAGCAACGGGGCCAACTCCATCTGGGAGCATTCCCTGCTGGACCCCGCGCAAGTGCAGAGTGGCCGGCGCAAAGCCAACCCCCAGGACAAAGTCCAGTGAGTTGGGCTGGAGGGGTGGTGGCAGGGGCTGCGTGCCGTGGGACTTGGGTCTGAGCGGTGGCGGGGGGCCTAGCCACTCCCGCCCTGCTCCCCCCCCCACTTCCTCCTGTGTGCCCCCTCCAGCCCCATCAAGTCAGAGTTCATCAGGGCCAAGTACCAGATGCTGGCGTTTGTACACAAGCTTCCATGCCGGGACGATGACGGGGTCACTGCCAAAGACCTCAGCAAGGTCAGAGGGGCCCCATGGGGGGCAGACGGGCGGATCTCCCCTCCTGTCACCCACCACACCCCGAGGGCTTCTCCGTCACCACTAAGCCCCCGGCCCCAAAGGCAGCTGGCCAGGTTAGGCAAGAATAAGGGCCCAGAAGGGGATGAGGTTGCATGGCGGTCAGGCTGCACTTGGCCAAGGGGCCAAGGCCCCTCTGCCTCTAAGTGGACACAACAGGGCTAGAATTCCCCAGCTGCCATCCAAAAACTGGGAAAACTTGGGCCGGTTTCTTAGCCACTCGGAGCCTCAGTTTCCTCTGCTGTAAAATGGGAAAGAAGTAAGAGCACCTCACTCATAGAGTCTACCTCTTCCAGGCAGAGCCCATAGCACAGGTAGATGGTGACTGAGAGCAGCTATTATTGCTTGGCACTAAAGTCTCTGTGCTCCCTGACAACCCAACGTGAGCCGGGCCCGTGGAGCCGGTAGGAGTCCCAGCAGCTGCCTGACTTGGTACAGCTTGAGGAGGGGAGGGGCCCCACACACATTTGTTGCACACTCTGCTCCTTGCAGCAACTGCACTCTAGCGTGCGGACGGGCAACTTGGAGACGTGTCTGCGCCTGCTGTCCCTGGGGGCCCAGGCCAACTTCTTCCATCCGGAGAAGGGCACCACACCTCTGCACGTGGCTGCCAAGGCAGGGCAGACACTGCAGGCCGAGCTGCTTGTAGTGTATGGAGCTGATCCCGGCTCCCCCGATGTGAATGGCCGCACACCCATTGACTATGCCAGGTGAGGGTTGGATGATGGGCGAGGTTTGGGCAGGTGGGGAGAGTGGACTGCTGCGGCAGGGCTGAGCCATGCCCCCTCCCCACAGGCAGGCGGGGCACCATGAGCTGGCGGAAAGACTAGTCGAGTGCCAGTATGAGCTCACTGACCGGCTGGCCTTCTATCTCTGTGGACGCAAGCCGGGTGAGCAGAATGCGGGGCGGGCCTGGCTCGGCCAGGCAGGTGGGACCCAGACACACCCCAGCAGCAGGTGCCATGGTGACAGAGCCGGCTGGGGAACAGTGTTGCTAGGCAACCGGCTCCTGCGAAATTGATGAAGGCTCTGGGCTACAGCACACTGGGATAGGGAGTGGGGGGTGGGCATCACTTCCAGTCAGCTCCCAGGGCTCTTGGGGGTGACCTGCCCTCCTCCCTGTCCCCTGACACGTCTGGGTGCCAAGCTCTGCTCGTGGCAGTGAGGTGGGCTCCCAGCTGCTAAGGCCACCCAGCACCAGTGACTTGGCATTTTTATTTTTGTTCAGATCACAAGAATGGGCATTACATCATCCCACAGATGGCTGACAGGTGAGTGCCCACCTGATGCCCCTCCCCAGAGGCATTTGGATGCCATGTGAGTGCCCGAGCCCCAGAACCCCCACCCCTCCCACTCCCTGGGCTTTAGGGTCCCCTACCCCCTGGGGAAACAAACATTTCAGGCCAGTCCTCACTCCCTAATGCTGGGCCCCGAGGCAGGAGAGAGACGGCAGCTCAGCACATGGCCAACCACTGCCTGAGCCCCAGGCCATCACACACAGGCCTGAGTACAAGAAAGACCTGCCCCAGGAGTGGGGCTCACAGGGCTCTGCTCCAGTGGCGTTCACCCCACTGTTAAATCTTTAGACAAGCCTCTGCTCTTCAGTGAAAAGATGGTGGACCCCAGGGATTTGACTAACTTTGGGCCTCTGCCTTGTGCTCAGAAATTGCGGAGGGGCAGGAGGTGGGGGCAGGGTACGGCACCGCTGAGGTGTTTCTGCTTCTGACCTGCAAAGCCTCTGGGCGCCTAGGCCGTGGGGGTTCACAAGATGGATGCTGGCGCCACCTGGTGGCCACCTCTGAAGGCTGTCTTCTTTCCAACCTGTGCCTGCTGGCCTGGATCCCAGAAAGAGGCGGTTTCTCCCCCTCCAAAGACCAGTGTGGGCAGACGGGGATTGTCAGGCCTAGGCGTCTTGAATCCTTGAACCCAGACCTACTCTGTTCTGAGACTCCAAGAGTCCCTCCTACTTCTCTGGTCTTATTCTGCGGGGTGTGTGTACCTGCACGCTCGTCTAGTGTGTGTGTATAAACACATATGGGCATGGATCAATAAAGTGTTAACTGAGCACCTGCCTGGTGCCAGCTGCTGTTCTTGGCCCTGAGACACAGAGGTAACTCAGACATGATCTCTGCCCTTCAGGAGCTCCCAGTCCAGAGAAGGAGGCAGCTTAGTCGGACGGCTGTGTGGGGAGTGCAGCAGAAGGCGTAGGTGGTATAAATGAGAAACGCTGTACTGGGACCTGCAGGCAGTCGTGTGGCTGGAGCATAGCGTGAGAAGCAGGGACTCCCAGGGGCAGCCCTGGACTAGAAACAGGCGAGAGAACGGCCGGTCCTGTGAGCCCCAGCAAGCGCAGAGAGGTCCCAAGCACGGATATGGGGGCGTCAGCCCTGCCGTTTACGGGCTGTTTGACTTCAGTAACCTTAGTTATCTCGTGGAAGTAAAGGTGACGGTACCTACCTACGTTTTCTGGACCGTTGAGAGCATTAAGATAACGCACGCTAAGCACGTAGTGTGTTTTTTAAGGGAGCTTTTTATGAAAGTGCAGTTGAAGTATCCATATCTAGGTTTCGTCATTAAGATGTTTTTAAGGCCAGGGGTAGTGTAGCCCAACGTGTCAAAAAGATCACCCAGGCTGCTGGGTGGAAAAGAAGGATTGTAGGGGCAAGACTAGAGGTAGAAAGACGGATGAAGCAACTTGCGAAGGCCCAGGCAAAGAGGGCTCAGTGGCAGAACCGGGGAAAGCTTGGCTGGGGCTGGAGGGTGAGGGAGGTTTCCAGTGACTTCCGGGAGCAGCCGTTGGTGCTGGGTGAGCGGGTCACGGAGGGAGAGAGCAGGCTGGTCTAGGAGCAGGTTGGGAGGGGAGAGGAGTTCCGTTTTGCACCCTCCGGGTCTGGCGTGTGCACGGAGATGGGTCTGAGCTTGCCGTGAGAGGCACGTGCTGCCCTGCTCCTGGGTAATCGCTGCCTCTGTCCTATTCTTCCCAATGCTGCCTTTTTCTGGACTTAGATCTCGGCAAAAGTGCATGTCTCAGAGGTATATGGTGCCTGCCTCCGGAGCAGGCTCTGGAGGTTGGGGGCGGGGCGGGTGGGCGGCATTTGGCATGCAGCGTCTGGGATGTCGTCTTCCTGAGATCCCTGCATGTTTGGGAGTCACAGGCGGGGGTCTGGTCACCTCTTCTATCTGCCCGCCCTCATCTTCCTCCTCCTCCCACAGCCTAGACCTGTCCGAGCTGGCCAAAGCTGCCAAGAAGAAGCTGCAGGCGGTGAGTCTCCTTGGCCAGGCTCCTAATACTCGGAGCTGCCCCCGCCGCTGAGCCTCAACCCCGTCCTCTGAGCTGGTCTCCTTTTGCAAGTCTTTGACCTGCCCCTCAATCTAGCTTTCCTGCTTCCTCTCCCCCACCTCCCCACCCCTTGGCTTTGACCCTGGCTCTGCCCTCCATAGGCTCCCAGGCTCCAGCTCCACCTCTGACCTCCGAGGGCACTAACTGGTCTAATCTGGTCTCCCTTCCATCCTCTCCCAGCTTGAAGCTTGGCAGAGAGACCCCTGCCCCAGTTTCCAGTTCTGAGATTGTGGGGGCTGGGCGGCATAAAGGACACAAGCCACCTCCCACATCTTAGGACATCCTGGTTGACTTGGTCTTATCAGCACTGGGGACCAACTGATCCGACGAAGCCTGGGTCCCCCTTTTTGTCTCTAGCTCAGCAACCGGCTTTTTGAGGAGCTTGCCATGGACGTCTACGACGAGGTTGACAGAAGAGAGAATGATGCTGGTGAGCCCGGGGGGGGCATCTGAGGCCGTGGGGGGATGCGACAAGGGCACCTGCCTAGCTGCTGGCGCAGCGCTAGGGCCTGCTGTGGCTCTCGGGGCCTTCTGCTGGGACTGAGAAGGGAGACCTGAGGGGGTCCGCTCAGCAGGTCTGCAGAGCAGCCCCTGCTGGCTGTGAGCAGCCTGGGCCGCGTCCCCAGCCAGGCGGAGGCAGCCAGCCCGTTCCTCCACCCCCAGCCCTGGACTGGGGCTCATCTCTGCGCTGGCTGCCTCCCACTTTGGCTCGCTCCCCAGTCCCACTCCGCCCCCCTACATCACTCCTTCCTGGCCACAGCCAGATCCCCGCCCAAACCCTGGGCTGGGCCTGGCAAGAGGTAGTCCCTTCATTCCGGTCGTCGTCATTGGCCTGGCCCGGCTCGCCGGCCTCGCCCAGCTGTGCCCTGACCCAGTCTTGCCTCTGGTGTCTGAAGACCACCCCCGTTCTGAACACCAGCGCCCGGTGGATGTGGGGAGGATCGAGGAAGGCGGTGCTCCGCGCTTCCCCACCTCCACCCTGTGGGCCTGGCCCCCGCGGATGCTCTGGACGATCTGCTCCCTGCTCCTCTCCTGCAGTGTGGCTAGCCACCCAGAACCACAGCACCCTGGTGACAGAGCGCAGCGCCGTACCCTTCCTGCCTGTTAACCCCGAATACTCGGCCACACGGAATCAGGTGAGGGGGCCGGACAGGGGGCCGGGGTGGCCTCCTCCCCTCCAACTGAGCCACCAGGTGCCCCTGCTGGGGTCGCCGGCTTTGTGGGCCCTGCCCTTCCTTGCTGGCTTTTGTGTGGGCTTCTGCCTAGGCCTGCTCTTCTCCTCCCCTGGCCCAGGCCTCCTTTGGGGCCCCGCTGGCACTGGGATTTGGAAAAGGGTAAGAGGCTGGTTTTTTTTTTTTTTGAGCTCTTGGTGAGCAGGGGAGGACACTCCAGCCTCTTCTTGAGAGTTTCCCAGACCCCGCAATCTGGCCAGGTGAGCCAGGTAGCAGGGCACGGCCTTGCCGCTTGGTTCCCACCGCCATCTGTCAGCTGTGAGCCGGGTTCTTTCTGCTTTGCAGGGGCGACAGAAGTTGGCCCGCTTTAACGCCCGAGAGTTTGCCACCTTGATCATTGACATTCTCAGCGAGGCCAAGCGGAGACAGCAGGGCAAGAGCCTGAGCAGCCCCACAGGTGGGAAGGGTGTGGATGGGGCTGAGGGCAGCGGGCACTTTTCTAGTATATTCTCTTCCATGGCTCCTTTCTGGGATGGCATGATAGAAGGGTCGTGTGGCGGAAGCCTGAGTGACTGGACTGTGTCCTCAGACAACCTCGAGCTGTCTGCGCGGAGCCAGAGTGACCTCGACGACCAGCATGATTACGACAGTGTGGCCTCAGACGAGGACACGGACCAGGAGCCCCTGCGCAGCGCTGGTGCCACTAGGAACAACCGTGCCCGGGTCTGAGCACTGCCCCTCCCCTGGCCTCCATTAAGGCTCAGCTCGATCCCCTTGTAGCCCAGGGCTTCGGGGACAAGCGGGCTGGTTGCGGCCTCGTGGACAGTCTTCTGGGGGCATTTGCCCCCCTGTCCCTGAAGGCTGACCAACTTCTGTCTCACTCTGCAGAGCATGGACTCCTCAGACCTGTCCGATGGGGCCGTGACGCTGCAGGAATATCTGGAGCTGAAGAAGGCTCTCGCTACCTCCGAGGCAAAGGTGCAACAGCTCATGAAGGTCAACAGCAGCTTGAGTGATGAGCTCCGGAGGCTGCAGAGGGAGGTAAGGGCTGCAGCGTCGGTAGGAGCACCCGTGTCGGAGAGGACCCCCTGCCCCCGGAGGTGGGGTGCTGCCTGGACTCTCTGGAGGTTCTGACCCCACTGTCCACTCTCAGATCCACAAGCTGCAGGCAGAGAACTTGCAGATCCGGCAGCCGCCCGGGCCGGTGCCCACACCCCCGCTGCCCAGCGAGCGGGCTGAACACACACCCATGGGGCCTGGTGGGAGTGCCCACCGCAGGGACCGCCAGGCCTTCTCCATGTATGAACCAGGCTCTGCCCTGAAGCCCTTTGGGGGCCCCCCCGGGGACGAGCTCTCTACCCGGCTACAGCCTTTCCACAGCGCTGTGAGTTGCCTGTGGGTCTCAAGGATCGGGGCGGGGGGGGGGGGAGACGGAGGGCTGGGGCTGCCGCAGGGCCCCCCGTGACCCCTACTGTGCCAACCCCCAGGAGCTGGAGGAGGATGCCATCTATTCAGTGCACGTCCCAGCTGGCCTTTACCGGGTAAGGAGGGCGTGGGGGAAGTGGAGCCAGTTGTGCACCTCGGTCCTGAGCGCCAGTGGGTGTCAGGCTTCGTGCTGCTGCCGGGCACAGGAATGACTAGATACACACGGTCCCTACCCTCGCTGCTGGGAAGCTGGAAGGCGGGGGGCAGGGAGGGGAGACTGACTCCAGCCCTCCTGGGTTTCAGATCCGGAAGGGGGTGTCGGCCTCATCCGTGCCCTTCACCCCCTCCTCCCCACTACTGTCCTGCTCCCAGGAAGGAAGCCGCCACACGGTAACGTTCCCATCCCCAGGGCCCAGGGGACAGGGGCTGGGCTGTGTGAGTCGGCGAACGTTAACCTCACCCACTGCCCCTTCGCTGCTCCTGCAGAGCAAGCTTTCCCGCCACGGCAGCGGTGCTGACAGTGACTATGAGAACACGCAAAGCGGGGACCCGCTGCTTGGGTGAGGCAGCCCAGGGAAGGCAGCAGAGCGGGCTCTGGCGTGGCTGTGAGGGTACAGGCAAGCAGCCTCACCCCTGGGCGGTCTCTTTCTAACCCCAACCTCAGACTGGAGGGGAAGAGGTTTCTTGAGCTGGGCAAGGAAGACGACTTCCACCCAGAGTTGGAAAGCCTGGATGGAGACCTTGACCCTGGGCTTCCCAGCACCGAGGATGTCATCCTGAAGACGGAACAGGTCACCAAGAACATTCAGGAATTATTGCGGGCTGCCCAAGAATTCAAGCATGACAGGTATAGGGGGTGGGATGCAGGGCTCACAGCAGCCCCTGGGTGTTGTAGAGGGCTGGGGGGAGGGGAGGGGAGNGGGGGGGGGGGGGGGGGGGGGGGGGGGGGGGGGGGGGGGGGGGGGGGGGGGGGGGGGGGGGGGGGGGGGGGGGGGGGGGGGGGGGGGGGGGGGTTGACCAATGTTCCCCTGTCCCTGCAAACCCTCCTGTTTACCCTCCCTGGCCCCCACAGCTTTGTACCCTGCTCGGAGAAGATCCATTTGGCTGTGACAGAAATGGCCTCTCTCTTCCCAAAGGTACAGGGACCAGAGAGAGGAGTGGAAGGCTCTCAGGGTGGGGCAGGTGCAGGGAATGTGACCGCTACCTGGGTGGAGACAAGGGAGGACACCCTGGGCCCTGTTCATAGCTCATGGTCTGAAGTCCAAGGCCCAACTCCCTCCTCCCTCCAGAGGCCAGCCCTGGAGCCTGTGCGCAGCTCACTGCGGCTGCTCAATGCCAGCGCCTACCGGCTGCAGAGTGAGTGCCGGAAGACCGTGCCCCCGGAGCCTGGCGCCCCTGTGGACTTCCAGCTGCTGACTCAGCAGGTGATCCAGTGCGCCTATGACATCGCCAAGGCTGCCAAGCAGCTGGTCACCATCACCACCCGAGAAAAGAAGCAGTGACCACTCTCCCTGCACCCTCCCCTGCACCCTGGGACCTCACTGGCCACAGGAGCTGGGCCACCCCAGACACTAATCCCCACCCCCACAGAGCCGCTGGCACAAGTGCCCTTAGTGCTGCCACTGTCCCCTGGCAGCCAGGCACCCTGGTGCCCGCCCCCCCTCGAGCCCCCAGGGATGGGGAGGTGGGGTGGCAGGAGCTTCTGTCCCCCACATTCCATGCACCTCCCCCTGTACATAGCATCTCCCCCCCCCCCCTTCTAGCGTGCAGGGGCCTGTAAGGCATCACTCCCAGCCCCTTGCCCTCTGGGGCACCCTCAGCAAAGGGTCAGGTGGGGACACTCCAAGTGGTGCCAGTTCCCCCTACAGGCACCCCACCCCTATGAGCCAGTTCAGCCCTACTGGGGGCTGAGCCGGGGGCATCCCCTCCTTTGTACATAATCTCTGTGGATGTCCCCTGCCCTGTAGCCACCAGCCCCCCTGCTGCTCTCCTTTAATGCCAAACGGCCCCTGCCTCGGGCACAGGCACCAACCTGTGTTCCCAGGGTCCCTAGCAGCAAACAAACACTGGAAAATCTTTTTTTCTCTCTCTCTCTTCTCTTCCACCCCTTAATTTTAACATTGTGGTAACGGAGTGTCCCTGCGTGCCTGTGTGTGCGTGTGCGGGGCGGCAGTGCCGTTCCGGAGGCCTGGCCCATCCGGAGTTTTGTGAAGGGTGAGGGGACCAGAGTTGGGGGTCAGTCCCCCCCTCCCATCCTGGGGCTAGGGACTGCTGGTAACCAGCTGGGGTCCTAGCTGTTGCCTCCCCCCACCGGTCCCCCCACTCATACCCCTTCTCTATGAACTTAACAAAAAAACAAAACCACTTCCTTGCATCTCTCCTCTCCCCCCTCCCTCGTGGAGGGGGCTGTGCTGGCTGGGGCACAGAACTGAGCACCTGAGCCTGGGGCTGGCTCCCCAGGGTCCCTGACTCAGCTGAGAGGCCCCTCCCCGTAACCTCTGAGAGGCCAGCACCCGCCCTGGGGTATCTGGGCATCTGGAATCTGGGCCGCAGCCTGGGAAGGCTAAAGAGGCAGATGGCAGTGCCTGCCAGCCCGTCTCCCCGTCCTGCCTCTGCCAGGGGCCAGGCTGTACCTGTGTGGTGGTGGTGGTGGTGGGTGGGCTGTCAAGACGTGTCATGTACATTTGTATCAAAAATAAATAAGTGACCATGTGCTGTTGCTGAGGTTTAGAGGATTTGCGGGCGGGAAAGGAGGAGGTTGGGGAGGTGGCGGGCACGAAAGGGACAGAGACAGACCTGGCAAGGGCAGGAGGCAGATGAAGACTACAGCTGCTCCAGACCTGGAACTTGCAAGGAAAGCCCTTGTGTTCTAGAAAAGAAGCTGGGAAATAAAGTGTCAGTAACCACCACCACCGCCTTCTCCCCCTCCCCCTCCCCCCAAGGTAGCTAAAGGGTCCCACCAGGCTCCTAAAACTCTGGCTGAGGCCAGGAAGGCTGGTGGGTGCCTAACTCGATTTTCTAAGCTCCCACTTCGAACAAAACCGAAATGGCCTAGGAGGGGTCCTGGGTGGGAGTGTCTGTGTGGCAGATGCACAGGCTCAACTCCAGACTCTACTAAAATAATTTAATTAGAAACACAGGCAAGGAAGGCTGAAATGGCCCATTTCCTTCCTCCCACCCACTCCCGCCCCCGCAGCAAACCACACCTTAAGGACAAGCCCCTTTGCAATGCTTAGGCAGGAATGCTCCATCTGGCCACCTGGGGGCGGTCCTGCGCAGGGTCCACGTGGCAGAGGTCGCGGCCTCCCCCGGGGCGGAGAAACCAAACCGGCCAAAGTGGCAGGGCTGGGGTCGGGTCAGTCGGAGCTGTCCCCATCTGGGCCGCTGTCCGGCGTGGGCGGGAGGAGGGGTCTCCGGCGGGAACGCTTGGGCCGGCGCGGGAGCGGCAGCAGCCTGCGCTTCAGCACAGCTACGGGCGGGGTGGGGAGCGGTCAGTGGTCCGCAGGGATGCCCTGGGGGCCCAGGGCCAGGTTGGAGGGATGGGGAGTAAGGAAGGTAACTTCTCACCAGCCACCGTGTCCTGGCTGTCCGCTGTGGGCTCCCAGTAGATGCTCTCCCCGCGGCGGAAGTTTCGGTGCAGCCGCGTGCAGAGCGTGGCCAGAGTGAGCAGCACTAACAGGAATGTCAGGGCCATGGCAGCCCAAGCAGCCTCCTCCGTGCGCGGGGTGGGGCCCCGGGCTACCCGCGGGGGCGCTGCTGCCCGAGGGGCTGGGGAAGCCTCATTTGGACAGGTACAGCCCCCTGGGCTGCTCTGCCCTTTGGGCACCTGGGCCCGGATCCTAGAGCTGGCATTGCCTCCAGCCCCCTCACGCAACAAGGGGAGAGTGGGCCCAGAGGGGGCATCACCCCCCTCACCCCGGGCTGCCAGCACGGGCTGCTTGGCCTCCAAGCTCCTTGGCGAGGCAGGGGGGAACCTCAGGGCTGAAGGCGTGGGCTGGAGGCCAAGAGCGGCCCGCAGCCCACGCCTCTTGGCACCACCAGGAGAGAGGTGCCTGGACCCTCTAGCCGCCTCCTCTGCACCGGGGGGTCGCCAGCTCCGCAGGGTAAAAGCCAAAGCCGGAGCCTTTGGGGAGAGAGACAGCAGTCACCCTTTTCCTGCCCAGATAACCCAACGACCCTGCCACCAACCAAGCACAGCACCACTCACCTGCAGACACCCTCTCCAGCACAGCCTCCCTCTACCTGGCCTTGGCACCAAGGGAGAGGACCCAGAAAGGCTGCCAGAGCAGAACCATGCCTTCTTCCTCAGCCTCCGCCGCCGCCGCCTCCTCTTCAGCCAGTGGGCAGCCCAGGCTGGCTCTATCCGTGCCAGCTCCAGCACCACCCCCCACGCTGCCAGCACCAAGGGCTACAAGAGGAGAACGCAGTTCAAGGTGGGGAGTGCGCAAGAGGAAGTCCCTGCGTTTTCCTTTCTCGCACATGGGGCTGCAGCCTCTGCCAGTCGACCACCTTTCATCCACCGCTTACCCGCTCCTGAGTGAGGCTGGAGTCCGGGGCCAGTGAGGGCTGGGCCACACAAACGTGGGCCAGGAGGGCAAGCTGGAGCTTCAGCCAAGGGTGGGTACAGGGGTGGTAGAGGAAGCGGACATCCTCAGCCTGGAGTAATGGCACGGAGACATTAAGCCAGGCCGGGCGACTCTGAGAATCCCCAGTTCTCCCATCCCGGGGGCCAGAGCTTTATTAAAGGGATCCCCAAGGGGCCAGATGACCCACCTTCAGGGCCTCTGAGCATTTTCAGCCCTGAGCACTCCCCACCAGGCGCCACACCTCAAAGCTCACAACTTCCATGACCGGAGGCCCTGGTTAACGCTGTCAGAACAGTCTTCAGCTGTCTTTCTCTGCACCTGCGACAGTGGCTCCACGGGTCCCCAGTCTAGACGGTAAGCATTCCCAAATGGAGTCCACGTCTCCTATCTACTGATCTATCTATATATTCAATCTTCCCAGAGCATCCAAATGCAGGGCATTCAAGCAGCAGGTGCATGATTCCATGAGGGAAACATTTCATCAATTATTAATTATTCTTTGATTGTGCTGACCTAATGCTCCACACTGTGCCAGATGCTACAGGAGATGCCAAAACACAATGCCTGGTCTCTGCTTGCAGGGAATGTAGAGGAAACTCAGGGCAACAGAACTAATGCAAATGAGAGAACAAACTCATAAAACTCAAAGCGATGAGCTGTTCAGCTAGGAGAGAGGAGTTGTAAGCACGACAAATTTGGAGAAGGTGAGGAGTAAGGGCTGATGTAATGGGGCGAGTTCTCAAAGGAAGAGGGGACTCTCGCACTGGGCTTTGGAGGTAGATGGGATGGAGGGCAGGGAGCCCACTCCAGCTTCCGGTCACCATAGGCCAGGTGTGGAGAGCAAGTGGCAGTAAAGGTACAGCAGTGGGAAGAAGCCCACACAGCTGGTGGGGAGACCAAGATGACTGGAGAAGAACCAAAGCTCTGGGGGGGGGGGGGGGGGGGCAGACAAGGCCTGAAAAGCTGGGAGTGAGGATTCGGTGGCTAGAAGATCAGAAATAAGATACTGAAGACTTCCAATCAGTGGAATAACTTAACGAAAGAGCTGTCTGAGGGAAGGCATCAGGAAGGTGGCACGAGGTTTCCTGGCCAGGAGCTATTAACAAGGTTTAAAAAAAAAAAAAAAAAAAAGATTTGAAAAGGAAGAAAACCAAAGGGACAAACAGGGAAGGTATCTGACCAGTGGCCACAAAAACAGACGCAGCCGTGCAAGGTGAAGCCACAGTCTGGTGCCCAGTAACTGAGGCACACTTTACCTCATACGGCTTCCTACACTTCCCCAAGTGCTAGCACACACACTTCATTTAGTCCCCGGGAGCTGGGACACTACTAACAGCCTCCCTTGAGAAAACTGGGGCTCAGAGAAGTCAGGAGACTCCCCACAGTCACACAGCAGTGTTGGAGCATGGGTTTTTTTGGTGTTTCGTTCTTTGGGTTTTTTTGCCACCAGGGCCAGAGTTCCCCTTGCAGCCTCCTGCCCGTGGGCAGACAGCTGCCCGACAGCATTCCTGACACAGCACTGCAGAGGACAGAGGCTTGTGGGTCACTGTTCTGGGACTAAGAACACGGTTTCTTCGGGGGGGAAGCGGTGAAGAATGGAGCTGGTGAACAGAAAAAGCGGAGAAAGCCTGCAAGGAGCTCACTGTTTCTGGTACAGACACCAAGGATGCCTCCCTGCTTGTACTTACCTGCCATGGGCTCATCCGTGTGTAGGTCACTCTTGGTGACACCTATGCATGGGGGAAACGGAGGGCTTAGAGCAGCCGGGGCCCCGCGTGGGGGTGGGGAAGGGACAGCAGGCCCCATCTGGCCAGGCTGGGATGGAGCCGCTGGCGACTGTGGGCCAGAGGAACCGGCAGAGGTCCTCAGAGGGTGACCGTGGAGGGCGCAGCCCAGAGCGTGGCTGGGCTACCCCTTCACACCCCCCTCTCCCACCCCCTGCCAGGCTCCTACCTGTGGAGGCAGAGGCCACGGACCCTCGGGACAACTGGCCCCCGCTTCCTCCTCCGGCTCAGCTACCACCTGTGGGTCCAAAGCACAGAAGAGCTGGAGCGCTAGCCTCGGTGTGGGCCCTGCCTTCTCCCTCCCAGGCCCAGCCGGTCAGGGGACGACTCCTAGTCCCCTCTCCACGCGCCACTCCTTCCAGGACTAACTTTTGACAAAGCGCTTGGAGATCCCAGGCCGAAGCCTGCTCAGGAGCGGGTCGGTGGCCTTACCTCACTGGGACCTAGGAGCCCCGCAAGGGCTGCCAGGAGCAGCAGCTGGGGCGAAGGCGGCGGAGGCGCCATCCCTGCCGGCCGGGGGCTCGGCCCGAAGTCCTGCAAGCCAGGGAACGCGCGCCCCCCCGCGCGCCCACGTAGACCCTGGATCGCGCGCGCTCGCGCGCGCCGTCCCACCCCCACCCCAGAGGCGCGCCCAGACTCCCAAGGATCGCGCGCCTCCCGCCTCGCCCCGCCCCCGCAGCTGCGTGCTACTCTCGCCCCACCTCCGCCCCGCCCCAATGCCCGCCCACAACCACCGACCCTTCGCGCACGCGTGGTAAAACCGAAGCCGGAAAAGTTTTGCGTAGGAACCCTGCCCTATCGCGCCGCGCTGCGGCACAGGCGCGGACCCTTCTTGGCCAGCGCTTCGGTCCCGGCGCGTCTCCGCGGCCTGCCTGCCGAGCGCAGCTGCAGTGCCTGGGCGGGATCTTGGAGCCGGGTGCGAAGGGCGGGAAGTGGGATCCCAGTGGACCGAGTGGCCCAGGAGGGGAGACGGGTACGCTCCTCCCGCAAACCCGCTCCAGACACGTCAGTGTGACCTGCAACTAGAAGAGGGGCGGAATCCCGAAGTCGGAGCTGCGAAAGGAAGAGGGTCCCCGCTGTAGAGCTCCACCTTCAGCCCATTCCACTCGTGCCCTCGCAAATCGGGCCCGAACCCAGAGGAGCTTCGGAGGGTCTCAGGCCTCTCCCCTCCTCAGGCCCAGAAGTCCGAGGAAGCTGAAGCCGGACCTGGGGCTGCTTTGTTCCCCCCGCCCCATGCCCGCCTCCGCCCCTGTCGTTAGTTCAGCGGTGGCTGGCACGTGCCCAGAGAGACATCTGTTACCGTGAGGTGGAGTCACAGGCTTTGGCCCCAGCAGGGAGCGCTGGCCGGACCTCCCCTTCAGGGGGGACACCGGCTCTGCTGCCCTCTTTCCAATGCCCTTCGCCTGGGCGCGACTCAGGATTTTGACGAAGGGGACGTGGGTGGAGGGTGAGGGTTGAAATGCTCAGCCTCAAACTAGAAAGAGAGCGAGAACGGGTTACTTCCAAAGAGAGCGAGAACGTGACTTACAGGGGGATTGCTCGCCCATCATCCCTCGTCCCCCCTCTAGTTGTCAGTTACTGAACCAATAAAGGGACTGCAATCTGTCCCCTGGCACGGCTCCATCGCAGGGTGACAGGCATCCCCTTCTCAGGGCACCCGAGTGCGTCTTTTCCCCGAGCTCGGGGCTGTTGCTTCTGGAGAAGTCTTTCTTGGGGAGCGGTGCTGAGGATTTCCTTTATCTGAAGCCAGGCTCCTGGGGAACTCCACGCTCCCGGGGGGTCGGGACCGCACGCTGATGCAGGCAAGGGAACGAGCCCCCCGCAGCAAGCCAGCTGTCGGGCAGGACGCCGGCCCAGCCCTCGCTGGCGCGGAGCCGGAACCCCCCCCCCCGCCCCCCCCGCCGGGCTGGGCTCGCGCGCAGATGAGGGTGCCCGCGGGGCCCGGACTAACGCCGAGGTCAGGGAGTGCGGCCGAGCCTCGGGAGGGAGGCGCGGCCGGTGGCTCCGGCTGCAGCAGCGGCAGCCGCCCCGCGGGAGCCGGAGAACCCGCGCCGGGAGCTGTGGTTTATTCACTTCTCCGTTTTGCTACTTCTCAACTGCGGCCCCTGAGGGCGCAACGACTCAGGGTCTCCTCCGGCAGCTACACTTCTAGCCGGACCGAGGGCAAGGGTCGGCGGGGACTCTGAGGCTCATCCCCACGTCCGGATGCTCGGTCTCCGAGTCTCCCCACTCTCTGCCGCCAGCACCCCACTCCTCGGCTCGCTGCCCTCCCCACTCCCTTCCGGCCTGCTGGCACGTCCTCGCTCCCTTTTTGTGGCCTAGGCTCCTTTCACCTTCTGCTCCAGCTTGTCGCAATCGCTGTACAAAGGGCCAGGGGCGGGAGTGGGGGGCGGGGGTGGGGGGCGGGCGAGGGGAGCCGGGCCCGAACTGGCTGCCTCTGCGGGGCCACGGCCAATCCGGAGCGCGCACCCCGCCACCCCCCACCCGCGCGCAGGAGAGTCTGGGGCAGCTGCCCGCAGCCGGGCGGAGCCGCGGGCAGAGCGGGGAGCTCGCCGAGGGGACGGCCCCGCTGCCTGCCACCCGCCACCCGCCGGGGGCTCTCCCGCCTCGCCATGCCGCCGTGGGGCGCCGCCCTCGCCCTGCTCCTAGCGGCGCTCGCCCTGCTCGGCCTGCTCGCCCCGCGGCTGCGGCGCGCCGTCGGAGCGAGGACTCTGCGTCGGCCCCGCGGCCGGGACCACGAGGAGGAGGTGGACGGCAGCGGCGCCGCGGCCCAGTTCAGCGACGGGCGTGAGGCGCTGCCCGGCGGCTGCAGGCTCGTCTGTAAGCCGTCGGCGCTGGCCCAATGCCTGCTGAGCGTCTTGCGGCGTTCAGCAGCGCTGGAGCCGCGCCCGCGCTCCTGGCTCTCTGGGCCCCACCTGCAGACCCTCTGCCACTTCGTGCTGCCGGTGGGGCCGGGGCCTGAGCTGGCCCGGGAGTACCTGCAATTGGCGGACGACGGGCTGGTGGCCCTGGACTGGGTCGTGGGCCCGTGCCCCCGGGGCCGGCGGGTCACCAACGCCGGCGGCCTTCCCGCGGTGCTGCTGGTGATCCCCAATGCGTGGGGGCGCCTCACTCGCAACGTGCTCGGCCTCTGCCTGCTCGCCCTGGAGCGCGGCTACTACCCGGTCATCTTCCACCGCCGCGGCCACCACGGCTGCCCGCTGGTCAGCCCCCGGCTGCAGCCTTTCGGGGACCCGTCTGACCTCAAGGAGGCGGTCACTTACATCCGCTTCCGACACCCGGCGGCCCCTCTGTTCGCGGTGAGCGAGGGCTCGGGCTCAGCGCTTCTGCTGTCCTACCTGGGCGAGTGCGGCTCCTCCAGCTATGTGACCGGCGCCGCCTGCATCTCGCCGGTGCTGCGCGGCCGCGAGTGGTTTGAGGCCGGCCTGCCCTGGCCCTACGAGCGCGGCTTTCTACTCCAGCAGAAGATCGCCCTCAGCAGGTGGGTAACGGAGGCCGCAGGCGGACAAGGGGCCACAGAGGCGCTAGGCGGGCCCAAACCCGGCTCTGCCTGGTATTGAGTCAAAGCTTGAACTTCAGCAGAGTTCTCCTCACACACTTTCTGAAGCTGTCCAAACCCTCTAGCCTGGACAGAACCAGGGAACCAGGTTTAAAGCCATAGATGGGCCCGACATCATTATGGTAAAACAGGGACTCCCGGTGTGCGGCCCGTGGCCTCACCTCAGCCCCGGTGCGTCCTAGCAACCTGAGCACCTGCCCCACCTGTAGCCGAGGCAGCAAGTGACCACTTAATTCACACAGCTTGTCAAATCAGCGAAGGGGGCTCTGGAAGCAATTACAAATGATTACGCAGAATGCTTCCTTCTAGTGTCTGAGCCTGGAGGTGCCAGGAGTCAGAAGTTTGGTGTTACGTGATTTTTAACCATTTTTTGGGCTTGACAGATGTTTTGCGCATTCCTAGGTATGTGCTCAGTATTCAATCCCAGAATTTAAAGAGTATGTCAACATAATCTTTTTAAAACCATTTTTAACATTTATTTTTGAAAGAAACAGAGTACGAGGGAGGGAGGGACAGAGAGAGAGAGAGGCAGACACAGAATCCGAATCAGGCTCCAGGCTCTGAGCTGTCAGCACAGAGCCTGAAGCGGGGCTCTGTCCCACGAACTGCAAAATCGTGACCTGACTGGAAGTTGGTGGTTAAACAACAGAGTCACCCAGGTGCCCCAACATAATCTTTAAAAAATATCTCCAAGAGGAGAGCAATCTACCCCCAGGGTGACAGGTGAGACTTTGGCACCGAGAAGGCCAGAGCGATGTTCCCACATCAGATAAGCCCATCTCAGCGTGCACTGTTGCTTCCCCAGGAAATGGCAAAATGAGATCAGACATTATAGCAGAAAGTGTGGTGTGCAGAAAGACCTGGGATGTGTAATCCTTGGGTTCAAGTCCTAGCATTGGGTAGGTGCTCAAAAGTGGTAGCAATTGGGATTTCTCTCTTTCCTTTTTTTTAAACATTAAAAATAGATTTATTATTTAAAAAAATTTTTAACGTTTTTATTTTTGAGAGAGCACGAACAGGGGAGGGGCAAAGAGAGGCGGAGACACAGAATCCAAAGCAGGCTTCAGCCTCTGAGTGGTGAGCACAGAGCCCAGGGTGGGGCTTGAACTCATGAACTGTGAGATCATGACCTGAGTCAAAGTTGGACGCTCAACCCACTGAGCCACCCAGGCGCCCCTAAATAGATTTTTTAAATGTTTATTTATTTTTGAGAGAGGAAGAGAAAAAGCACAAAGGGGGGGAGGGGCAGAGATATGGGGGAGACGGAGGTTCCGAAGCGGGCTCGGGGAGCTGACAGTCGAGAGCCCAGTGCAGGGCTCGAACTCACTGCAGTCAAACGCTTAACCAACTGAGCCACCCAGGCACTCTCTCTTTCTTTCCTTGCCCCGTTTTATTCTGAGAAGGCCAAACCCCGAGTCCCACAATGGCCCGAAGTGCTATCGTGGCAACTCAGAACTTCTGAGCAGTCCTAGGGCAAGGTGTTCATATGGCTTCATTGCCAGTTTCCCTCCCAAATGACCACCACCAGGGCCGACTCTAGGCACCAGCTGGAGGGTAAGGTGAGGAGAGTGGACAGGAACTCCGGGCATTTAGAATCTGCCCTGCCCGCAGACGTTTGGGATTGAAAACTCAGGACAGGAAGCCTCTTTG
The DNA here is from genome assembly GCF_003009895.1 of Hyaena hyaena. NCBI lineage: Eukaryota > Metazoa > Chordata > Mammalia > Carnivora > Hyaenidae > Hyaena > Hyaena hyaena. The sequence continues at coordinate 4,603,804 of NW_024080642.1, read as the reverse complement.
AATGTTTGCAGGAGACACACATCCAAGTTCAACTGGCTCAGTCTGGACTGAACCACCCAAAGGAGACTGAGCTACCTGTCCTGACCTGCTTGTCAGGGTGCTGGGCTGTCTCCGTGGAGGCGGAAACAGCAAGAATGTCCCTCGTCCCCAGAGCAGCAGCTCTCAGGCTCCCTTGTGGGAGCTTACCCTGTAAAGTAATTATACTTCCAGCCACTTCTGCTGCTGCTCGGCCCTCTCGAGGAATACCTGCACCACTGCTCAAGGTCACACTTGTTCACCATTATCTGGACAGCGTATTAGCCTTTTTTTTTTTTTTTTTTTTTAGTTTATTGATTTTGAGGGGGAGGGGAGAGGCAGAGACAGAATCCTAAGTTCAAGGCAGGGCTTGAACTCACATGAGATCATGACCTGAGCCCAGATCAAGAGTCTAACTCTCAACAGACTGAGCCATCCAGGCGCCCCCAGTAATGATTTTTTTTTAAAGGCTAATACAACCTGAAGTAAAACGTTAATGATGGGGGGAGTCGCCTGCTGGTTTGGATAGTCTGAGCCAGGGAGTTCTGGGAGGGGTTCGGGAGGTGAGAGTTCCAAGCAAGTTCCCTACATGGGGTTAGAAGCTGTGGTCAGGAGGAGAGCTGTGGATCAGTGGCTGTAAAGTCGTTTGCTGCCCCGGTGCTGGGCCGGTAACGCCCAAGTGGCAGGCCTGGTAGGAACTGACACAGGAGAAAGGGAAGAAAATGCACTGCTTGCTGCCCTGAAGAGTGCCAGCCCACATTGCCAGACCTTTCCATTTCCTTCGAGAACGCAAGTAGCTGCCTTTTATGTAAAATCTCCCGGTTTTAGACAATGACGGGGCACCTGGCTTGGTCAGTTGGTAAAGCACGTGACCCTTGATCTTGGGGTTGTAAAGTTCGAGCCCCACAGCGGGGCATGGAGTTTACTTCAAAAATAAAATCTTCAGGGGTGCCTGGCTGGCTTCAGTTGGAAGAGCATGTGAGTCTTGATCTCCGAGTCATGAGTTCAAGCCCCACATGGGGTGTCAGATTACTTTAATAAATAAAACTTTAAAGAAAAAAGTTAATAAGTTAAAATGAAATCTTTAAATGATGACAGTGGAATGGAAGTCTTAAAAACTATTATATGGCCAAAGAACATTTCTGGGGCCAGAATCTGGCCTGTGGGCTGCCCCCTCTCCCCCCAGTCTGTAACTTCTGCTGTCAGTTTGTTTTCTCATTCTTTCCTCTGCTTCCTACCTTCCCCGTTGAACTTCTGGCTGCCAGGTACGCCTCGGCCCTGCAGGACACAGTGGACACCCACAGACTGTTCCGGAGCCGCTCCCTGCGAGAGTTCGAGGAGACCCTCTTCTGCCACACCAAGAGTTTCCCCATCAGCTGGGACACCTACTGGGACCACAACGACCCCCTCCGGGATGTGGACGAGGCCGCCGTGCCCGTGTTGTGCATCTGTAGTGCTGATGACCCCGTGTGTGGGCCCCCAGACCACTTTCTGCCCGCCGAACTCTTTCACAGCAACCCCTACTTCTTCCTCTTGCTCAGTCACCACGGAGGCCACTGTGGCTTCCTGCGCCAGGAGCCCTTGCCAGCCTGGAGCCATGAGTTCATCTTGGAGTACTTCCGGGCCTTGACCGAGTTCTTCCGAACGGAAGAGAGGATGAAGGGGCTGAGCAGGCGCCGAGCTTCGTTCCTAGGGGGCCGCCGTCGCTGGGGAGCCCCGCAGAAGCGGGAGGTCTCTCCCTCTTCCCATCTGGAGGAGATCTTTAGCTGGAAGCGATCGTACACAAGGTGAGGTCTGGCCCAGGAACACCCCCAAGTCCTGCACAGAAGAGCAGGGCTGGGCATGCAAGGGTCCTGAAAAGGTGGCGAGGACTGAAGGCAGCAAGCGGTCCCAGCTCCTGGCCACTGACTCAGCCCCTTCTCTCTTGAACTGGTCCGTGGGCAGAGATGGGACATCAGCAAGCTGGTGCTCCCTTTACCCGGAGAGCACTCCCACGCCAGGCTTTGCTCAACCCCTCCCGGCTCTTCCTGGTCAGCAGCTGGGCTGTCACGGTCACTGTGTCCTGTCGCCGACCTCTTAAGCCAAAGAATAGCACCACTGAAGCGCATGGACTCAGGAGAAAATGCTCTCACTCGAAAGGACTAAAGAGCAAATGGGTTTATGTATGTCATCGGGGAGCTGTGTCCCACATAAATAATCGCTCTGTGACCCTGATTCTCCAGCTGGAGCTACTCACTGCCGTGAGGACAGGATGTTTGTGTCTCACTTAGTCCCACTTCCCTCATTTGGTTCTGTGGTTGTGACTCTCTGCTGACTTCACGCTGCGGCAGCTGTGGAAGCCCCTAGAGCCGCGTGTCTGCGTCAGTGTTGCGTGAGTGTGAGAAAGGCGGCCGAGGCAGTGGGTGCTTGCTGAAGCTGGGGTGGTGAGGTCATGGTATGGAGTGTGTGTGTCTGTGCCTGGAAGACTGAGGTCCTGTCTTTCAGAATGGTCTTGCAAATCTTGGTTGGGCGGATCTGGGGCTTCCAGCAAGGACCTCAAGCCTAGAGAGATCTTAAGGATGATTTTAAGAAAAGGAAGTCCTGGAACGCTTGAGTGGCTCTGTTGGTTGAACGTCCAACTTCGGCTCAGGTCGTGATCTCACAGTTCGTGGGCTCGAGCCCCGCGTCAGGCTCTGTGCTGATGGCTCAGAGCCTGGAGCCTGTTTCGGATTCTGTGTCTGCCTCTCCCCTGCTCACACTCTGTCTCTCTCTGTCTCACTCTCAAAAATAAATAAAGATTTAAAGAAAAAAAAAAAGAGGAAGTCCTCACACACAGAGTCTGCCAGACCATGGTTCAAAGAGCCAGACACTCAGGAACTCTAGCTATTCCCTCCAGTACCATTCTTGGAGATTATTCCAGAAAACCTGAGGCAAGGCCAGTTCTCCCCTGCCACGTGGGCTTTTTCTCTAAGTGGCAAAAAGATACAAACCTTGTATCTTCGGTGTTTTCTGGAAAGTTGCCCTCTTTCCTGACCCTACTACTAGTCTCTTCCTCTCCAGAGCCTGGAGACACACCTGGGACCACAGAAAACACAAGTTCCAAGAGGTTGCCTAGCGCTGACTCAGTGGTTTATCAATATTTCCCATGAGCGTGCTTTTTTCTGGTCAATTTAATCAAAAGGCCATCCGTGTAGACGTAGAAAAAGCTTCTTCCTGGATCTCGCCACTCAGTGACTGGTTTTATGGTGTTTGGTTTTATGAGGAGTAACGCTGAAGACCAGAGTAAAATAAGGCATCATCCAGATTGATCCGCACATACTGGTTTGGATTAGGCCATTAAAAAATGCAGCGGCCCATCTACTTCTATGTGTTGCTAAGAGCTTTGCCCTGAAGTTTTAATTTGTCATCAAGAAAGGAGACACCTGCTTTGACCCGAAGCTTCCATCCTGGCCTCACAAACAGCAAAGCAATTTTAAAGAGCAGAGATGTCTATCAAAAGCCGTGTCCTAAGGCTTGAAATGAGGAATTCCTGGGGCCATACTTTTCGGCTTTGGATGATCTTAGTCCAGGCTGCTGCTTCTAGATCAAATAGGAAGAAACTCTGAACTAGCCAAGAATCTCGCCCAAAGTGCAGACAACAGTCAGCTGTATCTAAGGCACATTACCCTGTCAGGAAAAAATGTCTTCCCTTCTTCCTCATTTCTTGCTCCTCCTCCTCCACATTCCTCGTCTAACATTCTTTCACCATTTTTGAGCAGGAGAAATAATAAGGAACTGAAATCTAAAGGAGCCATTCTGTTGCTGGTTATCAGCCTTGGCATGGGGCTTGCTGAGGAAGAATTACTGACCTCCGGCCACTCCTCTCCCCCAGCCTCTGGTACTGTGGGGATTTCAGTTAATTAGGGTCTCGCAGTCCCACATGCAGGGCTGAGCATCATTCAGAACTGCCTGCAAAATGGGAAGCAGCCCAGTGGTTTTTAAGCCTTCGGTTTGCAGTGCCCCCCCGGGGCTGAGCTCTGGATTGTTTCCGGTATCTGGTATCTGGCCATGGGATTCTGGTTCTTTAAGATAATAGCTTTGGGAGAAATTGTGGTTGGTTTTCTTTTCCTTTATTATAAGAAAGCAAGTTTGTAGGGGTGGGGTGCATGTACCTACATATAAAATTTCCTCTCAGGTGCAGCCCAGGCTTCATTAATTCCCTTTGGCCCGTACCTAAACCCCAAAGTATTTCTCCTCTGTGTCCCTTGTGCTTATAATCTATCTCAGGAAGCTACTTCTTTCTCATCTTCCCATTACTGCTTTTTCAGCTCACTTTGCCAAGAGTGTGCAGCCCCTTTCGGGGCATGTCTAGGTGACCCTGTCCTTCAGTCTAACAGTGAAGGCATCGCCCATATTGGCTCCACTTTGGTTAATAGCTAATTATATGAAAGCAGCTGGAAGAACTCCAGGCACACGATTCTGAGAGAATATGTGATCCTTGAACAAAATACCAAGTTATGAGTTTGAGGAAGGAAAAACCAAACAACAAAACAAAACTAGCCTCAGAGAGGGCATCAGAACAAAAACAAACAAAAACAAAACTAAGACAACCCAAGGAAGTACCTCTGAGTCGGGTTTCTAGGTCTCAAGTCTTACAGGATCCTCTTGGGCCCTCATTCACTTGCTTGCCTTCCTTTTGGTCTCTTCGTTATTTATAAACACCTTCAAATGGTAGGAGAAAACAAAGAAACAAAAAAATTCCCCCAAACGCCATGGCTTAAAGGAGGCGAGACCTCAGATGTAGGTGGAGTCCTCTGTCTCCTCGCATTGGATCAGAATGCCAGGAAGCAAACAGTTGCCTCGAAGGTTGAGCTCTTAGTAGTGAGTTCTGGTCTCTGATACCTAAGACTGTGCTAGCTAGAACTTGATTCTCTTAAAGAATTAGTATTTCGTGTATTTATACATAGGTTTCTAGGGAGGCTTGGCCAGAGACTACGGTATGAAAAACAAAGCACCAAATCCTCACTTTGAGGCGATATCATCTCTGTTTTGGGTGAAGGTATCCTTTCTAAGACGTGAGTACTGTTAGAAAAAAGTCGACACAGGAAATAGCATTTTGGCTTTATATATAACCTCAAAATTACCCCAGACTCAGAATCTCCTCTGTACTTACTTTCCACCCAGACCACAAGAGCCTTTGTCAGCCACCCTGAGCAATACCACGGTATCTTCCTTTAGAATGAACTTCAGCATGCATTCCTCTCCCTACTTAAATAAGCAGACACAATTGGCCACTTTGGTAGGACTTCGTAACAATGCCAATGAGTATTTGTGATTCTATAGCCAAGCCACAATGAATGGCATCAGAAATCTTCCCTACTTATTAGAGTTTGTGAGACAAGATTGACAAGTTATACATAGGGAGTGCCTGGAGACGGAATGAGCGCCTCAGGAAGTAGCAAGTCCCGTGTCACTGGTGGGACATGCAAGCTGGACTGCCATTTGGCACACATCAAGGATGGGACATGTACTGAGAGATAAGGGGGGGCCTACGTTAGTTTTCTTTTTTTTTAAATGTTTGTTTTGAGAGAGAGACAACATAAGCAGGGGAGGGGCAGAGAATCCCAAGCAGGCTCTGTGCTCACATTTCCCTTGCAGTAGAATATGTGAGATTTCACAAACCGTGAGATCATGGAGCCGAAATCAAGAGTTGGATGCTTAACTGACTGAGCCACTCAGGTGCCCTGTTTTTTTTTTTTTTTTTTTTTTAAGTAAACTCTACAACCAATATGGGGCTTGAACTCACAGTCCCAAGAGCAAGAGTAACGGGCTCTACTGACTGTGCCCCAAGCCAGCCTGGTGCCCCAAGGGTGGCCTAAAGTCTCTTCTCATCTGAGAGTTAGTGAATTGAAATAATGCTAATGAGCTCGGTGGGTTGTAAAGACTTTTGGTTGGTTGGAATCAAGATCACAGACCTGATCCAGAATCTGGGAGTTGGAAGACGACATAAAGATCTTAATGGAAATAACCTTGCCAAGGGGCACCTGGCTGGCTCTGTTGGTGGAGCATGTGACTCTTGATCTCAGGGTTGTGAGTTCGAGCCCCATGTTGAGTGTAAAGATTACTTATAAATAAAATCTTAAGAAAATAATAACCTTGCCAAAGTGACCAGAGGATGTTTTTCAGATACCCAATAATTTTGCTCTAAAGTATCCAGGAAGCACTAAGAGTTTGAAAGAAAAGTGGAGTTTCATTAAAACAATCAAAAGACACTAACACATCAAAAATAAATGTCTCTAGCCCCTGTGCCTCCAGCTTTCCTGTGTTATGAGGTAATACACTAGTACTTATCACCAGTGCTGTTGAACAGAAACTTCTCTCCAACTTGTTTGCCTCTGAATAATAAATTCAGAGTCTCCCTGCAACAATGGAATGTCATTATTTTTTATATCTCCAGAAACAAAGGCTCTGTTTGTCTTCTGAAGTCCTATGTGTACTGAGCCATGCCTGCTTACCGACCTGCAGAGTTAACAGAGCCTTGCTGCACATTCTCTCTTCGTTGGCTGTTGCCTCACTTCTGTCCATCCAGCTTGTGTTCCCAGACACTATCCAGTGGCAGCTCTGTTTAATCAAAAACCAGGCCTCCTGCTCTGGGCTAATAATTTCCCAGCAAGCTCAAAATCCCCTGATCATCAATGGTACCTACATAGACATATTTTCCAGTGAGCGATTAGTAACTTGGGTGTTGAACAGAGTACTGAGGAAGTAGCCTGGAGATATGGGTTCTATTTTCTACTTTATCCGTGACTCGTAGGACTTCGGGAAAGTTATTTTACGAGTTGTTCCATATGAAAAGATTGAGACTGTAAATAGGCCTTAATTCAGAAGGTCTGTTGGGATATAGTAAAACAATAAAAGTAGGTAGGTCCTAGGGGCGCCTGGGTGGCTCAGTCGGTTAAGCGTCCGACTTCAGCTCAGGCCATGATCTCATGGTTCGTGGGTTCGAGCCCTGAGTCGGACTCTGTGCTGGCAGCTCAGAGCCTGGAGCCTGCTTCAGATTCTGTGTCTCCCTCTCTCTCTGACCCTCCCCTGCTCATGCTGTCTCTCTCTCAGAAATAAATAAAACATTAAAAAAAATTTTTTTTTTCAAGTAGGTAGGTCCCCTTCTCTGAGTCTACTTAGTCTGTCAACCAGAGCTCAAAGACCTCTAGGATGAGGTGGCATCTGCCTTCAGATCGGATTCTCCAGTTCTTACGAGGCCAAGAAGTTCCAGTTATTAATTCTATGGCAAAGCTGGGAAGGGCCTATATGAGCTGGGTCCTGGGCTGCTCAGTTGAGGACAAACTCTCCCTGCCCCCTGCCCAAACACAAGTGCACACACACTCTGATAACCATGTTATAGCTAATAGGTTGCACACTAACTCATTTGTTCCAGCTCCAAGCTATCTGTTTTCTTAGTTCTTATAAAGGATGGTCAGAAAAGACGTGGCTTTAAGATCTCACCATTATTAGTTATGGGGCTAAAGCCCAGACCTCAAATCAATCAGGCCGTACTTTGCCTTTTCCAGTCTATCACTGGCTGAGATGACAGTAAATAATGCCCATTTTAGACTTCATAAAGCATGGTAACAAAAGGGGAAAGAGTCTGTCTTCGGAGCTGCTCTAGTACACAGCTCTGTGGGGGAAACCACACACATTAATCTATAAATGGCACCCATAAGGTTTACTGCATAGCCTGCAGAGCCTCAACACCCTCAACGACTCTTGTCTTCCTCTGCCATTAAGAACAAGTATCTGCAGATATAGTAGCAATTAAAGTCACTAACTGGCCACGGCACATGCAGAAAACCCCATTCTGCAGCTGGCATCTCTGGGATGCAAGTGATAGCCCTAGCTTATCGCCACTGTGGCTGAGAGCTAGCCAAACTCTACGGTAAATGTCTATTTATGTTCAAAATTCTTTTACACTCAGGTAGGATAGGTTTTGACTGTTGAAGCATAGCTCAGAGCATAACTCAAGAGCATCTTTGATGTGTTCAGACAATGACAAATTAGGCATTTGCTTTGGGTTGACAACAGAGGATATATAAGCTGCAAGTTTACACAGCTCTCCTTCCACAGTTTGAAGAGCTAAAATGTGGGGAGAATGCAGAAAGAAATCTTTTTTTTTAAATGTTTTTAAATGTTTATTTTTGAGAGAGAGGATGGGAGTTGGGAAGGGTCAGAGAGAGGGAGCCACAGAAACTGAATCAGGCTCTAGGCTCTGAACTGTCAGCACAGAGCTCAATGTGGGGCTTGAACTCACCGACTGTGAGATCATGACCTGAGCTGAAGTTGGACGTTTAACCCACTGAGCCATCCAGGCGCCCTAGAAATCTCGTTTCTTAAGCATTTTTTGAGTTCCTCCAAATTCAAGGTAGGAGGTTAGAAATGTTGGCCATAGGAGATCTAGGATCTAATCGTCGCTCTCCCACATAATTACACTATATAAAATGTTAATATTGAAATAGCTAAGTGTCAACATACTAGGAGTTAAAAATCTGTGTTAAGAAGTTAAAAGTGGGGCACCTGGGTGGCTCAGTTAGTTAAGCATCCGACTTTGGCTCAGGTCATGATCTCACAGTTTGTGGGTTCAAGCCCTACATCGGGCTCTGTGCTGACAGCTCGGACCCTGGAGCCTGCTTTGGATTCTGTGTCTCCCTCTCTCTCTGCCCCTCCTCTGCTCATGCTCGGTCTCTCTGTCCAAAAACCAAAACAACAACATGTTAAAAGTGCTTTTTCAGACACTATTCTCTTCAATAAAGTAGGTAATAATTACACTTTTAAAAATGACACTTACAGGGCACCTGGGTGGCTCAGTTGATTGAGCGTCCGACTTTGGCTCAGGTCATGATCTCGCACTCTGTGAGTTCAAGCCCCACATCAGGCTCTATGCCGACAGCTTGGAGCCTGGAGCCTACTTCCGATTCTGTGTCTCCCTCTCTCTCTGCCCCTCCCCTGCTCACACTATCTCAAAAATAAATAAACGTTAAGAATTAAAAAAAATTTTTTTAATGACACTTAAAAGCTTCTAATTAGGGTGCCTGGGTGGCTCAGTGGGTTAAGTGACTGATTCTTGGTTTCAGCTCAGGTCATGATCTCACAGTTTGTGGGTTCAAGCCCTGTGTCAGGCTCTGCACGGTCAGCTCAGAACCTGCTTGGGAGTCTCTCTCTTTCCTTCTCTCTGCACCTCCCCTGCTCATTCACTCTCTCAAAGTAAACAAGCCTTTAAAAAAAGTTATCTAATTAACATGAAACTCCCTCTTCCCAAATTAGCCTCTGACAAAAATAGTCACGTTAACAGCGCAACAGGGCTAGATTAGAAATTTTCCCCATATAGAGGCAGAAAATATGATTTTCAAATCAGGGAAGGTAAAACCACCCACATGAAACCACCATTTGAAGTTCTGTACAAGGTCCAAGAACTGCATACACTCGTGTCTGTGTGTGTGGGAGGAGTTGCAGTTACACAGACTGTAACCCGGGTCTACATAAAACCAAAGAACCTGCATCAAACCATTAAAACCTAAATGAGAACCACCTCACACCCACAACACAATCGCCCACTTCATTCTCTGGGCAAAGAGAATTTGAGGCCATTTGATTAAGAGGGTTTACCTCTGTATCAGAGTTCACTCTTCCCTGTATCTTACACATTTTTTGTAATAACCCCAACATCCAGCACAGTGCCTGAGATTAATAGTCACTTAACTGAAATATACTTTATCTTTGGAAATAAAATTACCTTAAAAAACTAAGCAGACACTCTGTGTACTAAAATTACTTTATTACAGTTGATTTTTTTTAAACATTTCCTTTGCTATGATACAAAGGATACTTACAAACAAAATATTACATATGACCTTGTTTTCGCTCTTATGTTCTGACAACTTGGTAACAGCTTTAAATGCACAATCTATACAATTAATACAGGTTATATATGAACTATAAGGTATGTTGAACCAGAAGAATACTGACAATATACTGTACAATAAGCCTTACCAGTTAGTGCTGCGGACCATTTCTACCAAAAGGAAAATGCACATCTGTACAGTCACCTTTACCAGCTGGTGCTGACAGTGAGGGAGAGGCTTCTTCCCCATTGCAACCCTTGATAAGCCTCCACTGTGGGCATCTGTTTGGTCCGAAAATTGAGAGGACTGTGTATATTTAAAAGTAGTCATCGGTAAAGTGGCAGAACACCACTTTCAACATGATAATCTCTCACCAAAAAAATCAGTCCTAGTTTTAAAAGACCACAAGTCCTTTGTCTACCGTGAAAACCCTACAGGCTCAAGGGCTTTGGGAGATGAGAAGATGAAGGCTGCCAAAAAACGAGGCAAGAAACCAAGCCAAAATCTAGGTCTTGCAAAATCATCATTTTCCCCTTCACCAAAGGGAAGTAGAAATGTACAAATTCATTGATGAACCTCAATGATAACGTATCAGTTAGCTGATAACCCTCATTTTATCTGGACTCCTGACTTGTGGGAATAACTGAAAGAGATCGTGAATAATATATACCACTTTTAGAAAAGAACTTCTTGCTTAGTTAACATATTCCTTTTAGCCACCAAAGCTGGTCCTGGGCTATTACAGGTGTGCATTCATCTCTCAATGGTCTACTCAGAAATGATAAGGTTACAGCTTTTTTTCTTTTCTTTTTTCTTTTTTAAATAAAAAAGCAATTGACTGAAGCATTTTTCTTTTTTTTTTTAGGTAAATAGCAAAAATAAAAATAAAAACCAATCCTGGCATTTGCACAAATGATGCAAATGGAGCGACGTGGCCTGTAAGGTAAGGGGTTAGTAGAAAGGAAGAGAGAAGTGAAGAAAATTCAGAGAAAACGATGTATTAACTTTTCTTCTTAAAAATTTCTACAATACATGTGCAAAAAAATCATGCTGGTTGAGGAAAACAAAGGGAAATGAGTATATAAAACTAAAAACATAAATAATATGTTTGGATGACTGGTGAAAGCAGAAACCAACCTGGGTTACAAAAAGGATTATACATTCAAGATGCTCTTAAACCCAGTGGGATAACTTATGTTAAAACTGTGTTAATAGTTACGTTAAAAATCTCAAGTTTGTTTTTAAATCTTCACAATACAAGCAAAGCTGTTTTAAAATATACACTATACATATTTCTCAAAGTCTCTCCAACCTCATTAATGCGCATTAGGCTATCTTTTTCATATACTAAAACAAGGGGGTTCTGAAAGCTAGGTTGCTCAGAGTAACCCATCCATTATTTAAATGTTTGTCTTAAGTTTTAAATGGGTTAAAAATTTTAGCAGACTTACATAAATAGGATTTAGCAACACAAGTGTTAATTTAAAAAACTCTAAAGCATTTACAAATTATCTGGTTGGAACAGTGTGGGAAAGGTATGTGCACTATTACTTTAAAATGTTATTTACATCAGACCACTGCTTTTGTAAAAATTTCTGTAAAAGATAAAAAACAAAACCCAATAAATTTGGAGAATTAACCTATTCTAACCTAGCACAGAAGGATCAAAAAAGGAAAGGTAAAACACGAACAAAATCATCTTCTAGTAGAAACCCCACATGTCCTCTCCACTTGGATTTTGCCCTATGAAACCACCTGCAACTCCTAATAGGCTCGTATATCAAGTGTCAAGATAATGTGGTAAAATATCTTGTCAGATACATTACTGGCCTCAAGTGGACTTTAAAAAAAATTCTTCCACCTTGCTGTCTCTGGCTTGGATTATTTTTGGACACATACATGTAATTAATTGGAGGGGCACTCTAAGTAGGCACAATTCCCATTTAATGTGGAAGAAAAAGTGTAACATATAAAATGTTGGGGAGAAGGGGTGGTGGTTTCTTTGATATTATGAAATGCAAGGAAGCACATTTGGAATGGGCACCAAAAACGAGCTATCTGGCAACACACCAGGGGCAGCCAACATCTTAATAAACTAAATATAGTTGTCTATGACGAAAACGGGGGTTAAAAGGGTCCAGGACACCCCTCCCCCACTATTTGATATGTGCCAAATAGTCACATGGACCAGCCAGAATCTGAAAACATTAAGCAGGTACATCTTTTTAAATCACATAATTCACTCCATGACCATGTGCAACTTATAGTAACAATAATGTTCATGCTGAGGCAATGTACTTGAGGGCTCAGAAAAAGCAAAATGTGCCACTGAGAGAAACCTGTTCCCATACAACTGGTCTTCATGCTTTCACGTGGCCCTGATACACCTTTGAAGCTAAGCCAAGCCATGCAAAAGCAAAGAGTACACACTTTTCATTAACATTGGTATCTCATTCTTCTAAACTCCACTGACCTCAGAGTTGCCACTGAAACATAGGAGTACTGAATGTATACAAATGACGGTTCACGGATTTTTTAAAATGCATTTCCCTCGTCTATGTTTACCAGCCTGTAATACCTTAGGCTACAAGGCATTTCAGAGAAAGGTTTAGTGGGGATGACGAAGGAACATATGCAATTCTGGAAATAGGAACAATGCTCCAGAAATGGGATCAACGTGCCAGCAATTAGCATAGTTCACTTCATCTGAAAATTCAGCTAGAGCCCAATAAACAGTTCCAAGACATAATGTTATCACCCGCATAACTCACATAAACATGAAAACTCTTGCACTTTATAGACAAAACACACATCTGTAAACATGGCCACTGGGGGAGGGAGGCTCCCTACCTCATTCATGATCGAAAACATGTAATCATTATATTAAATAAAATGACTTTGCTTCAAAAGATGTAAAACCTGACCAACGAATAAGCTTCACTTTCTCCTGTTCAACAACATTTAAGCATTAATTCTAAAAATGTCACCTAGGATGGTTTCAGGATTAGACGCTAAGACCGCAACTGGCAATGACAGCAACTCCTCTCTAGCTGGCACAGACTTATAAACTTTAGTACAAAAACAAAAAAATACAGAAACTAGGTCAATTTGTTAGCTACATATTTACAGATAATTACATGATTTTTTCACTCATAATTGCTAAAAACTATGAGCGAAAAGGAAACTGTGCAGGCTGAATTACCCGTACTTTGGGGGGGCTCCTTGGGCATTAAGACACCCTTTTCATTCATTCAGAAATCTCATCTCTCCACTTTTTCATGGCAAACTACCTACAGACGTCCAGGCTGGTATATCCAGTGGGCATCCTGTTTCAGAGAGGATTCACTTTTTTTCTATATTAAAGAAGAATCTCTTGTATATTTAAAATAAAAAAACAAATCCGACACAGACACATACATACACATACAAAAAAAATCTCTCCGTAACTTCAAAAAGCTAGGATTGCTGGGAAACAGTTAACAGTGATGGTGACATAGTAAATGGCTCCCCAATTTTAATTCTCTGCCTTTATTTTCTTTAAAGGATATCTATTTTTGGGTGGGTGGGAGGGAAGTGCAAGTTTAAGAAACCCACAAGAGGCAGGTAAGGTGCATACTAATTTATATTTCTTATAATCTGAAGACTGTCATTAGGCCAAACGGGTTCTCTTCCTTTGTGTGAATGAATTTTTGGAAATCTGAATATAAACGAGGGAAAAATTAGTCAACATGACCTTAAAGGGGGCTACCAAAATTCAGTAGAAAAATATAAACGCACAATAACGGAAGAGTTCTCAGCTTCACTTTCTTTTTCTAGACAGTGTTTAAATAAAACTTACTTCCTTACAAATTAATAGTCACTTCCAATGCAGACCTATTGTGGTGATTTCGTAAAAGTGCAGACAACATAACCACACACACAGCAAGATAGACTTCAATCAGTAGTCCTTGCATACAAGAGGCAAGTCTGCTAAGTGTACAGCACAGCCTTCATCCTTTAAGGAATTGGAGGATGGGAAATTTCCAGTTCTCAACTTAAGAGCAGGTGAGTGCCTTCTCAAAGGCAATGCTACAACCTCGGGGGCACTACCGTGTTAGGTTGAGGGAAAACAAGAGAGAATCTCTCTTTAATAACGACCTGTATTTTGGTAAGCAGCTCAAAGATGACAGCCCAAGTTCTGGCTTTGTTCCTTAGAGAAGGTAGTTTTCTATCTAAGAAACAAGAATCTCTTCTTCCACCATTATAGATTTCACACTTTACACCTTAAATATATTATTTTCTGACTTGAATACACACTACACACTTCACATTGTGAGCATGGGACAGAATGGAGGACCATATAAACCTCCCAGGAAAGGGATGCTGTATCGGGCCAAATCTGTGCTTGAATAGTAGTGGCTCAGAAGGGCTGGAAGGTGCACAAAGAACTTAACTATTCGCAAGCAAGAAGAGGCAGCTCAAGGGAGAAAGCCCCACACCAATACCATATCCTTCTCTCCCAGTGGCCATTTCCTGTTGATCTCATGGTTTAGGAGAACCTTAGATGCTTTAACAGTAATTCCTTTCTTGGCTGTTTTGGTCCTCAGCAAAATGTGTAAGTATTAGTATCAATGGAGTAAAAAAAGAGTAAGAGGATCAATGGCATCACTATTAAGAAATACACCGAGATCATGCACATGGAGACTGTGTGACTTACTGGTTTTTCATCATCTTGGCAGAGGAATCACCACCAGTGTTTGTAATTTCCACGGTTCATTTCTCTCTGTACCACTTATCATTTATTGCATCACAACACAAACTCAGAGACACTAACTGGCTCCTCCCCCGGCATTATTTTACTGCATTGCAACTTATGGTTCCACATTTACTTAACTTTCTTTCCACCCACACAAGTGCTAAGAAGGGAGTAAAAAAGAAAAGACTGCATCTAATGACCACCTTCTCATAAATATCAACCCAGAATACTCATTCTTAAGAAACACATGCATTCTTGCCTTAACTGAGGACTGAAATAACAAAATAACATAACCTTAAGCACCCTGATGGAAATGTACAGTATGAGTTACATCCATCTATCTATACACACATATAGACACTCATATGTATATACAATATATACATACAAATGATAATAGCTATACCAAAATGTGCATATTTAACACAGTTTTAAAAAGCCAGTAGATCATGGTATAATACAATTTATTTCCACTAGTGAATGGCACAAATGGAGAAATGCAAAGGAGGTGTTTCAAGTACAATAGTTATTTTTCACAGGTGAAAATAAACAGTATTATTCCAGTGTCCAACACAATGTGTTCTATAAAAGTTTAAAATGCCAGACATTTAGTACTTAAAGAAGTAGAAAGTTACTAGTCAGCCTTACGGTCTGAAAAAGATACTCACAGAGTTTTCGATTTTGGGATGGGGGGTTGGAAAAATAGGAAGGAGTGTCAAGGACAGTTTTAGTGTACTGAATGGTCTTGATGTCTAGGCAGCTGAAGATGATAATGACTTTACTAAAAAGTTCAATTTACCAATAAACCCTTGGCCTTGGGTACCAAGCATATTATACCTGTGGGGGTGGTTCAAATGCAGGACTCTTTAACTCTAGGCATAGAAAGGACTAAAAGAACTGACAGCTCTAAATAAAAACAATATAAACACATTTTCCGGCTAACATTATCTATATCATGAAAATACTTTCAGATACTATAATTTGGGGTTAGAGCTAACTTTAATAAGAGGAGAAAAAGTATGTGCAAAAGGAAGGGAACCCAATTAGGGAATAGTATATTTCAAGGTATGAGGTTTTGCATTTTTAAAATGCTAACTTAAAAAAAGGGAGAGACAGTGAACACAAGAAACTTTTTACTGCCAAGCTCTGGATACCAGATATAGCATTTACAACTTTCTGATATGCTGGACAAATTTCCCATACTTTTTATTTTCTTAAATACATATATACCGAGTGAACACCAACACTGGGGAGGAGGTAGTATTAATTTGATCAGATGTTGACATTTGTACACTGACTCAGAAAGTGCCTGCTTCTTTCTTTAGGATCTCTCAAAACCTTTCAAATTTTCCTGCTATAACCTTTACTCTCCGATGATTCCTATCATGTATGAGATTCCTCAGAAGTCAGATCTTACAAACACACACAAACCAATTAAGTGGAATTATTTTTGCAAACTATAAATATTTTAATTAAAATTAACTTAATGGAATAATTCAGGTATAGTCATGACCTAAATGTAAAACTGGTTGTCATGCAATTCAATCAGATAGATACAAAGCCCTACTGGATAGACATGCGGAGTCAGTATTCAATCACGACTTTACAAGCATATATGAACTCAGTAACTCGATTTGACTAATTTAAGTCCACAAGTAGACTCTAGCATGTATCATTGGTAGTATTTTGGATTTTGAAGAGTTTCGTATGCAAAACTGATCTGCTTCCATATTCCACCCCCTCCAGTAGTACAGATGGGTCAGAATGAATAATAGTTTTTTGAAAGATATCAAATTCCATTACATTTTTGGACCCTTAACTATTTCTAAAGAGCTCTCATATCATTTTTCTCCAAAGAGGTATATGTCTCAATTTGTTTGAAATACTGTAATATTTTAATGTAGAAAAGAGAGACTAAGAAAATTAGAAGCCCCTTTCATTAGATAGGACAAGTGCGTGTTATGTTCACCTAATAACTGGTCATCGTGAGCCTGGCCAAAAGGATAATATATTGCAGTGTTACCTGAAACACTGCCTAAACTGAGTGTGAATTCTACTGTTATCTTGGTTTTAAAAAGATTTACATTAAAATATTAATTTTTCTTCCAGTTACCTTTAAACAAATGCCAGAAACTCCTAAAGGGGAGGCTTCATGGAGATTGGGCTGACATACCTGAGGAAGACGTAAATTTGGTTGAGAAAACCAAGATTTCAACTGTTATATAGATAGATTACTGTCTGGTCATCACTCAGGTCTAGGTGTCATTGAGCGGCACTTAGAGAATTCTAACTTGGAGCCCTCTGAACACATGAAAAGCAGGACCCAGAGTTAGCAGCAAGGGTTCTTCAAGACAACTGGGGAGGGGGGGGGCAGGACAATACCTTGTAAGAAACTCTGATCTGTCACGGGGAAGGATGTTTTTTTTTTTCTCCTTCAAGTCATACTCATAGCTCCTTACCCACCTTCAACTCAATTTCCACACTGGGTGTGGAATGCCAAAGAACATCTGACTTTTAGCATTGGGTTGATCCTTCATTGCAAAACATAAAACAAAATAAAATATGCCCCTCTCTAGGGAAAAAAAAAGTTAGCTTTCATTTAGAGATTCCCTGACCACTATAACTTACTTTACCTTTTTTTTTCTTTTTTAGTTTGCCAAACTTGATAGTTCCTTTTCAGTAGTAGTTTAGCACTGAGGCTAGAGACTTCTGGAAGTGGTGTTTCCTATTGTGTGATGTTAACATGATGCCAAATGGTCACTAAGTCTCAAGGAACTAGAAGTTTTTAAGTATTGCAGCAACAAAAACAGCCCAAAAAAAAAGGGGGGGGGACCTGCACATGCAGCAAAATCTACAGTGGTGATGAGGAAAAAGTCAGCAGCTGGTAAAGTCATTGGCTCAGTGACTCCTGGTTCACTATGGCAACTAAACATTTAAATAATTGGCTAGTCTACTTGTAAACAGGAAATCCCATAAGCCAAAAGGGGGAGGATAATCAAATTATGTCTATGTAGTGTGATGAGAATTCCAATGGATGGCAGTTTGCAAATATGGCATCATTCAAATACCTCTGGCATTTGATTTGTAATTGGCTATATGTCTGTTTTTGTACAAAGTAAAACTACTGTTTGGGGTCTTGGGGGTTACAGAGCTTAGCTAGGATGAGATATCACAGTAAAAGCAACAAAATATTAGGACATATAGGCTTCATCTCCTCACTGCTGCTGAACATTCCCAGCACATGAACTTTCAGGGGCCTCTCTTCCCCTCCAGTCTCCCCTTTGAAGGCTCACGGGTTTGTTGATGCAATTCCCACACAACTTGTGATCTTCTGAAGCACCTCCAACTCACCATGCCACAAAGAAGGCACAATTGAACGGACAAAACAAAAACAAAAACTGATAAACCTATGCAGCATTCAGAAAAAGAACTCAGTTGTTTTCTACTCTCTGAAAAAGTCAATGCAACCCTTTAGTGTTTGTGGATTTCCACTTTTTTACTCCAAATGAGGCTGAGAAGTCAGACCAATTTAATAAAGAAAATACACTGGTGAGGGGATACAGGTGTGTTTCCATAATCACTTGGTTCAGAATATGCTGTCTGCCTGCTGTGAGTAGCTCATAAGAATTTGGGGTGTGGGGAAGGCTTTAGATCTTTTCACAAATTTTCTTAGAATACAGTTGCCCTAAAGTGATGACTCACACCACTATGCTGCATTCTATTTTTGCAGTGTTCAAAAAAAACCCCCAATCTAGCCGATTTCTTTTTACATACACACAATTCCCCCTTTCAAAATTTTTCCAAAAGTTAAAGAACAAAACAAAACCCGGCAGCCAAATACTATGACATCCCAATTAGTAAACACAAAACAGAATGCTTTACAAAAATGAATAAAATATACCATATGCACTCAGCGTCCACACTGTAGTACCCAAGTGAGGAGGCTGCTGTGATGATGTCTGTAGGCAGTTTCTTTTGGCAGACAGCTCCAGCGGAATTGCCACTCTCAATTATTAAGTTATGTATAAGACATGTGTGACCCATTGGATATTTGTGAAGTGACACTCGTGCTTCTGCTCATGCCCTGCTCTGTCCGTCCCCCAGAAGCTGTCCGCCTCAGAGCCTGAGGGCTATTGCGGACTCCCATACTGCTACCTCGGGGTACCCCTTGCATTGGCCCTGAAGGGTGACCCCATGGCTGGGGTCCACCTTGCATTGGATGGCCCCAAGCTTGCGGTGGGCCACCCATGGGATGACCCCAGTGAGGTCCTGGACCCCCAGTAGGATTGTGAGACCAACCAGAAGCTCCCGGGTAGCTGTGGCTAAATGCCTCAGGGGAAAGATTGGAAAGGACCATGTTACTAAAACCTAGTCTCATGCTTTCAGAGTCAAAAGCTTCAATTTCTCTGGCTTGGCGCTCCAACAGGCTTCTTATTCGTTCTGTGCGTTCATTCTGCAAAGCCAACATCTCTTCTTCAATCTGTTTGGGGTTAGGGGAGGGAAGCAAAAATAAAGGCGATTTATTTATTTATTAATTTTTTATTTTTTTTAAAAATGTTTTATTTATTTCTGAGAGAGAGAAACAGCATGAACAGGGAAGGGTCTGTGAGAGAGGGAGGCACAGAATCTGAAGCAGGCTCCAGGCTCTGAGCTAGCTGTCAGCACAGAGCCCGACACGGGGCTGGAACCCACGAACTGTGAGATCATGACCTGAGCCGAAGTTGGATGCTCAACCGACTGAGCCACCCAGGAGCCCCGAAAGGCAATTTATTTTTAAAAGTCTATAAATTAAGGAAACAATAATTACTCAGCTTTGAAGTGAATCATAAAATAGTTCACTCTATTTTATGGATGTACATTTAAAGTTGACCTTTTTTTTTTTTTAAATTGAGAGAAAGCACAAGCAAGCATGTGAGTGGGGGAGGGGCAGAGAGAGAGAGGGAGAAAGAGAATCCCAAGCAGGCTCCACTCTGTCAGCACAGAGCCCAATGCAGGGCTTGATCTCATGAAGGGTGAGATCATGACCTGAGCTGAAACCAAGAGTTGGATACTTTTTTTTATTTAAAAAAAAATTTTTTTTTAAATGTTTTTCATTTATTTCTAGGAGAGAGAGAGAGAGAGAGAGAGAGAGACAGCGTGAGCAGCGGAGGGTCAGAGAGAGAGGGAGTCACAGACTCTGAAACAGGCTCCAGGCTCTGAGCTGGCAGTCAGCACAGAGCCCGATGTGGGGCTCGAACCCACGAACTGTGAGATCTTGACCTTAGTGAAAGTCTGACGCTTAACCGACTAAGCCACCCAGGCGCCCCTGGATTTTTAACCTACTGAGCCACCCAGATACCCTGCACATTTAAAAGTTTAAATAGATGTGAGGCACCTGGCTAACTCAGTTTAAAGAGCATGTGGGGGCACCTGGGTGGCTCAGTTGGTTGAGCGTCCGACTTCGGCTCAGGTCATAATCTCACGGCTCGTGGGTTCGAGCCCCGCATCGGGCTCTGTGCTGACAGCTAGCTCAGAGCCTGGAGCCTGTTTCAGATTCTGTGCCTCCCTCTCTCTCTGATCCTCCCCTGCTCATGCTGTCTCTATCACTCTCTCAAAAATAAATAAAATATTAAAAAAAAAATAAGTAAAGAGCATGTGACTCCTGATCTCAGGGTTATAAGTTCTAGACCCACATTGGGTATAGAGATTACTTAAAAATAAATAGGAACTTAAAAACAAAATTCTATAAAGAAATTAAAGAAATGTACTGTAGGAATCATGTATAATTTATATTTTTAAAATGTGTAAGATCAAGTTCTTTTTTAAAAATTAAATTAGGTGTTTTTATATTTATTTTTCATTTGAATATAATTGATGTTACATTAGTTTCAGGTTAAAATCAAGTTCTTAAAAGCAAAGACGGGGTGCCTGCCTGACTGGCTCAGTCAGTAGAGGACATGACTCTTCATCTCAGGGTCATGAGTTCAAGCCCGATGTTGGTGTAGAGACTACTTTAAAAAAATAAATCAAGGTAATTATCGTAAATGGCTACTAAATTCATTAGGTAAAAAACTGAAAAAGAAAATGGGTAAGAGGAAACTAGCCCTATCAGACATACCATAAAGTCACTCTAATAAAATATAGTATTGGTATGAAATAGGCATTAGTAAAATAGAAATAGAATGAAGATCTCAGTTTGCAGGCTTTTAATGCAAGTCAAAAGCAGTACTTAATTTCATGGGGAAAAAACAAATAATGTAATAAGCACAATTGGCTAATACCTGGAAGGAAATGGAAATGGAATCCCATCTTAATACAATATTCCAGATAAACCAAAACTTTAAGTGAACACAAACAAACAAAAAAAACCTAAAAAGTTTTCATTAAAAAGTCAGAAGAGGGGCACCTGGGTGGCTCAGTCGGTTAAGTGTCCGACTTCACCTCAGGTCATGATCTCACGGTTCATGGGTTTGAGCCCTGCATCGGGTTCTGTGCTGGCAGCTCAGAGCCTGGAGCCTGTTTTAGATTCTGTGTCTCCCTCTCTCTTAGCCCCTCCCCCGCTCATGTTCTGTCTCTCTCTGTCTCATAAATAAATAAACTATAAAAAAAACATTAAAAAAAAGATTCTATGTAGCTACCTGGGTAGCCATCATAATCAGTTTTGAAAAACTGGAAGGTATTATAAGTAAATATAGTTGACTGTATGTAATTTTTTTTAATATTAAAAATACCTAAGAGTCAATAGACAATGAAAAAAAAGTTGATGGAGAACTCTGGAATGATCAAATTGACAAAACCTGAACCCACTGATCAATATATATATATTTTTAAATGTTTTATTTATTTCTGAGAGAGAGAGAGAGAGACACTGTGAGCAGGGGAGGGTCAGAGAGAGGGAGACACAGAATCTGAAAAAGGCTCCAGGCTCTGAGCTGGCAGTCAGCACAGAGCCCGACGCGGGGCTCAAACCCACGAACCGCGAGATCATGACCTGAGCTAAAGTCGGACGCTTAACCGACTGAGCCACCCAGACACCCCTAAAATTAGGAGTCAATAATGATATGCTAAAATTTGCTTTAAAATACTCCAGACATTCTTCCCTTCTTCCTGACTCCAACCACACAAAGTTGTGTGTGTGGAACAGGGGGATAGATAAGAAAAAATTAGCAAAATATTGATAATTTCATTGTCCTAAACCCTCCTACTTCTGTGTATGTTTGAAAATTTCCATGATAAAAAGTTTTTAAAAGATCAAGAGATAAAGGAACATTAAATTAGGTATCAAGGTTTTTGAGGATTTAAGCCAACAGTCACTGTTCTCTGCAGAAATCTAATTCAACAAATATGTTTAGGGTTATGTATCAAGTTTTCAGAAGTGCCCTTTTCAATATGAAGTTTAGCATGGGAGGCACATGCAAATAAAAATCACAACAGAATGTGGTAAGACATAATAATGGATTTATAAGGTATAGCAGAAATAAAAAGGGCTGGAGTGATTCGCTCTATAAGGGAGAAAGACGAGGACAAAGTATTGTCACAGGAGGTGGCAGAGACTGGATCCTGAAGGAAGACTACAGGTTTACCAGGAAGACAAAGGAGAGGAATAGATATTTTCAGCAGAGGGAACACATGCAAAGGCATCAGAAAATGATAAAATAATAATTATTTCAGCCAGAATGGATTCAAGTAAGAAGAGTTTGAAAATTATTGAACATTCTAAGTATTAAAGTGTTACAAAGTTTTACAGTAAGCATTTCATAGGAAGGCTGAAGAAGAATTTAAGATTACACATGGATGCTTCTTCTGAGGGAAAGACATCAAACTGTTAACTGTGGTGATTCCTGAGTGGTGGGAATAAAGACATCTTAATTTCTAATTATGTTTTTCTAAAGTTGTCAAGTTTTGTGGGTTTAAGTTGTTTTTTTTTTTTTTTTTAAGGTTTTATTTTTAAGTAATCTCTGTACCCAACATGGGGCTTGGACTCACGACCCTGAGATCAAGAGCCACATGCTCTACTGACTGGGTCGGCCAGGTGCCTCTAAACTTGTCAAGTTTTAAGAAAAATGGTTGTGAATTTGTAAAATAATTTGCCACTTTAAATATCTTTATATAAAACACCCAATTCATACAGAATTTACATATCTCTAAGGATTCAAAGAACTTCAAAGTTTCCTTTTAAATATTTTTATGTAAAACTTTCAAAAATCTATTTGCTAAAAGCATTTATTTTAATTCAAGGGATCTAATAAATGATGAGAATGTGTTGAGTATATAAGTGATCCAAATATCTTGCATATTATTAAGGACATTCATGACAAAAATATTAAACACACTGGGGAGCCTGGGTGGCTCAGTTCATTAAGCATATGACTCCTGGTCTCAGCTCAGGTCATTTTTTTTTTTTTTAATTTTATTTTTTACAAATAGTTTATTGTCAAGTTGGTTGCTCAGGTCTTGAGTTCACAAATGTGAACTCAAGCCCTGTGCTGGGTGTGAAGCCTACTTAAAAATATGTATGTATACATGTGTCTGGTTGGGGTATAGCAACCAGACATGTATTTTACAAATTAATGCTTCTCAATCTTTTATCTAGTAAGCACTGTTTTAATTTTGTTTGATTAGTTTTATCATTTCAACAATATAAAAATGAAAACTAAGATATGTGATAGACTATATTCATTTCCATTTCTTTTAAAAGATGTTAGTTATTTCTGAAATTCAGAAAGGTGGTTTCACTGGGTAGATAAGAGTTAGCATAATTAAGGCTTTTAAGGGGCTCTTCCAACCTATCTCCTTTGAAATAAAATGTGATTATTTTTATGTATTTTCAGTTTCTGCAAAGACAGGTCCTATAAAATATTCCAATTGTCAATTCTTACTTAAAAGCTATAACCATGTTGTTGGTGCTGTGACATACTGAGGGGCACCTAGGTGGCTCAGTTGGTTGGAAACCAACCAACTCGTGGTTTCCACTCAGGTCATGATCTCACAGTCATGAGATCGAGCCCCACATCTGGCTCTGTGCTGGGCATGAAGCCTTCTTAAGATTCTCCCTCTCCTCTGCCCCCATGCCCCCAAATTATTGAAAACAAAAAACAAAACCAAAAAACCACATACCAACCATGTTATTGATGCTGTAAAATACTGAGAGATAATTCAATGAAATAATAATTAAAAAGCCCATTTATACTTCAGAGACACTGCCACTTTCCATGCATGTATAAAATTCACATGGAATTTAAGATTTTAATTATGTTTTCTTGGTAAAATTTTAATGTAAAGGAAGAGTGAGAATAGCTGTAATAAGACCTCATGTGAGTCAAGTGCAGCTTCCTTTGTTGGTGTCTCAACAACCTAAAGGAACAATTTTTGGTTCATCTGGAGGCTGAAAGCAATCTTCAAACAGAACTGTTATTCATCTGTGAACAACTAACCCTGATTTCACCTCTATTTTCAGATGACTGTTTCTTATCTGTACAACCAGAAGGTATGAAGTGAAGAAAAACAGCTGTTAAAAATTTTCAAAGTTTTTGTACAGAAGGTACGTGGACTTGGTAGTTGCCAAAAATGACCCAACTGCTTTACTGTCAGGCACTTCACTTGACATGTGAACATTAGCCCTAAAAACCAAGGAGCAACTTAAAGCACTATTCATCATCCCATTGTTCTTTTATTCATAAGCACTTTCCATTATCAAAGTAATATTTTAAAAAGAAAAACAACCAATCGGGGCACCTGGGTGGCTCAGCCAGTTAAGTGTCTGACTCTTGATTATGGCTCAGGTCATGATCTCACAGTTTGTGGGTTCAAGCCCTCATCAGGCTCTGCATGGACAGTGCTGAACCTGCTTGGGATTCTCTTGTCTCCTCTCTCTCTCTCTCTCTCTGCCCCTCCCCCACTCACTTGCAGGCACTCTCCATAAATAAAAAAAGAATCAATCTACTGTATTAATACAGCCACTACTAGCATTCTTTCAATGGACTTTAAGTGTAATCTTTTTTATTTCAATCAACATATCATAAGCATTTCCCCATATTAATACTGTCTCTGTAGCCATCATAGATTTTATTGACTTGGCCATAATTATACTTAATTATATCTCTTTTAGATGGTTAAGTGTTTTATTTTTCCCCATGTTTTTATTTAAATTCCAATTAGTTAATATACAGTGTAGTATATCCTACAGATGTAGGATTTAGTGATTTATCACAAGTGCCATCCTTAATCCCCGTCACCCACCCCTACCTGCCCCCATCCCTCCAGTAACCTAGATGGTTAAGTGTTTTAAACCATTATAAAGATGTTATAATGACCATTTCTATGCATATTTCCCCCTATATTTTGGATTCTTTTCCTTAGACTAAATTCTTAGAGTATTAAATACTTAACAATTCTAAAGCTCAATATACACATCCAAATTGCTTTTCAAAATGTATAAAGTCTATGAGAGTACCACTGCCTCTTCACCAATGGGTACAGTTTTACACCAGCCTTTTGTAGAACATGTAAACTTTGGTTCATATATTGAAATAAGACTGTATCTAAGATACTAATTAGCACTGCTTAATTCTCAACCACTAGGTGGAGCTAAAAATACAAATATATTATAATAGTACCAATATTTCTCTCACAACACTATTTCTACAATACTATAAAAATTTCCCTATATTCTATTCAGTGATAATTTTGAAGGATAAGACACAGAACTTTAGATTGAATTTTAAATATTCAAATTGGAATCAGATTTATGATACCTGTACATGGAACTAGATTATTTTTTCTTTTAAAGTTTATTTCTTTGAGAAAGAAAGCACAAGCAGGGGAGGGGCAGAGAGAGGTGAGAGAATCTAGAATAGAGCTTGATGCAGGGCTCAAACCCACAAACCAGGAGATCATAACCTGAGCCAAAATCCAGAGTTAGCCACCCACGTGCCCCCAAACTAGGTTTTTCTCAAATTTCATATGCATTCTATGTTTCTCATGTTGAGAAACATAACTGAGATAATGTACTGAGACAAGTACCCCTCAGAGAAGCCAGTAATAAAGACAGCTGTCCCAGGGAAATAGTAACATCTTAGTGGATTTTTTAAGACTATACTTTTTAATATAAGAAGACATTGTATTTTTATACAGAAACAATGACAACTCTCCTTGGGCAAGACCATCAGGCAAGTCTTCACTTATGATGGATCTAAGACTATACCAGCTGTTGGAAGCTTATGGCCCAGGAATTCTTGAATACGGCTCTGAATCCTGGATCCAATTAATATTCTACTACAGATGCCCCTTAAACAACACAAGAGATTGAATGACATGGATCCTCCTACATGTGAGTTTTTTTCAGTAAATACAGTATAGTACTATAAATGTATTTTCTCTTCCTTATGGTTTCCTTAATAATATTTTCTTTCTTGGGGCACCTCAGTGACTCAGTTGGTTGAGCTTCCAACTTTGGCTAAGGTCATGACCTCGCGGTTCACGAGTTCAAGCCCACATTGGGCTTGCTGCTATCAGCGCAGAGCCTGCTTCAGATCCATTGTCCCCTCCACTCTCTGACCTTCCCCAACGTGCACTCTCTCAAAAATAAACATTAAAAACAAAGAATATTTTCTCTAGCTTACTTTGTTATAAGAATACAGTAATAACATACAAAATATGTGTTAATCAACTATTATGTTATTGGTAAAGCTTCTGGTCAATTTTATACTGTTTAAGAAAAAGTCATACACAAATTGTTAACTGCATGGGTTGTCACAACCCCTAACCCCTGTGTTGTTTAAGGGTTACCTATACTTCTAAAAGGAAATGCTTTTCCTTTTTCTCTCAAAAATTTCCTGCCCATCATCCTTTCCCCAAAACACACATACACACAGCTTTACAACCTTAAAGGATGAAATAAATTTGAAGATTCTAGTTCTGTTAATATATCTGACAAAGAATAAGTAAAAAATAAATAAATGAAGATACATCTAGAAATAACATTTTCAGACTGATTTTTCACTTGTGTGGAACTGGTTTTACCTCCTATCCTCCATCTTCCACCAATCTGTATAGTTACAGGCCCAAGATGTACAAGTATATATTCCTGATGCTTCATTCCTGCTTCTCCCAGGCAATTACTAATCTTCTGTTTCTTCACTATCCAACTTTTTCTCCATCTCCTTAACTAGAGCTAGGTACACAAAAGAAGTGAGGAACATGGAGCCAGAACTACTCTCTCCCAATTCAACTGTCTTCACAGAACCCCTATTTCTTCCTCTAGCAATTACTACTTAATTATATTTCCTTGATGTTTAGAACTCAAACATTATTATAAGGTTAGTTACTGAATCAATAATTTTATTTATTTTTATTTTTTAATGTGTATTTATTTTTTTTTTTTTTAAGAGAGAGAGAGAACAAGCCACAGAGGGGCAGAGAGAGAAGGAGGCAGAAATCTCAAGTAGACTCCGTGCTTTCAGAGCAGAGCCCAACACGGGGCTTGAACTCACAAACCACGAGATCATGACCTGAGCCCAACGAGAGTTGGACACTTAACTGATTGAGCCATCCAGGCACCCAAATCAATAATTTTAAAGAAATTTTAAAGAAAAAGAAAACTAGAATTAAGGAAATATGGTATTACAAAAACAATCCAATACCACCTCTGTCAAAATGAAAAAAAAAAATTTATATTATGAAATGCTTCTGCTAAAAGCAAACACTAGCACAATTACCTTCCTCATACTACTTTACCTTTTGTTCTAAGAGTGCCCTGCGGAGGGAGACCCTCTGTTCAAGCTCTCGAAGCTCCCGATCATGTTGTGCCTCAGCTTGCATCTTGATTTTGCTCTGATATGCATTCAATAGCTCCAGTTCCTGCTGCAGCTGCATCTTCAAAACCTGGCACTCTGCTTCCTGTGCTTCATCCAAACGTAGCTGAAAGAGAGAAGGCAAACAAATATATTCTACTGTGAGCTCTCTATTCCTGTCCTATGGAAAAGAAGAGGTGTGAGAGAAGACAGACTACTCTTTTGTAGGATACACAATTGTTCTCTCTCATGTTGTGGAGTAAACATCTCTGAAAAAGGAAGGCCTAGTAACCTTCATCTTTAGGAAGATAGAGCTATGATAAGCTCTTTGGAAGATGCTTAAATAACCATAATTTTCTTAAGAAAAATCTAGAATCTGACCATATAATAGGACTCTGAATGTTTACTCTCCATTGAGATAACTACAACATAGGGATTAGCAAACAGCTTACTGGCCAAAACTGGGCAACCTGGGTTTTTTTGCTTTCACTTTTTTATTTTTAACTCCACTAGTTAAACAAGTCAAAACCACACTTAGATACCACCTCACGCCAGCCAGAGTGGCTAAAATGAGCAAATCAGAGGACTCTAGATGCTGGCGAGGATGTGGAGAAACGGGCACGCTCCTACACTGTTGGTGGGAATGTAAACTGGTACAGCCCCTCTGGAAAACAGTGTGGAGGTTCCTCAAAAAATTAACAACAGAACTCCTCTATGACCCAGCAATAGCACTGCTAGGAATTTACCCAAGGGATAAAGGAGTGCTGATGCATAGGAGCACATGTACCCCAATGTTCATAGCAGCACTCTCAACAATAGCCAAAACATGGAAAGAGCCTAAGTGTCCATCAACGGACGAATGGATCAAGAAGATGTGGTTTATCTATACCATGGAATACTACATGGCAATGAGAAATAATTAAATCTGGCCATGTGTAGCAACATGGATGGACCTTGAGGGTGTTATGCTGAGCTATATAAGTCAGGCAGAGAAGGACAAATATCATATGTTTGCACGTATAGGAGGATTAGGAGGAACTTAACGGAGGACCATGGGGGAGAAGAAGGGGGGAAATAGTGGGGGAGAGGGAGAGAGGCAAACCATGAGAGACTCTTGAATGCTGAGAACAAACTGAGGACTGATGGGTGTGGCGGGGGGAGTGGGGAGATGGGCATGGAGGAGGGCACTTGTGGGGATGAGCACTGAGTATTATATGGAAACCAACTTGACAATAAACTATTTGTAAAAAAAAAAAAATGTTAAAAAAAAATAACTCCACTAGTTAAGAATGGTTTTTACATTTGAAATAGTTTTATTTTTAAATAGCTATATAAACACCCATATAATATCCATATAATATTTTGCTTCCTGGCCTATATGTTAAAATATTCAAAAAATATGTTTACAAAACTTATATAGAAAATATTTTATATTTCTATTCAAATGTCACCATTTGGATTCCAAATATAGTACTAACTTTTGCCCACTACCTAACAAAGCTGCTGTTCAAATCTTCATATGCTTTTTGGATAAGCCTAAACAGGCATGTGCAAAGAGGCACTGGCAGAGAGTTTGTTTAAAACAATGGCTAGGGGCACCTGGGTGGCTCAGTCAGTAGAGCAACCAACTCTTGACTTAGGCTCAGGTCATGATCTCACGGGTTCTGAGTTTGAGCCCTGAATCAGCATCTGTGCTGACAGCACAGAGCCTGCTTGGGATTCTCTCTCTCTCTGTTCCCCTCACTCATGCTTGTGCACGCACGCCCTTTCTCTCTCTCTCAAAATAAATAATAAACTTAAAAAACAAAACAAATTTTATGTCTGGAGCACCTGGGTGTCTCAGCTGGTTAAGCATGACTCTTGATTTCAGCTCAGGTCATGATCTCATACTTCGTCAGTTTCAGCCCTGAGAGGGGGATCTGCTGACACAGCAGAGCCTGCTTGGGAGTCTCTCTCTGCCCCTCCTCCGCTTGCTTGCTTGCTTGCTTGCTTGCATGTGTGTGCATGCACGCACGTACGTGTACGCATATGTACACTCTCTTTGACTCTCAAAATAAATAAAAATTTAAAAAAAGAAAAATTTCTCTGGGAAGACTTAAATTTTTTTTGAGAGAGAGAGAGAGAGAGAGACAGAGAGGTTGAGAATGAGCTGAGGAGGTGCAGAGGCAAGGAGATACAGAATCTGAAGCAGGTCCCAGGCTCCGAGTTGTCAGCACAGAGCCCAATGTAGAGCCTGAACTCACAAACCATGAGACCATGACCTGAGTCAAACTCAGACACCCAACCAACTGAGCCACCCAGGAGCCTCTTAGTGTTTGCTTATTTTTGAGAGAGAGAGAGAGACACAGAGCACGAGTGGGGGATGGGCAGAGAGTGAGATACAGAATCTCAAACAGGCTCCAGGCTCTGAGCTGTCGACACAGAGCCCAATGCGCGGCTTGAACTTAGGAACAGGAATGGCGACATCATGACCTAGGCCACTTAACTGACTGAGCCACCCAGGTGCCCCTCTCTGGGAAAATTTTATTTTATTTTTTAAATGTTTTATTTATTCCTAGGAGAGAAAGAGAGAGAGAGAGAGAGACAGCATGAGCAGGGGAGGGTCAAAGAGAGAGGGAGTCACAGACACTGAAACAGGCTCCAGGCTCTGAGCTGGCAGTCAGCACAGAGCCCGACGCAGGGCTTGAACCCACGAACCACGAGATCATGACCTAAGCGAAAGTTGGACGCTTAATCAACTAAGCCACCCAGGCTCCCCTCGCTGAGAAAATTTTAAAATAAATAAATAAAACTTCATGTCTAAATGTATTAATAATAATTCTGTGTACATCATGCATACTTCCAAGCAATGCTCAGAGAAGGAAGAATATGGATCATCACCACTATTTCCCAAGCTGTAGGAAAACTATCATTTCCAACTAGGATTTTAATTGCTGGGATCTCATTGCTGGTAGAAAGAAAGGAGCACTAAATTTAATTTGCCTAAATAAAACAAACTCACAGCTTGGGTGGAGAGCATTTCATTAATGCTGTGGTCATACTGCTCAGCCAAGATGGCTAACTTCCGGGTCTGCTCCTCCTTGAGCCGTTTCAGAACAGCTTTGTGCTCACTCTTTGGTGTTGTCTCCAGTAGGTGATTTCTTAATGCTTTGTACTGCCTGGTTTGGATTTTGCAGGTATCCTGAAACTGCTTTTTTATTTGGAGTTCTTTAGACTGGGAAGAAAAAAATAGATGCATATATATTTAACATTTGGCATTTGGTATACCTTATGGTTTCATTAAATTAATTAAAACAAAGGCTACTAAGAAAAAGGGAGAAGAGAAGCAAAAAGATCAGATCATAACGTTGCAGGTACTTTTGTACTTGGCTATTAAGTCAAACCACTGGATTCTATGCATTTTTAAAACAAAAGCTGTAATTTAAAATATTAAAATATCAAGAACCTCATTTATCATAGGACTTCAAGCAGTAGTCATTATTTCGTTAGTAAACTTAGTGACTTGAGTAAACATTAAAATTAACTTTGATTATGT
Organism: Hyaena hyaena; assembly: GCF_003009895.1. Lineage (NCBI taxonomy): Eukaryota > Metazoa > Chordata > Mammalia > Carnivora > Hyaenidae > Hyaena > Hyaena hyaena. The sequence continues at coordinate 4,572,898 of NW_024080642.1, read as the reverse complement.
TATATATACCATTAATGGCATAAAATCAAATTTCTTCTCATGCATTAAGTGTAGCAAAGTATTTTATTGGCGAGATAATAGTTTATCAAATCTCTAAGGCAGAAAATAAGCATATTTACTCTCTTCCTTATCTGAAACACTTTGCTTCAATTTTTTAAAATAACAACCTCAACTCTAACTACATAGTATATGATAGATCCCACAAAAGCAGGGTATTAGTAACTAATATTATTTTATACAATTATCTTTTCCTTAAGGAAATAAACTAGGTAGAAACATCCTTAGCAAAAACTTCAAAGTCATTCAAGTTAACTAACCTTTTAAAGGTCAAACAAAAGTTATGGGGTGGGGGTGTTGGGCCAAATGGGGGATCGGCATTAAGGAAAGCAGTTGTTGGGATGAGCACTGAGTGTTATATGTAAGTGATGAAGCACTAAATTCTACTCCTGAAATCATTATTACACCATATGTTAACTAATTTGGATTTAAATGAAATTTAAAAATTAAAAAACTTATTAAAAAAATAAAATCATGGGGAAAAGGAGAGGACATCCTTTCTTGGAAGTGATAAGAGACATGAGCTTCATAAATATTTTGAGATAAAGTAATCGAGCTCTGAGACAGACAGTTTTGGTTTTAGTTTTTGTTAATCACTGAACTCAGGTTTTGATAAGATTTAATAAGATGAGATATAATTCTGTAAAGTATACTGAGTAAGCCTGTGAGAATATATTCATTTACTACACTAAAGGCAGAAACTACACTTGAAACTATCTAAATATAAATACTGCCAGATATTGATTGGTTGATTCGATATGCAACAAATGCACGTATTACCATAGTAAAACACCTGTCAGGGAACTAGTTATTTATTCACCACCCCTTGTAATACTAAAACATCAAATAGATCTTTTCCATATTTCACACCAACTGAGGCACTAGGTCATAGTCTTATACTTTATTTTGTGAAGGATCAAGCTAGAAAGCAAACCTCTTGGTTTAACTATGCTTGGTAGTACCACACATAAATGCTGCCCTTGGTTAACAAAATTCTTCCAAGTTAGCCAGGAGTGAAACAATGCAATTTACACATTCTGCCTCTGCATAACATTCATTCTTTTACAAGTTTTTATTTTTAAAATATTATACCAAGAAAACTGTAATCATCCTATATCATTAGCCTAATGAGAAAAAAGAACTTGAAAGTTTTTGTTTTTTTTTAAAGAGACTTTTCTTTCTTTTTTTTTTAATGTTTTTTAAAATTTATTTCTGAGAGAGAAAGAGACAGTGTGAGCAGGGGAGGGTCAGAGAGGGAGAGAGACACAGAATCCGAAGACAGGCTCCAGGCTCTGAGCTAGCTGTCAGCATAGAGCCCGACATGGGACTCGAACCCATGACCCGTGCGATCATGACCTGAGCCAAAGTCAGACGCTTAACCGAATGAGCCACACAGGTGCCCTGAAAAGTTTTTTCACAAGAAGAATAATCCTAATACTTATAACCAAGAATAAACTATATCCCTCAATACTTAACTCAAGTGAAAATTAGAACATAGTTAAAGTTGTTTCTAATCATTTAACACTATCATCTGGATGACAGATGAAGAAACAGCAGAGTAAGCAATTAAATGTTTACCCAATCCATTTTACAGAAATGGTACCCCAACTCCAACTTAAGTAAGTGCTCAAACTAATGTCCTCCTATTCCCCATTAAAGTCTTGAAGAAAGATGAAAGAGACAACTGTTATGATTTAGTCAAACAAAATTGGAATGAATGACTTAGTGTTAAAATCTAGTCTATTTTGTTCAAATTGAGCAAGGAGGTAGATATACATAACTAAGAAAACATCATGATTTTCCCCCCACTAAAGTAACAGAACGATTTCCTTTATGGAAAATCTTGAGCTCACTGGTCATTAAAGGAGTCATTCTAGGGATGCCTGGATGGCTCAGTCAGTTAAGTGTCTGACTCTGGATTTCGGCTCAGGTCATGATCCTTTGGTTATGAAATTGAGCCCCCCATCAGGCTCTGTGCTGAGTGTGGAGCCTGCTTCAGATTCTCTTTCCCTCTCCCCGCTTGCACATGCCTGCCTGCACATGCAAGTTTGTCAACTCTAAAAAATAAAAAGAAAAGGATGTGTTCTATTCAAAGTCTGTGATTGTGAAATATTACTTTTCTCCTCATTTTTTGTATACTATCTGTAAAATCAAATCTCATGTTTATTATTATTATTTTTTAATGTTTTATTTATTTCTAGGAGAGAGAGAGAGAGAGATAGCTTGAGCAGGGGAGGGTCAGAGAGAGAGGGAGTCACAGACTGAAACAGGCTCCAGGCTCTGAGCTGGCAGTCAGCACAGAGCCCGACGCGGGGCTCGAACCCATGAACCGCGAGATCATGACCTAAGCGAAAGCCGGACGCTTAACCGACTAAGCCACCCAGGCGCCCCTCAAATCTCATGTTTATAAGCTTTCAAACTGAAAGGGCTCCAACACGAGGAAACAGAAAGGAATGGTTAAATATCAAACAACTACCTATTCCAAGTCTCAAAGAAATGCAGTCATATCAGATTTATGGTAAGACTATAGAAAACTCACAAGCTTTCAGTCTGGTTTACTTCTGAGTGCTGCTGACTTTAAAACGGTAACTAATTTTACAGACATGTTTTAAAAATCTTTTAGTGGGAAAGTGTTCTGTAGGCAAATGTCTTCATTACAAAGACAAAATAAAGCTGAAATATCATTATGAATTCCAATTTCTCTAAGCAATGACTAATGAAGGTTATTATATGGGTAGTCAACACAAGCTACTCTTAAATTTTATCCTTCACAACTTTAATTTTGCTTCTATATCTCATTCAAGACAGCCTATTAGAATGGAACCAGGTGGGAATCAGGGTTAGGATTCAGTATAGATTTAGTATAGATTAGACTGGGCATCACAACTGGATATAGATTTAGTATAATATAGATTTTAACATAGACTACCTCTGTGAATGAACTGCACTTCACACTAGAACAGTTACTCAGGTAAGACAAAGAAGAGTTCTATAGTTAAATTATCAAATAAAAGGGGGTAGGGTACAGTTTAAAAAAGAAATACTGTGGGATGTGGGCCTTAATGGATATAAATAAAAATTTAAAATGTGCAGACATATACAAATTAACTGAGGTACTACTAAAGATGATGGCCTATGTAGTGGATGGTTTTGTTTTTGCTTATTAAGACTAATGTGATTATATTCCTTCAAGTATTTATTATAATTTATACAATTTGAAAACATCCTAGAATTGTTAACTCTGGTTGATTATTAACAGGGCTAGATCACTTGCCTGGAGAGACAAGGAGAGAGGCGGAAATCTTTATACTTTGGTATCTTTTGAATTTCATACTATATGAATGAATTCCTGCATTCAAAGTAAATACAAAATTTAAAGTCCTTTGTATTATATATCACCAACACTTGTTTTTCCTTATTTTGGAAGGGGAAGCATATAACAACTAGCTTTACTCTGCTGTACTATTAAAAAATATACCCCCAACTACCTATGCCACGGTTTTATCTATACTACCAAGCAAAGAAAGAAAGAAAGACAGCAGACTGGGAGTTAACACTGTGTGATGATTTCCTTGTTCCTCTTACAGTAAGTATAGACAATGAAGGGAGAGGGGATAAAAAAGCATTTTCATTCATTGGCTTCTGTGCTGATTAAGAACTTACTGCCTTTTCTGCACCTGATCTTAGCCAAAAGGCCAAGAAGCAATCTTAGTGCCTTTTCTGGAAACAAATCATATGTAGAGGAAATAAGATTCCAAAATTGTATTACTTGGGACAACAAAGAGAAGATAACAGGTTAAAATGTTGACATGTAGACTATAATATCATCATTGGACATTTGGGTATATTTAAAATCAGAATTTTGTTTCGTGTTTATGGCACTTCCCACAGTCAAAAGTTTTGGTAGGCTGCTGAAAAATATGTAAGCAAAACGTCTACAGCTATGGACACTCCATATTAAAACTAACCAAACATTCTTAAAATGAAAAGAAAAAAGTTTATTGTTTCTTTATGCCAGACCTCTTAGATTTTTATGGTTTCCATGGATGCCTATTATCTCTTTTGCCCTCTATCAAGAAGCTTAGGTTAAAGGTACCTTCAGGGGCACCTGGGTGGCTCAGTCGGTTAAGCATCCAACTTTGGCTCAGGTCATGATCTCGAAGTCCGTGGGTTCAAGCCCCACATCGGGCTCTGTGCTGACATCCAGCTCAGAGCCTGGAGCCTGCTTCAGATTCTGTGTCTCCCTCTGTTTCTCTGCCCCTTCCCTGCTCGTGCTATGTCTCTCAAAAATAAATAAATGTTTAAAAAATAAAATAAAATAAAGGTACCTTCAGACTCTTAGGCTGTTGTCGAACTTCCATGACATGCTTTCGTCTTAGTTCTCGTTCTCTTCGCTTGTTATATTCCAGCTGGTTTGTGAGCTCAGTCTGATGCTGCAATCTGATCAACTCACAGCGCATCTTCTGTATTGTGTTGAGGTGACGGAACTCCAGTTCTTGCATGGATTCATGCTGTCGCAGTAGCATGGCATGCTCTAAGTCCTTTTGAGTCTGCCTTTTATTTAACTCCTAATCCAGAACACAAAAGACAAAGGTATAATTTACTTCTGTATATGCCAGAAAAAAGAATCCTAAGAAACAGAATAACCAAGAAATAGATATAATCCTCTAATTTAATAATGGCTGCATAGTATTAGTTTTATAATATTTACCGTACTAAATAAATAATTACTAGCAAAAATTTCCTTATCCTGTTCATTTACTATTCATTAACACTACTTTATGCAGTAAGTTTAAAAGCTATCAGATCTATCTCAAGAGGTTTAATGTCCTTCCCTCTTTTCTTTCTTGTTTCCTAATTTTATATTTGAAGAGGGTTTGTAAGTCATCCACTGAATTTTTTCAGAGTATGCTATTCAAGTCTATTACATGCAGTATACCCAATGTACTGTAGTGGTTAAGAACATGGACTTTAGAGCTAGGCTGCCTGTATTATAGCTCTGCTACTGATGAGCAGTAAGTCCTTGGGTTAGTTGTTTAAACTCTTGGCTTCAGCTTTATCACTTCTCAAATGAAGGTAATATAGCTATTTCATAGATTTAATGTGAGGATGAAACAAGTTCATAAACAGGAAGTTCTCAGAATAATACCTAGCATATCATGCTCAATAAATTTTTTTCAGATTAAAAGGAATAAGTGTATCTCTCTCTCTCTCTCTCTCTCTCTCTCTCACACACACACACACACACACACACACACACACACACACACACACACACTGTAGAAGTGAAACTTGCCTCCTTTGCCCTTTCTCAAGAGGCCGACAGTTTGGTGCAAATGTTTCCCAAATATTCCCCCATGCTTATCATGATACATCTGTTATGCAAAACCTACGGTTTTAAAACTGAATACCAACATACATTATAGGCCTGTAATGTGCTTTCTTCACCTAAAAATATAACGGACATATTACCCTGACCAGATCAGTACATAAAAATCTTTTTTTTGAAGTTTCAATAGTAAGGGGCTCCTGGGTGGCTCAATCAGTTAAGCATCTGACTTCGACTCAGATCATGATCTCAGGGTCCATGGGTTCAAGCTCTGCACTGGGCTCTGTGCTGACAGCCAGCTCAGATCCTGGAGCCTGCTTCAGATTCTGTGTCTCTGTCTCTCTTTGCCCCTCTCCCACTCACGTTTTTTGTTTTTTTGTTTTAATTTCTGAGAGAGGGAGAGAGATAGAGACAGCGTGAGAAGGTGAGGGTCAGAGAGAGAGGGAGATAGAGAACCTGAAACAGGCTCCAGGCTCTGAGCTGGCTGTCAGCACAGAGCCCGACGTGGGGCTTAAACCCACGAACCATGAGATCATGACCTGAGCTGAAGTTGGACCCTTAACCAACTGAGCCACCCAGGTGCCTCTCTCTCAAAAATAAATAAACATTAAAATTTTTTTTTTTTTTAAATTTAAGTTTCAATAGTAAGCTTCTGCTTTGCAGTTCCACAATTTTCCTTCCACAATTTTCCCATTCTGCTTTAAACAAATTTTCAATAAATATCCATGGCATGATACATCATATAATCATGTTATTATTTCTTTAGGATACAGTTCCAGAAGTGGATTTGGTAAAAACATAGGTGCATATTAAATTTTAAAACCTATTGATGAATTATACTCCAAAAGGGCAATATCAGTTTATATTTTATACTTACCAAAAATGCCCATTTCCCCACTGTTACCAGTCTTTTCAATTGTTCTTATCTAACTGATGCAACTGTTTTAATTTCAACTTCTTTCATTATTACTGAATCTGAACAGTTATGCTATACTTGAAGCTTATTTTAAGCCATCTTGGAAATATATTTATCTACGCTCACAGATATCCCTGATAATAAAAACAACTGTTTTCATTTTGATAAGAGTTTCTACAGTTGACCAGTTAATAAATGTATGATTATAACAATGTGTGGGGTTTTTTTTAATATTTTTATTTATTTCTAGGAGAGAGAGAGAGAGAGAGAGAGAGCGTGAGCAGGGGATGGTCAGAGAGAGAGGGAGATACAGACTCTGAAATAGGCTCCAGGCTCCGAGCTGGCAGTCAGCACAGAGCCCGACGCGGAGCTCGAACCCACGAACCACGAGATCATGACCTAAGCGAAAGTTGGACGCTTAACCGACTAAGCCACCCAGGTGCCCCTATAACAAAGTGTTAAATGGTAACACACAATTCATGGCACTCATTTCAGATCAAAAGGCATAAATTATCCATTTTCTCATATTTAAAAATTAATACTTCATTCATGGATAAATAATAAATATGTATTTAGTATTTATTGAATATCTTCCTCCATTCATGGATAAATAAATAGCTATTATTTATTTAATAAATATTTACTGTATGCCTACTATGGGCCAGATACTAGGGATACAAAGACCTGAACAAAACCTATGACTTCCTATAATTTCCATTCTAGTTGGGGAGAGAGACTGCCCCCAAAATGTGTGTATGTGTAAGAGAAAGAAGTACAAAGGAGAACATTTAAAGAAGGGAGACGGGAGAAAGCAAGACATACAGATTGGGGATCTGGGGAAGAAGGACTGAGGCAGAGGGAATTAACGAGTAGAGAGGACTTAAAACTGGGATGTCATAGGACTTATTTCATGATTTCACATCATCCAAACATACCTCCCTGACAAGGTCCTGTTCCAAGTTATGGCGTCCAAGTAACATTCTTCTCTTGAAGCGACGGCACTCCAGCTCTAGGTATTGCCTCTGTCGTCGAAGAAGATTAGCCTCTTCCTCTGCTTGGAAATGTTGTATATTCTCCTTCTGCTTTGAAAGCCACTCTTGTTTTTCTTTTTTTGGGGTGCTCTGGTTTTCATTCAGTTCCTGGCAACATAAAAAAACAACTCAGTTCAAAATACATGAAAATTGGGGCACCTGGGTGGCTCAGTCAGTTGAGTGTCTGACTTTGGCTCAGGTCATGATCTGGCGGTTCCCGAGTTTAAGGTCCCACATTGGGGCTTGCTGCTGTCATCCTGTCAGCCCAGAGCCCGTTTCAGATCCTCTGTCCCCTTCTCTCTGCCCCTTCCCCACATGCACTATCCCAAAAATAAATAAATATTTTTAAAAAAAGAAAAGAAAAAACATAAAAATTAACTACGTGAATGTAGTTAATCTAAAATTTGGTAGCTGGTAAATTTATTAGCACCACGCTCTAACCAACTGAGCTAACTGGCCAAGATGGTAGCTGGTAAATTTAAATAAAAGTACTTAATTTTTGTCCTCTCTAATGCTCAAGCAGGGCAATGACCTTAAGGAGTTAGGTTAATAGTTTCCTTCTTCTTGAGTTACCAGCGAAGTGGGACAGGAAAGAGAAAAATACATCAGAAAACATGCATAGCTTTTGGTTTTGCACAGCTACATGTACTGATGACTCAAAAGTACATAATAATTGGTAAATCAAGTAAAACATATCTTTCTTTAAATCCTTCCCAAGGCGAGACAGAAGGCAGTACTCTGAGGTGAAAATAATATGTAAATTAAAGTTAGGGCTAAAATATGGTTATGTCTCCCTTGGTTTTTGATATTCTAAATATCAAGCATTTGGCAAGATTATGGATGTACTCAATATAACAGACTTGGTGATTAAATGGAAAATCAATAAAACCATGGGAGAATAGAGACATTCTTTATGAGTGGTATTTAACATTTGGCATCATAATACCATTAAACAAATCAAAACCAATGGTTTTTACGACATTTTATTTGTTTATTTTAAAGTTCATTCCTTTTTGAGAGACAGAAAGAGCATGCCTGTGAATGTGAGGGAGAGGGGTAGAGAGAGAGAGGAAGAGAGATGGAGAATCCCAAGCAGGCTCTCCACTGTGCAGAGCCTGACACAGGGCTTGAACTCATGAACTGTGAGATCATGACCTGAGCTGAAATCCAGTCAGAACACTTAACCAATTGAGCCATCCAAGTGTTCCTCTATGGCATTTTAAATTCTTTTTTTTAACATTTTATTTATTTCTGAGAGAGAGAGAGAGAGAATGTGAGCAGGGGAGGGTCAAAGAGAGAGGGAGACACAGAATCACATAATCTGAAACAGGCTCCAGACTCTGAGCTAGCGGTCAGCACAGAGCCTGACTCAAGGCTAGAATCCACGAACCGTGAGATCATGACCTGAGCCGAAGTCGGCCACCCAACCAACTGAGCCATCCAGGTGCCCCCATTTTAAATACCATCTTACAAACTATCTAAATGAAAATGCATTTATATTGGGCGAGGTGAGAACATTCATGACACACTCAATGAGACAAACGCTAGGAGGTTAATACCAGTATATTTTCAACCTAAAAAAACATCAATATTGCAGAGAATACAAATCAGTCATCATTCCTAAGTGTAAGTTGAATTTTCAGATACTACTAACCTTATGGTACCTCCGCTGTCATTCAAGAAAGAGATTAATTTTTTATAACTTTAGTTCACAAGATATTCAAACATAAAAAAAACACACAAATTAGTAGTTCTCAAATGAGGGCGTACATACACAGTACAGGAAGAGACAAGGACAGGCTACATATACAGACACCCAGAGTGTCTTTCTTAAAATCTTCTGCCAGGAAATTTCTCCACTAATACTCTAGTATGTCCCTTCCTCTCTATACTGAGAATTATTATTCTGAATGAATACACACACACACACACACACACACACACACACACACACGGTCACATACATAAGTTTTACACCTAATTTAACTAATACATTCATAACACTCAACTGTTATTTGTACTGGGAAATTTCATGTTGTTGGGTATTTATTTACAATTGGGAATCCTATTTAGAATCTTTTCAAACCCAATGTTCTAGTATAGAGTTTGACTCCTGTATTATAGTGATGAAAATATGCTGCAGGGTTTACTCTTTTTTTTTTTTTTTTTTTGTTACAAATAGTTTATTGTCAAATTAGTTTCGGTTTACTCTTTACAGTAGGAAAAATACTGTCAGTGAAACTCACTTGGCAGGGTATATATAGCAAGTCTTTGTGCCAATAGGTCCATAGTAAGACTTACATATCTCATTATAAGGCAAATTCCTATACACATAAAAACATTAACATCAAAGAGATTACTGTTATTTTAAGAAAACCAATTAATTTATCAGTGTGTTAATAATTATATGAACTAAAAATTTCAGTCAGTCTGTAAGAAGGGGTGTAAATTGAGACATACCATTTTTCTGTACTGTGGTAGTTATCGCCTGTCAGACAGTGCCTAAGAGCATTAAGGCTTTCTTTAAGGATAGACTACATCTGCTTTTAAAAGAAGTTAAAGAAAGCAGCACATAAAGGGCAAGTAAGGAGCGCCTGGGTGGTTAAGTATTCAACTCTTCATTTTGACTCAGATCATCATCTCATGAGTTCAAGCCCTACGTCCAGCTTTGCACTCTCAGTGGAGAGCCAGCTTGGGATTCTATGTCTCCCTCTCTCTCCACCTCTCCCTCGAGCTCACTCTCTCTCAAAATAAATAAACTTTTAAAAAAAGGGGGACCAATAAATATAAAATCATGTAGTTATACAGAAATAATCAGCATGTTCTATGTGATGAGCAAAAATGCTTCTTATCCTCTTACTCTAACTTAAAATTTATTAAGAACAAATTACTGTAATATCTGAGTCAAAATAAGGCCTTATTTTTTTTAAGGTTTTATTTTTAAGTAATCTCTGTATCCAACATGGGGCTTGAACTTACAACCCTGAGATCAAGAGTCACATGTTCCACCAACTGAGCCAGCTAGGTGCCCCAGGGATGGTTTACTTTTATTTCTTTTTATTTTATTTTTTCTTATTTTTATTTATTTTTAATTTTTTAATACTTATTTTTGAGAGAGAGCAAGTGATCCATCAGAGCGTGAGCAGGGGTGGGGCAGACAGAGAGGGAGACACAGAATCCGAAGCGGGCTCCAGGCTCAGGGCTCTCAGCACAGAGCCCAAGTGCAGGGCTCAAACTCAGGAACTATGAGATCATGACCTGAGCCCAAGTTGGGTGCTTAACCGAGCAGGCCATCCAGGCATCCCGTATTTTGTCCCATTTTAAAAATTTATTTACTTAAGTAATCTCTACACCCAGTGTGGGGCTCAAACTCACCACCCTGAGATCAAGAATCACATGCTCTTCCAGCTGGGCCAGCCAGGTGCCCCAGGAATGGTTTTCTTATAAAGAGAAATGTGTGGCTTTTTTTCATAGCTCAAATATTTTTATTTCTTTTTTTAAGTCAATCTGCTTTTTATTTTTTTTAATGTTTTATTTATTTCTGAGAGAGACAGCGTGAGCAGGGGAGGGTCAGAGAGAGAGGGAGGGAGAGAGAGAGGGAGGGTCAGAGACAGAGGGAATCTGAAGCAGGCTCCAGGCTCTGAGCTAGCTGTCAGCACAGAGCCCGACGCGGGGCTTGAACCCACGAACCTGAGCCAAAGTCGGATGTTCAACCGACTGAGCCACTCAGGCACCCCACGTATTTTTATTTCTAATCAGTTAATTAATATGTGCTTACAAAAACTATTATAAATAAAATACCTTCTGTTTTCAGGAGATGATTCTTTTTAGACCCTACTCAACTGAGGTTCTCAGTCCACTGAAGAGTAAATGATTATAATCAATGACTTCATTCACACCGATATACATTTCATGGTGACAAACAACAAAAGAAAATTTTATCTGACTCTATGAGTTGATCAATATCATATACAATCAGTAAGGAGATAACTGGCTTGAAAATGTTTATAAAATAAGTACCTCCTTAAGCTGTTCTTTTCGAAGTTTATATTCTCTTTTCTGGGACTCCAAAAAGCTATTTAGTTCTTTCTTCTGTTGGGCCTGAATATGTTGCTGAAATTTTTTCTCCTCATTGGCCATCACTTTAGCCTATAGGAAGTTTTAAAAATGGATCAAATTAGTTAAGTTGATAGATTCAAAGCAGCAATTTAACACACATTACCAAGGATTCCATTTTCTCCCAAGAATAGAAAATTAGCATTGCTTCTTGGCCTTTTGGCTAAGATCAAGTGTAGAAAATCAGCATAAGTATTGCCAAAATGAGAATAACCAACAAATTAATTTTTTAAAGTTTATTGAGAGAGAGAGAGAGAGAGAGAGAGAGCGCAAGTATGCACACAAGCAAGGAAGGGGCAAAGAGGAAAAATCTTAAGCAGGCTCCATGCTCAGCACAGAACCTCACATGGGGCTTAATCTCACAACCCTGAGATCATGACCTGAGCCGAAATTAAGAGTCAGACACTTAACTGAGTGAGCCACCCAGGCACGCCCCCCCCCAAATTATTCATAATTGTTACTCAGCATCCTTTTCTGAATTTCAGAGAACCAATAAAATGGAACCTGTCTTTAAAATGAGCATCTTAGGGGAGCCTGAGTGGCTCAAGACAGCTGAGCATCCTACTTCAGCTCAGGTTATGATCTTATGGTTCGAGGGCTCAAGTCCTGCATCAGGCTCTGTGCTGACAGCTCAGAGCCTGGAGCCTACTTCTGATTCTATGTCTGCCTCTCTCTCTCTGCACCTCCTCCACTCACACTCTGTTTCTCTCTCTCTCTCTCTCTCAAGAATAAGTAAACATTAAAAAAAATTTTTAAAATGATGATCTTGGGGGTGCCTGGGTGGCTCAGTTGGTTGAGCATTCAACTTTTGATTTTGGTTCTGGTCATGATCCTAGGGTGGTGAGATGAAGCCCCATGGCGGGATCTGTGCTAAGCATGGAGCCTGCTTAAGACACTCTCTCTCTCTCTCTCTCTCTCTCTCTCTCTCTTTGCCCCACCACCCCCTATGCCTCCCCCCTGCTCACACACTTTCTCTCTCTAAATTAAAAATTAAAAAGTATGATAAAATGTTGATCTTGTGTAGGGTCAGGATGTTTACACCTTTACTCCTCATTTAACAGGAGTATGTTCTCCCCCCAGTGAAACAAAACAAACACACATTTATCTACAAATATAATTCAATCATGACTTCTCATGTTGGTTGACTTCTTCAAATTAAACCCTGACCTTTTATTATATATTAAATAATATGAAAATGTTAAATATCAGATATATGCATCATACTGTTTTCTTTATTTACTTATTTAATTTTTAATTTTATTTTTAAGAAATCTCTACAACCACCCTGGAGCTTGAACTTACAACCCTAACATGAAGAGATGCATGCTCCACTGACTGAGCCAGTCAAGCACGCCTTATTTCTGATTATATATGCAATGCATAATCTTTGTAGAACATTTACAAAGTACAGAAAACCACAAAGAGGGAAAATCTTACATGCTTTCAGCACCAAGAGATAACCAATATAAACATTTTGTACATACCCATCCTAATTTTTTCTACACACACATATTTTTTAAAACAAATTTGTAATCACATTCTATATCCTTTTCATAAACTACTTTCCTAAATCTGTTAGAATCTACCTCTTTCTAAGTTATTGAAAATATTACCCAGTGCCCAACAGGATAGTTTTCTTTCACCAAATTATTTCAAAATCAAATAGTTATTTACATCATAAATTATTTTGTTAAATTCTCTACTATTATGAGATAGTGGTTCTTTTTTGGGGGAGAGAAAGGATGAACAGGGTAGCTATGATAAATAATGCCTCAATGTGGACTAGCCAGGCATCTCTGAAGATATTCTGTGAATTTACTGAGAAGCTTACATTTTACTTGACAAATGTGACCATCAAAATACAATGAAACAGACAGGACATCAAAAACTTTAGAAGAAAAGGTTTCACAAAACATGAATCCTAAGAAATGCACTCTTATCATATAGTAGAATGACATTTATTTGTAAGTAAAGAAATGGGCTAAACCTTAACCTGAATCTCTTAGTTTATTATCTCTAACATTCTCTGTATATATTAATCTTTAATTATTGTTTGCTATAAAAATGCTGGTATAAACTTAGCGAAGGTTTCCAAAAAATACACAGGGAAGAGAATCATGAATGAATTTTTGAGACCTGAACCACACTTCTGATAGGTGAATTATCAAACTCTTCAGATAACCAGAGTACCTGAGGCCCAGAAAGGTTGAATGATTTACCCACTGTGACACTATAAACCTAACAAGTATCAGGAAACAATCCCATGTCTATTGGTTCTCAGACTGAGTACTTCATACTACACATGTTATATATAAATGTCTCTCCCTTTCCCCAGTCGATCTGCTTGGTTCTGAGGATGAGATACTCTAATATCAAAATGTTACCTTAATTCTGGGATGATCACAAATTAATAATAATGAATCAGTTACCTCTTTTTCCATAGCAGCCTGATGTTTTTTGATAAGTTTCTCCATCTCTGCAGCAAAATTGTTACGTTGAGTTTCAAGATCTTTGTCTAATCTGAGGCGATGTTCATCCATCTCAGCCTTTAGCTTATTTTCCAGAGTCATCAGTTGCTTTTGATGTTGCCGCCTCATTCTCTTGTAGCCAGACATCTGTTCTCTAAGCTCAGAGTCTTGCTCATGTTCTTGCATTTGCCTTGTAACCTAGACATACAAAGCACGGAGAGAAAAGAATAACATAAAGCAACACATTTCTTTCAAAAGCATTTTAGACCACTCTGCTGTTAACTAAGGAGGCACTTAATAAGAGATCCCAGTTAGCAGTTTTCAATTAAATTTCCAGCAGGCTGTTTAAAGAAATAAACAAGTTGGTTCTAAAGTTTATATGGGAATGTAAAAAACCAATAATAGCCAAAACAATCTTGAGGGGGGATAAAAAAAGTTGGAAGACATGCACTTCAGCAACCAAAACAGTGTGGTATTGGTGTAAGGACAGGCTGAATGGATCAAAGGAACAGAATAAAATCCAGAAACAGAGCTTCACATAGTTGATTGGATTTTCTACCAAAAAGTCAAGTTAATTAAAAGAGGAAAGTTTTTTTTTTTTTTTTTTTTTAAATTTTTTTTTTAATGTTTTTATTTATTTCTAGTAGAGAGAGAGACAGCGTGAGCAGGGGAGGGTCAGCGAGAGAGGGAGTCACAGACTGAAACAGGCTCCAGGCTCTGAGCTGGCAGTCAGCACAGAGCCCGATGCGGGGCTCGAACCCACGAACCGCGAGATCATGACCTAAGCGAAAGTCGGACGCTTAACCGACTAAGCCACCCAGGCGCCCCGAGGAAAGTGTTTTTTAACAAATCCTGCTGACAGGCATCTGAGTGGCTCAGTTGGTTAAGCTTCAGACTCGTGATTTTGGCTTATGTCATTATCTCACGGTTCAGTTTGGGAAACTGAGCCCCGAGTCAGGCTGTGTGCTGGGCATGGAGCTGGTTTAGGATTCTCTCTCTCTCTGCCCCTCCCCAGCTCATACTTTCTAAAAAAAAAAATCCTGCTGAAATAACTGGCTCTCTGTATAAAAAATAAAGAAATATACTTCGGATCACACCATATACAAAAATTATTTTGAAAAGAATCATTTGACCTAAACATAAAACTCAGACTCATAAAGCAAAAGAAAACATGGGGCTACTGTCATTACCTTGGGTAAGCAAGTATTTCCTAAACAGGATATAAAAGGTACCAATTACAAAGAAAACCATGTATAAGTTGTATTTTTAAATTGAGCTAAGATTCACGTAATATAAAATTAACCATTTTTAAAATTTTCTTTAGTTATAAGTAATCTCTACACCCAGTGTGGGTGATGGCATTCTTGACCCCACATGTCATACAGATTCATGGGCCACTGCATGGGATTTGTAAAGTCTGCTTACGTAGTTGATAATTCAGGTAACTTTTTTCCTCACATACATCTTTTTTACTTCCTGTCATATTTTTAACGGCCTACTTTTCCTGATATCTTAGTGTAATTTCTTCTTATCCAGTGTATCCTTTTTATCATGTTTTGGTCCTACTTAATCTGACCGATAAGGGTAATAAGCACCCACTATAACAACATCCTTGTTGACATATAATCCTTTTTTTAAGTTCATTTATTTATTTTGAGAGACAGAGAGAGAAACAGGACAAACAGGGAGGGGCAGAGAAGGAAGAGAGAGAATCCCAAGCAGGCTCTGCACTGTCAATGCAGAGCCCAATGAGGAGGTCAATCTCACAAACCTTGATATCATGACCTGAGCAGAAATCAAGAGTTGGGACGCTTAACCAACTGAGTCACCCAGGCACCACCATATTCTTTTTTTTTTTCTTTTTTTTTTTAAAAGTAATCTCCACACCTAGCGTGGGGCTCAAACTCACAGCCCTGAGATAAAAAGTTACATGCTCTACCAACTGAGCCAGCCCCCATAATCCATTTTTTATTGTTATTTGGGAAATCAAAAGAACTACATTTTAAATACATCAAATTGAATTACTTGCCATTTCTCAAACATTCCCCCTATTTTGGTTAGCCTCAGTATTTCCTTACTGTTCACTCTTATATGCAAATAACATTTTTCGTCTTCTCGGTGCCTAAAACCAACTAATTATTAAAAGCTCAAACAATTTCTTTTATAAATACTTCCTTTATGCCACAAACCAAAAGTAATCTGAATTCCTACTTAGTACCTTCTAGCCCTATTAAGCATTTGATATATTCTAACATACTAGTTATTTCTGTATGGCTTGAAGACATTACTAGTTTGACATCTCTCAGAGTATTTTATATAGTATCTTATAAGAGGCACTTAAATGTTGAATGGATATTTTATAAAATAAACCTGATACAAAAAAATAAGACACAGTTATACTGGAGTACAGGTGCCACAGTCCAAAATGAAAAATGTATTTCTTTTTAAAAAAATGTTTATTTTGAGAGAGAGAGAGAGAGAACACACAAGAATAAGCAGGGGAGGGACATAGAGAGAGAGGAAGAGACAGAATCCCAAGCAGGCTCCCTGCTGTCAGTGCAGAGTCCGATGTGGAATTTGATCTCATGAACTGTGAGATCATGACCTGAGCCAAGAGTTGAATGCTTAACCTAATGAGCCACCCAGGCATCCCTGAGAAATGTATTTCTAATTCAAGGGAAGAACATACCAGTGATGCTGTCCGTATAGTAGCGAAGTGTTCTCGATTACGATAGTGTGATTTATGACGAGACACTTGAGGCGGAGATTGTGGATCCGATGCTCTTGTTCTAGGATCTCCCTCTTCTCTGTAATTTTCTTCCTCCTAAGCAAAGAAAGAGACAATACTATTTGAAGTGAACAAATACAGTTCACTTCAACTTTCAAGAAAATTTAGAGACCACTTGATCAATTTCTCTTAAAATGTAATTTTAAAAAGCAAAAACAAAAAGTGAGAATGCTGACATTTTATTTTCAATATAATTAGAATCAGGAAACATTATTCCCTAAGTGTATGAAACAGCATACAGATTTATGATAAGGAAATATATGATGTTAGATTTATATACTAATTATTATATATAAAATGGAAAAGATTTAATAATTAAACAGCAGTCAAAAATTATTTACTCTAAGGCTTTCAAAACAATAATATACCTTAAAAATACTTTTATAATGCTTCTGCCATTTGTCCAAAGTATGTAATCAAAAAGTAACTGTGAAAATTTTAGGAACTGATGTCTTTCCTTATATATACCTTAATTCATTAACTGAAGAGGAAGTAAATTAAGTAGCAACCAACTAATTGCGGAAATAATCTTTTTTTACTCTTGATTCTATTGCCTAAGGATACAAAAATTAAACATGATTTTGCCTTGAGTAACACTACCACTCAACTAAATCACTCCTAGGCACTTTTTAAAAAAATTTTTTTATGTTTATTTATTATTGAGACAGAGAGAAACAGAGCATGAATGAGGGAGGGGCAGAGAGAGAGGGAGACACAGAATCTGAAGCAGGCTCCAGGCTCTGAACTGTCAGCACAAAGCTTGACGCGGGGCTAGAACCCACAAGCTGTGAGATCATGACCTGAGCTGAAGTCGGACGCTTAACCGACTGAGCCACCCAGGCACCCCTCCCCTAAGCACTTTTGTGTGAGTGTAGTAAAATAAATATAAAATTTGCCATTTTAACCATGTTTAGATATATAATTCAGTGGCAGTAATTATATTCTCAATGTTACACAACTACCACCATTTCCAAAACTCTTCCATCACCTCAGATGGAAATTGTATCTATTAACAAAAACTCCCCATTTTATCCTCCACTCAAATCCCTGGTAACCACTAATCTACTCTGTGTCTCTATGAATTTGCTTATTCTAGATATTTCATGTAAGTGGAATATGCAATATTTGTCCTTTTGCATCTGACTTAATATCCCTTAGTATTAACATTTCAAGGTTTACTTGTGTTGTAGCATGTATCAGAATTTCATTCTTCAGAGCTAAATAATATTCCACTGTATGTATATACTATGGTTTATTTATGTATTCATCTCTTGATGAATACTTGGGTGAGTTCTACCTTTTAGTTCTTGTGCCTAATAAGTTTTTAAGTAATACTGTAAGCTGTGAAGTTAAAAAGGAAGTATTCCTACTTGTTACTTGTTACTAAAAACAAGTTACCTAACTTTCAAATGTTTTTAGGAAAATTAAAAATTTTGCACTCAAAGTGTAAAGAATAATGTAGCAAAAATCCTATTTCCTTTTTTTCTAAATATAATTTATTGTTAAGTTAGCTAACATACAGTGTATACAGTGTGCTCTTGGTTTCAGGAGTAGGTTCCCATGATTCATCACTTACATAACAATACCCAGTGAGTATCCCAACAAGTACCCTTCTCAATGCCCATCACCCATTTTCCCCTTCCCCCAACCCCCGCATTCAAGCCTCAGTTTGTTCTCTGTATTTAAGAGTCTCTTATGGTTTGCCTTCCTCTCTGTTTGAAACTATTTTTTTCTCCTTCCCTTCCCCCATGGTCTTCTGCTAAGTTTCTCAAATTCCGTATTTGAGTGAAAGCATGGTATCTGTCTTTCTCTGACTGACATCAGTTAGCATAATACCCTCCAGTTCCATCCACATTGTGACAAATGGCAAGATTTCATTCTTTCTCACTGCCAAGTAGTATTCCATTGTATATATAAACCACATCTTCTTTAAAAAATTCATGTTTCCTAAACCCAGAATTTATGATTTTCTGCAATTACATTTTTTACTTTAAAGATGTGAACATTAGACAATGCAAATCACTTTTGATCATTACCCATTTCAATACTTTCTCCTATTCCTGAAAGACAACCATTATCGTAACTTTCATGTGTATATTTACTATTTTTAAATACTTTTTAAATACTTTATTTTTCATGAAACTAACTTCAGGTTATATATTACATAGTGTTTCTATACATGTCTTTCTTCTAAGATTTTCTCAATACTCTCTTTGTATTCTCAAAACAATAGGTTCCTAAATGCAGACTGGGAATTAACAAACCTAATGCCACTTTAAACTAAATTACCTAAAAATGTTCCAAACTTCTAAAACATTCAAGACAATCTCCTAATTAAACTAATCAGATAAATAAAATAATTTACCAAAAGTTGAAATTTTTTTCACTGAAATCCAAATACTCACAGGTTTTAAATGGATGACAGAACTATTAGACATCACTGTGTGGTCTCCCTCCATCATATCTAGCTCACTTTTGTCATCTGAGGCATCTGGAAGACTGTTAACACTACTACTTTGGCTACTGGCACTGATGGACATACTGGGAATAGACTGATTACTTCCAACACTATTCACTGTTCCTGTCCGGCCAACACCATGATCTTGTTCCTAAGAGAATAAAGCATTAGGTTCAAAAATCTTTACCTCTTGATTTGCTACTTATAATCACCTATCACAGTGCTTGGCACACAATCTTTAGAAAGAAAGTTAGAGGTCTATTGTAAGAAATTCCCTGTATTTGCCAAGACCAGGAAGTTTAGCAACTGAAAAACAAAATAAAAATGACCAAAAACTAAATAACAAAAAGCCCAACTGTGCCAAAAATTCAGTTCATCATTTATGAGTTATTCCCACAGTGTAGCATTTTCTCTAAATTGTTGGTTGTTTTTGAAATCTATTTCTATCACACATCTCATGGGGTACAGAGAAGATTTTGCTCATTTCTCAATAATTCCCATGGTTAATATAAGCGCCATTTTAAAAAATTTTATAAAGAACCCCCTTTAGTTATTTTTTAAGAAAGCCTTTTATTTTCCTCCCTCAGAATATATTCTCTAGCCTGTCCTTCTTTCATCAATTAATTTAATATTAATTATTTATACATTTAATCACATTCATAAGAATGTTTTATGAAGTAACCAGGCAAGCCATTGTATCTGGCTTACCAAAATTCTGTAAGACATGCAAAATTTAACACAGACATATGATATATATATATGAACTTTTTTTACATGCCTACCCAAAAAGAGATGCTGTTACAGATTTAGCTACATTAGAATTTAATTTTACAACTTTACTCAAATATTTCAGATATCTAAAAAAGCTCAAAATAATTTTCTAATGATCACTGTATGAACTAAAAAACAAAATGAACACCACCAAAACTGTAAATTAAGAAAGTCTTCTATTTTATAGTTCATTAATTATGTAGCACTATTAAAAAAGAAAAAGTAAAGTAACTATTGCTCTTGGTTTCAGAATGCAAAGTGATCTCTCTGAAAAGCAGCAAAAAAGAAACAAATTCTGATAGGGATAAAGAAAAATGAAAATATTTAGAGTAAAGAAAGACAGCTCCACAAATATGTATATTTCCTTGTGAGAAAGTTCTGTAACATTTCTATTGCAAATTTATATTTCCATACTCCCCAAAAGGCAACATAGAAAGAAGCTGGCCTTGAGAGTGAAAGATATGTGAATTTGAACCCATATGAACTTATGTGGAATTACCTGCTCTGAGCTTTGCTTTACTCATCTGTAAAATGAGTACTTTAGAACACACAGAGGGAATGAAATTATACAGAACTTTTGAATACAATATCCCTGGTGACAGAGCACAATGCTTTGTAATTCTAAAGACTTCTAAGTAAGTACTGTCAATTTCTAGAGTCTGTAATTTCAAATTCTTCCAAAAGCATGTCCCATGGAATCAAATAAGGCAAAAGAGGGTTCAGTAGCCAAAAAATTTGATAGGGACTAGATTAAACTTGAATAGGTTTCTTTAATAAAAGACTGTGCAGAGCTTTACCAGGTCATTGTGCACTACGAAGAGGCTGGAATGCAAAACCTTTTTTCCCACCTGGGATCTTACAGGACCAATATGAAGAAAACACAATCTGGGAACCACTAATATAAAACATTCATGGCAAAACAAGTTGCATAAGGAAAGAAGCCAATAAAGAGGGCTCAATATTTGAGTCATTTCTAAGTTATTACCTCCTCTTCTTCCTGTGCTTCTACTGCTGGTCCATTATGTGCCTCCTGGAAAAGGAGTTTCTTCATCTTTCGATACTGCAGATTGTCCAGCTCTCGTACTGCATCTTTTGTCCTTTGAATGAGATCTATTAACACTGTCTCAGGGCGCTCCCGAAGAACAAACATGTGCTGGATAAAAGTAGAAGGTTAAAGTCAGGTTGAAACTTATATATTTTTTTAATTAGTACAAATGTACCTCTTTCTCATGATACTTTTGTTGGCTAAATGAAAATGCAGAGTTGAAATAATAAAAAAATCCAATTAAATACTAAGCATTAAGTCCTATAAGAGCTCTAAATAAAGTAAAGTAGACTGATTTCATAGAAAAGGCATGTTCTGTTTTGGCTTGTATTAGGTTTCAACAGAAATGTTTTTATGGTAAAGTATGTAACATGGATAACTTGGATATTATGAGTTCCTTTATATGCTGCATAAACACTCCATAAAACACTAGCAGGTGATTAAAAGGCATTGTATAGTGATTTTTACAATTAACATTTAATAAGCTTTAACCTTATCAAATATAGAAAAGTACAAAGAACAATTCTATCATTAGAATTATCACTGTTACATTTTGACATATTTCTTCAGAAATTTTCTACTTATAAATTTTGATTTGTAGATACATAGTTAGCATATAGATTGTAGAAAGACACCTTTTGCCGTCTTTGAAATGTCCTTGAATTCTTGTAATACTTTTTACCTTTGTTAGTTCAAAAGCATTTCTTCTTTAAAGAATTTTTTCTTTTGCCTTTTGATTTTTTTATTACTCAAAAACTTAATTTTTTTGATTTAGCTTTCTGACTCTGTGCTTATGCCTTCAACACTTTAACGATTTCCTGCTCCTCAATAGGAAAGTACACTTGATCCTGTCCCAAACACACACAGCACAACACAGAGCCTGCTGATATATTTTTCGTTTTAGATAACCTCATGAGAACTTTAAGTGTCACTGCACAAACTTCTCAAAGTCGGCCTGGGCACATACCACATGGGGATTTTGGTGCTTTCTCACCCTTCGTTGTATACAGGTAAACGATTCTATTACCAGGGTATGGGACAGCCTAGTTTTGTTAGAGGTTATACTGTACATAGGACAGTTGATTATGGTATGTCAAAGGCTGGGCCATTCTGAATGCCTATGGACACCATCTTCAGGAGAGGAAAAAGTTTCTCTAAAGAATTTTAATTACATGGTATTTTATTCTACTTTCACTATCATAAGTATTGTTATTTCAAACTCATAAACACAATAAATACCTATATTTAATCAAATGTTTATGCTAAAATCATTTAACCATTATCCTAATTCTGGATAGTAACTTCCAATTTTTAATTCTGAGACAGCTTCATATAAAAATTTTTTTTCTAGTAACTCTTTATATGATGAACTGCAAAAGAAATATAATTAGGCCAAAAGGAAAGAAGTACCAGATAGATAATTCCGATCATCTTCAATAATGCTGTGTCAATACAATTTTGCTATGAACTGGCAAATGAAAACTATATGCAGACTTGGGATCTAATCACCATGCCTCACGGGTTGGGTTATCACCAAAACATTTCTTTGCCTATATCAGGTAAGTGTAAGAAGGCAGATTCTTTTCCTGAGCCTTAGCTTAGAAAGGCTAAGGTATTATGATTTACAACATTTAGCTTTCTTATCCAAAAATAATAAATCTTAAATTTCTAAGTTTGATAGTTTTCTATATATAAATCTTTCGTATTTATCACTAACATAATTTCTAGCTATACTAAACCTTCTGTTACTATTATGAATACCTATTTATTCAGGCTTTCATTTCTGAAACTATGAGTGAACTTACTGCCTCCAATCCCACAAGCATTACTGAAACTATACTGTTCTTCTACATACTGTGGTTCTAAATAATACAATCAAATTTCAACTTCTTTGTATCTTTGATGTGTGTTAGTGAAAATAAATTACATTTCTCTGAAATTATAAAACATTCATGTAAAAATAGTCTATCTAAATCTTATAGTGAAAAATCAATAATATTTCTTACAGGCACAAGAAAACAGTCAAATCCTACTTACTATTGCTCTATCTAGATGTTTTAGGAACTACATTAAGTTCAACAATATTATTATTGCTATTAATAAGATTGTCAACCTCCAAATGAAATAATCAATTTTTGAGAACAAAAAGCATACGCTAATCATGTATTTAAATTAAGTAAACAAATGAAAACTGAATAGAATTTATATGATTTTTAGAATATTTTCATTGCCAAATTAGAAAAATATATTTCTAAGAAGGAAACAGAAACATGATGTGCATTTTTAAGTTTCTTTTAAAAGCTCTTTTCTCCCATAATTATATAGATATATTAGACATTTCTCTTTCTTTCATATTATTTTAATATAAAATAAACATATAAAGTATGGTAGACATAAAAATTAAATCGGGGTGCCTGGGTGGCTCAGTCAGTTAAATGTCTGATTTCCACTCAGATTATGATCTCAAGGTTTGGGTTTAAGCCCTGCGTTGGGCTCTGTGCTAACAGCTCAGAGCCTGGAACCTGCTTCAGATTCTCTATCTCCCTCTCTCTGCCCCTCACCCACTCACACTCTGTTTCTCAAAAATAAACATTAAAAACATTTTTGAAAATTAAATCCAAAGTTAAATTATGTTTTACTAACTTTGAAATAGGACATTGTTCCACATGAATTAAAATATGGAGTTATTGGGGTGCCTGGGTGGCTCAGTCGGTTAAGCGTCCGACTTCGGCTCAGGTCATGATCTCATGGTTTGTGGGTTTGAGCCCCACGTCGGGCTCTGTGCTGACAGCTCAGAGGCGGGAGCCTGCCTCGGATTCTGTATCTCCCCCTCTCTCTGACCCTCCCCTGCTCATGCTGTGTGTCTCTCTCTCTCAAAAATAAATAAAAAACAATTTAAAAAAATATGGAGATACAATCATGAATACATTCTTCCACTTATAAATGGCCAATTGGTACTATCTGGAATATATAACTATATATTCTATTCAGATACGGTATAGAAGTTAATTTTGAAAAAACAAATGAATAAACTTTGCTTCTAAGAAAAGTTCCAAAAGAGAATATATAAAATGAACATTTAAGTAAAAATAAGTAGAGCATACTTAATATTGACACAAAATTAAAAAGGATAAAACACCTTCTTTAAATTATTTTAATTTCTTAAGGGTAGAAAACAGACTAAGTAAAACTGACCTTTAAAAGTTCCTCTGATGTAGGGCGATCTTGAGGGATTTTCTGGAGGCAAGAATCTACAAAGTTGCGAAAATAATCAGACCTATTGTAAAGGAAAGTATCAAGTGAACATATTGCTATTTCCTTTTAAAACACATCCACAAACGATACAGAGATCAGCATGGTCCCTGTGTAAAGATGACATGCAAATTCATGAAGTGTTCCATATTTTCTGAGCAACAAGTGTTGTATGTAAGTGTTGTATTATTAAATTCTACACTTGGAATTTTACACTACATTAATTGGAATTTAAATAAAAAATTAAAGAACACCACACATTCACAAATCAAGGCATGTGCCTACTGGTGGGAAGCGGGATGGAAAAGGAATGATAAAAAAAAGCAGATAAAATATATTGTATATTTTACATAAGTCTATGAAAAGCTATCTAAAGCAACCAATGAATCTTCACCATTTTCCAAGGACAAATTTACAGATTATTTAAAACTCCTGCTCCCACAAGAAAGAAAACAAATGAGCAAAGAGGGGTAGAGAGAGAAGGAGTGGCGAGGAGGAGAGAGAAAGAGGTGCAAACCAAAAAATGGACTCAACTATAGAGAACAAACTCATGGTTGACAAAAAGGGTGTGTGTGGAGTATGGATTAAATAGGTGATGAGGATTAAGGAGTGTACTTGTCATGATGAGCACAGGGGGTTGTCTGAAACGCTGAATCACTATACTGTATACCTGAAACTAATGTTACATAGTCTGTTAATCAGAATTTAAATAAAACTTAAAAAAATCCTACTCCCACATATTTAAATATCATAACTTGTTCTATAGTGAGGCAAAATTAGGGAAGCCAATTTTTCTTCTTTGCAATCAAATTTAAGATAACATTCTTTTCATGTTTTTTTTCTTTTCTCTAAGCCATCTCTCTTTCTTGTTTGCCCCTTGGATCATCTTCTCTATAGCAATTTTAGAGCACCAATCTATTTGTTTTGGAGGGAGCAGTTTTACACCTAAGTATTTAGTATTCCTAAACAAATGTATAAACTTCCATTAAGCCCAGGAAATCAATTAAGATATTTTTTTAAAATGTTTATTATTCTGAGAGAGAGAGAGAGAGAGAGAGAGAGAGAATGAGAATATGAGTCGGGGAGGGGCAGAAAGGGAGAAAGAATCCCAAGCAGGCTTCATACTAATATCATGGGGGTTGAGTGAGCTCACGGACCATGAGATCATGATGTGAGCTGAAATCAAGAGTTGGGCAATTAGCTGACTGAGCCACCCAGGCACCCTAGAAGTCTGCAACGTATTATTATACAATGTTAATGATGAGAGTTCAGTGAGAAAGGTAGTATTTACTTCATCAATGTTTGTCTTCCATAGTCATGTAAGATTTTAAATTCCTTGAAGACAAGAATTCTTTTTTGAATTCCTAAGTATCAAAGAGTGTAAAGATTCAATACATTTATTACTAATATATATCATAATGGTAAATTCTGTGCCAGAAGATTCCTTCTACATTATCTCTAAACAGGTTAACAATGATCTACGAATCTGCCTTAAATATATAATCTTAAAAAAAATAAAGTTTCACTAATTTATTTAACTACTTGTCATTTTAAAAGTCTTTAGTATTCTAGATATCCCTCTAGAAGTTTTCAAATGCTAGACACACTTGAATATACCTAGATACATACTCTAAAATTTTCTATCAATGATAAATTCTAATTTTCTAAAACTGTCAATCTGTTCTACATAAACTTCTTTACATGAATAAGCTTAATTTTATCAAATCAAGGAAACATTAGGAGATGGAATAACAGAGCATTCTGAATATAAGTATCATAGTAACAATTAGGACAATCCCAAAGTTATGAATTATCTGATAATTTTGATCAATGATTTTACCTATGTTTTAAACTTCATAAATTATAAACCATTCCCCAATAAAATATCACTTTAAGTTGTGGCAATCTATGTATCTTTCTTACAAAATACTATTTATATTAAGCTATTTATTATATAATATAGGGTTATATGTGTTCCTAAAGTTCAAAGAAAAAAACAAAATTTAAATTTCTGTAAAAAGCAGTACTTTTTGCTTCTATGTGGCCTCATCTATCTTTTATTTCTGAACTGAGTTACACATATGTTGTGAAAAGCAGACATAGAGGATAAACATGATATAAGGGTAAAACAAACCAATTTAATATCTCTTCAAGTAATACACTTTACTTAACTGAAATAAAATAATTTTGCTAACATTACTTAAGTACTTAATTTATACAATGTTGAGTAATATATGTCCAGACAATACTCACCATTCATTAGACTGTAGTGTAGGGGATTCATTTTGGGCTATATGATATAAGGCACTCATTGCATTCATATTAAATAAAGGAGGCTTCCTTTCCGCTGTAAAACAAATAAAACTTTCCTGTTAAAATATGAGCCTGTTATATAGAGGCATGCTTGCAAATACTGTTAAAAAATAATTTTATTTTTGGAAATAGTCTCAAACTTAGCAAAAAAAATTCCAAGTAGAACTCAAAGAACTTTATCAAATCAGTCAATTTACACTAAGTTGCCAGCTTAATGTCCTACCATCCCTAAATATTTCAGTGTATATTTCCTATAAATAAGAACATTCCACTAAAGCACCACAATTAAATCAGGCCATTAATACTGATACAGGACTATCCTCTAATCCTCAATTCCCATTCAAATTTCAACCAAAGTTCCAATAATGTCCTCTGTAGTAAAAGCAAGCCTTGATCATTTGCATCAAGGAAAGGGTGCATCTTATCTAAATTGTTAAATTAACATAAAATTGTTCATACTGCCTTCCTATAATCCTTTTAATACTTGTAAAATGTGTAGTAATTCTTTTTTTTTTTTTTT